>NC_140646.1:10278061-10878061 GCF_978046115.1 Saccoglossus kowalevskii
TTATGTCTCTTCTTCTGGCTATGAAGTGATCATTGAATTTTTCTTTCACTGAAGAGTATTTTGGCCAAGCTACTGCCTGTTCTCCTTCTTGTGGTTCAGGGGCTGGTGGAAATTCAAAACTATTGAAAATTTCATCTGCACGGTTCCCCATACAGTAGATCAGTGTGTCTATTTGTACGGATTGCTGTTTATCACCAAGCAGAGCGGGAACGCTCGAATCTCTTCATCCATGCTTCCCAATTTTCCCCTTTGAATGAAAACTGTTCTGGAGGGGTTATTTGAAACTGGGTAGCCATATTCGATCACACTATCACCTCAAAACTAACGTCAGTGGGTGATTTCTCTAGTCGAGCGTACACGGGTCAGAGTTCATTGACCTCACGAATCGAGATTGTCCGCTGGCTTCTCGCAAGTAATACTATGAATAATCACTGAATAATTGTGACTAGGATACTTGATATATGATTAGATCACAGGGAGCCCAGGAACTATAATCAACTATCAACTGTAGTACGCAGTCTCTATGAGCGAGGGGGGGTATCGACTGGTATCCAGTGTAAGAAATAGACAAGGGATGAAGGCTCCAGCCAGCTCACATTTTTTAAACTCGAAAAAACAGACGAAAAAAATAAAAAATAAAATCTAAAAAAAATACCAGGTTGAAGAATATTAGTTGCTCCTTCAAATTTCGCCAAAGCCTTACCTACATTTTACCGATATCTGCAGAATAAATCAAGAAAACTACACAAATTGACTCCATTTAGGTAATAATAATAATTTTATTAACACTTACACATTCCCCGGAGGGATTGGCAATGGTTACAAAAGTTTAAAAAAGAATAAAAGGTTACAAAACAGAAAATAGATAATAAAAAAATTAAAAAAAAAAATCTAAGCTAATACATTACAGATAATAGCTAGTATAAAATTATGATACTACGATAGATAGAAAACAAAATGCAAAACTCAAATAGTGAGAGAAGGTTGTCACTGGGGTTGCTGTCTTATTTCAAAACACTTCTTTAGGTACCTTGCTACGGGGAGTGTTAGGCCACTGTTGTTTAGCAAGGCTATGAATTGAGTTTTTAGCGGCAAATTTTTAAAGTGTTGGATTTTGGTTTTTGCTATTTCGAATAGGACATTTCTTTCGGGGGTATATCTTTTACATGACATCATGAGGTGATACTCATCTTCTACTTCATTTTTATCACAAAGGTTGCATAATCTATTAGCAAGGGGTATTCTTTTGTGTCTGCCAGTCTCAATTTTCAAGTTATGGTCACTGAGGCGGAATTTAGTTAAATTTAGGAATTCCTAACGGTTTGCCCGAACGCATGGCAAAGTTTGGAGGCGTGGCCTGTAAGCATTTGGCAACAACCAATCACAAAACTGGTTACGAACCACATCGCGGTCACGACTCGGTTAGCCTTGCTCAACTGGTTCGTAACCAGTCTTGTGATTGGTTGTTGACAAATGCTGAACAGGCCACGCCTCCAACGGTGTCGTGCGTTCGGACTAACCGTTAGGAATTCCTAAATGAAGTCAATTTGTGTAGTTTTCTTGATTTATTCTGCAGATATCGGTAAAATGTAGGTAAGGCTTTGGCGAAATTCGAAGGAGCAACTAATATTCTTCAACCTGGTATTTTTTTTAGATTTTATTTTTTATTTTTTTCGTCTGTTTTTTCGAGTTTAAAAAATGTGAGCTGGCTGGAGCCTTCATCCCTTGTCTATTTCTTACACTGGATACCAGCCGATACCCCCCCCCCCCCCGCTCATAGAGACTGCGTACTACAGTTGATAGTTGATTATAGTTCCTGGGCTCCCTGTGGTTACAACGTCGTCTGCGTATCTCCACGAAGCACCCCGAGTTTACCCGAAGCACTCCGAGGCTATAAATAGCTAACACAACAACACTGGCGATCAGCCGTGTTTTCGCCAGCATGGTACCCCAGACCATTCGTCCCGGTGTTATCGCTATCGCCACACGAGACTCCAGCTTGTCTCCTATACAATTTTCCTTCCGCCCACTTAATTTTAATATTCATATGACCTTTACACTGACATCGATAGCCAATCGCATTCGACCGCGGACGTCACTCTAAATAAACAACTGAATAAATTAATATACCATATTTGGAAGATAGCGGGTAAATTCAACGTTGTTGGTGTGTTCCTTCGGGTTCCGAAGTCGCACGAAACGAGTTCATGTTCCGTTATCTTTCGCAAGTAAAACAGGTCGATATGTATTAAACATGGCATTTGTTTTCTTGTTTTAACCCCCTTATTACGCAAGCTTCCGTCGAAGTGGTGTTTTTTTCGACGATTTGTGGCATGTTGCAAAACGAACGAAACATTGCGGCATTCTTAGCGGTGGATAAGGGATCGACTATGTCGTCACATTTATGTCTCGTTTGAAAGAGAATAAACAACCGCTCAGAAAAATATGTTGCTAATATTTAAGTGCGGTGCCTTGAAATCGCCTGCCCGACGTCCAAATTTCAAAAGGATGTTCGATTTGCAATGACGACCGTTCATATGTACTAGGCGACGTTACTAATTACTACTAGGGTCGGTGTTTGCATTAAGAATTATAGAACAAAAGATCAGCAAAGCGGTGCTTTTGTCGGCGATTTTGTCAAAGGGAATATTGATAAAATGTTGCAAAACAGAATCGCGAGTTGGGTGAAAAATTGCGCCGGCGGCATTCTCAGCGATGTCAGTGTACTGGAACTAACTCCAAGTTTCGTTGCCGCATTCACCTGATCCTCAATTAGCGCAACTAGCGGTGAAATTACCAGTATTATTGGGTTTGGATCTAACCCTAGTTCTTTGATGACAAGTGGAAGAATTTGGAAAATAAGCGATTTTCCGAAACCAGTCGGCAAAAAAGCGACAGTATCTTTCCTGTTACATATAGCTTCAATTGCGGACAATTGTTCTTCTTTGATAGAGTTGATACCATCGATGTGTTTTAAGACACTGTCCACTGCTGACGCGA
Source organism: Saccoglossus kowalevskii (assembly GCF_978046115.1). Taxonomy (NCBI): domain Eukaryota; kingdom Metazoa; phylum Hemichordata; class Enteropneusta; family Harrimaniidae; genus Saccoglossus; species Saccoglossus kowalevskii. The sequence goes on from NC_140646.1 coordinate 10,281,062, forward strand.
CAATTTCCTTAGAAATCATTTTGATTTGATTTATGGATGGCGAGCACCGACACTCCGATCCGACGAACTAATCAAAACTAAAATGGCGCGTGTCATGTGACTTTGTTTACTAAAGATAGCGTGGGTGTTTGATTGACACTCAACTCATTAGTATTCCACCAATCACAGCTACATCTACTTTCTGGATGTGCGCAGTCAAATTGTATAGGAGACAAGCTGGAGTCTCGTGTGGCGATAGCGATAACACTGGGACGAATGGTCTGGGGTACCAGCATGGCTTTTTCTTACGGGGAAGCTGGTGCGAGAAAACATTTCAAAGATAAGTCACGGTTGTTTAGAATTAATGCGGCGTCACTGTATGCTTGTCATTCCCCTGGCTCGTCAGCTTACTTTGCGTGAGTATTATTATAACTGTTATGTTTTCTGATCTGACAAGGTACTATTGCTAGCCCTGCGTTGATCGGGCGAATTAATGGCAATGCCCTTGCTGCAGTTTATGCAGCTCTCTTGGTCGTGGTATACGTTGCGGGGCGACCAGAGAGCTGCAGTTCCCTTCCCTAAAGAAATGCACAGATTTTTAAATATGCCAGTTATGTATCATTAAAATTGTGATTGTAATAAAATTACCTCGACTTGCAGGAAAAAATAGACAAATATGTTCTCACAAATATATCTGTTACTGATTACAGCAAGCTTTAAGCAAATTTGCCCGTGTAAATGAGACTATTTCACGTTAAAACTGTGCCGAAGTGAAACCTCCGATTGAACGCCGCCATTTTGAAGCCGACCTCTATCACGTGACTTGGCTCTTTTAGTGACGAGTGTAATCACGTGACTACAGCAGACGGCCATCGGCGCCTGTCTGGGACAGCGCTTCATGTGACGAAACAACGGCAGGCGGCTTTTTATAATTTTAATTTCATTTCACCATTAAGTGACTCATCTTTTTTTGAAAAAATCAAATAAGTACATGTATTATTAAAAATATTTTTTTCAAGCAGTTTTATTTATATATTGTGAAAAATCTAAAAATAATCTTGTAACTTGCCAAAGAGTGTTACAAGTGACAGGAGCAGACAGCAGACAGCATGGAATTCACAAAGGACAAAATTGTTGAGTCTTTTGACCAGAATCTGAAAGATATTTTTAAATTTTACCTAAAAGCTCAACAAGTAGAAGGTACTACTTGTATTTCAAATAATATACACACATTGGCCATATTACCAACAGGGTATGGCAAAAGTATGATGTATATTTTACCACCAATGCTCCTCAATATTATGCGGAAAGAGACAACAAGCCAACGGGGTAATGGGTTTCAGCTTTAGAACATTCACTAATGCATTGTCAACAGTTTCTGAGGTTTTAAGTCTAGATGCAATGGATTGCCTGCGATACCCTTTAACTTTCTTCTGGAACTCATCTCCACAATGAATGCAAGAACCTGCCATTCTCAATTTTCAGTTAAAATGTCAACTGCGCATGCTTCGTCATTGTCATGTCATCAGGTCACATGACAGAGGTCATCTTGAAATCCGTCGTTCAATCGATTAAATTACGTTCGGTCTAATTATACACAGAAATATATACTTTTCAAGAAGAAATAGTCCTTCATTTTCGGTCAGTAGATACCTAAGATGTTTGTGTTTGCAAGGATAACTTTTATTCGTTTTAAATTTCATTGAAATCGTTCGATAACATCAAAAATAGCGTGCGCCCCGGGATCCCGGGGCGGCGAACTGTGCGGTTCTCAATGGACGCGATCTGCAGCTCTATGGCCGCAACGTAATACCAAAATAGCTTAAGCGGCCAATAAGAGCTGCAAAACTGCAGCAAGGCAATGCCCCTACACACAGTAGACTTTTACGCGATCGATCCTTGTCTATTTACCGTTACGGCACGGTTCTAGAAGCCGTAACTACACACGAATTGGTGACGTCACAAAATACATGACCTTCATTGGGGTCGTTTCCTCGGTATATACGAATTGGTATATACAAATTACAATAAAGATACTTAAGACATTACACATAAGGTAAAACAAATCACGTGACAGTGATAATAACGGTAATAAATCCTAGCTTAACAGTTGAACAGAACGATCATATAGTCAGTCGGGTCACGCCGAGGGTCAAGCACTTTGTTGCAAAATGGCCTTGTGGTTGAAATTGGGTCATGGCATGACGGGTGAGGAAGACATCATTAAACACTCATAAAAACGGGGAAGTGGTTGCATATTATGGCGTAGCCAACATGGGAAATTAAAAAAAACTCTCAATACAAATGACATGGGTTCGAATCACACTAAATACACACTCACCAGAACCGAAGCAATCAGAAACCAGCAATCATTTTGGCTTTCCCGGTCAACTCATCGGAACATTGGAGTAGTTAGCAAAATTAACACCACTCAATGACCAACGTCGTGGCGTGGTACACAAGCGGCCATCAAAATTAGCTTGAAAAGACAGTGGGTTCGAGTCCCGCTCAGAGCTACCGTAAAAACGTAAATCAAATAAACTGAAATCCCTCAAACCTTAACAAGTAAACAAAGAACGTCGCGAAAAAATAATAAACTTCACAAAACTCCACCATGCAAAACTGAATGAATAAATAATAAAATAACTTGCGTCTTAAACTGGACGACGTGCAATTTGTTCAACAGTTTCCAAGTAAGATAAGTTTTGTTGAAGTGTCGATGGCGTTCCCTATATTACAAAAACAATTCAGGCAACAGACGAATATTTTCTATGGTGTTGTGGAATTTATACTGTGTCTGCGGAATTGTTGATTGAGGGTTCGAAGTCAGCAGTTAACATTTTGTTGGAAAGTTTCACAATTAAATCAAATATCCAATGATACCAGTATATTTGTTTCATTATTTTAACAACTTGCAATGGTGGAAGTTGGTCAAACACGAGTTCTTACACCTAAATATGTATCAAATATTTGTCCACACATTTATTCTCTCAATGTAACAACCTTGTAGAGGTGGAAATTAATTAAACGACAGGTACTTACAAATATAATGGTCAATATTTGTCCACACATTCATTCTCTCAATTTAAGAACTTGTAATTGTGTAAAATTATTAAATGAGAGTTGTCTACACCAAAATAAGTCGCAAATTTATTCTCGCAATTTAACAATTTGTAATTGGTGGAAGTAAATTAAACGTGACTTTTCTACACCAAAATAAGTCAAAAATATTTGTCCACACATTTATTCTCTCAATTTAACAACTTGTAATGGTGTAAAATAATTGAACGAGAGCTGTTTACACCAAAATAAGTCAAAAATATTTGTCCACACATTTATTCTTGTAATTGTAGGAATTAATTAAACGTGAGTTGTTTACACCAAACTAAGTATTAAGTACTTGTCCACACATTTATTCTCTTAATTTAACAACTTGTAATGGTGTAAAATTATTAAATGAGGTCTACACCAAAATAAATCTAAAATATTTGTCAAAACATTTATTCTCTCAATTTAACAACTTGTAATTTAGGGAATTAATCAAATGTGAGTTGTTTACACCAAACTAAGTATTAAATACTTGTCCACACATTTATTCTCTCAATTTAACAACTTGTAATGGTGTAAAATTATTAAATGAGCGCTGTCTACACCAAGATAAGTCTAAAATATTTGTCCACACATTTATTCTTTCAATTTAACAACTTGTAATTATGGGAATTAATCAAATGTGAGTTGTTTACACCAAACTAAGTATTAAATACTTGTCCACACATTTATTCTCTCAATTTAACAACTTGTAATGGTGTAAAATAATTAAACAAGAGCTATCTACACCAAAATAAGTCAAAAATATTTGTCCACACATTTATTTTTTCAATTTAACAACTTGTATTACGTAATTGTAGGAATTAATTAAACGTGAGTTGTTTACACCAAAATAAGTCTAAAATATTTGTCCATACATTTATTCTCTCAATTTAACAACTTGTAATGGTGTAAAATTATTAAATGAGCGCTGTCTACACCAAGATAAGTCTAAAATATTTGTCCACACATTTATTCTTTCAATTTAACAACTTGTAATTATGGGAATTAATCAAATGTGAGTTGTTTACACCAAACTAAGTATTAAATACTTGTCCACACATTTATTCTCTCAATTTAACAACTTGTAATGGTGTAAAATTATTAAATGAGAGCTGTCTACACCAAAATAAGTCTAAAATATTTGTCCATACATTTATTCTCTCAATTTAACAACTTGTAATGGTGTAAAATGATTAAATGAGAGTTGTCCACACCAAAATAAATCTCAAATATTTGTCCACACATTTATTGTCACAATTTAACCACTTGTTAATAGTGGAAATTACTTAAACGCGACTTGTTTAATCAGTTGACATCAATGCAACTTACCCGCAGACAGTGCACAACAGAGTATCATTATTGAGCATTTATTAACAGGAACGTGTCTTGGCATTTGCCGGGTTAGGGTCGGGTCAGGTATGGGCAATGCAAATGGTAAACACCCAATTGGGAAGATGTACACTAGCGGGTTATGGCATGCATATAGTTTACACATTCAAGTAAAAACACAAAATTTGTGGACAATTGTAACTCAGTAATAGAAATATGTTGTATTTCTATATATATACACACTATATAGTCTTTAATATCAAATGCAAATACATCCAGTCAATCCATTGTGGTCTTGTGGGTCAGTTGTCTACACAGTGATCAGGAGGACCAGGGTTCAATTCCCATGCCTGCTAGTCTTTTCTCGCAAACACTAATTTGCAATAAACCTAAATATGAAAACAAATCATTCATTTGCATGACTATCCATATAGTTCAGTGGATATGTACAATGTAGGCAATGTAAGAGATTGCTGGTTCGAATCCAGTACGGTTAGCACGATTTTTGAATGCTAGTGAAAACAGTGCTCCTATAAGTAGGACTTAGTTTCAGTTCGTACCACTGATATTTTCTTTCTCACTGGAGTGTTTTGCTTCACTCATAATTGTTGTATAAATCCAGTACATTTTACCCCGCAATACCCCGACCCCATACTCGCTATATTTTACCCCCTTCCCCGTACTCACTGCAAATACCACCCGTACTCGCTATTTTCTGAAAAGTACGTCCCGTACTTTTCACCCATACTTGGCTCATTTTGGTACATTTATATACCTCCTCAGATCCATATATACATCAACCCGGAAATTAAACCAGGCAATCAACATTTAAGGATGTAGTAGACTTTCATTGGGCAAAACAGAAAAAGCTTGATATAAATATTATAAAAGATTAATGACTAACAATTTTTACATGCAACACTCTATCCAAAAATTGTGATAACTCTAATGTCAACGTTAAGTCACGTGACTGCTAAATAAACGAAATCGATTATTCTGCTATTTCTACTGTTACTAGAAAACGAAAACAGTTAGCCAACACATTTTTATGAGAAAGGGAAGACTATGAATAGATGTTCTCAAACATAATGTAAAATAGTTTCTGAATTGTTTGGTTCTTTTACAAAGTGGTGGAGAAGAATTCTGTTGTGGGGGACGATACATTGCGGTTATGGAAATATAACGAAAAATTAGTATGCAAAATTTTCTGCTACACAACCAGCACCAATCACCACAGAAAAACGACTTAATAAAAACTCAGAATTTATTCACTAACTGAAAACCCGCTGGCAATCCGGAGACTTACAACTCGATATCAACAATATAACACAAATTGTAAGAATGATACAGAATTGGCAGTATGCCCTTGATATACATCGATAAACTCTTGACCGTGTAAGAAAATTAGTGGGAAAACTTCTAATTGGATGAATATAAAAATTGAAACAAAAGAACACACTGCGGTGGTTTCTACCACGTTCACATTCATGTCATCGTCTCACTTCAGAATCCATATTTTGAAACAATGTATAAGTCAGAATACAGTATTATTGAACTTGTATAAAACAAAATCAATAAAGCAATTAACAAATATTGCATGTTTCAATTACAATGCTACATAGATAAATGATTCAGAAATTACTCCGACATCTCATGGAAGGTACTTAAGCTTTATAACAGACTTATTTTTTTTTGGGACATTGTCTAGCTCATCTTTGATGTCGATGATAGTTTGCGATTGTTTACACAAGTAACAAGTTAGCGGAATATGATACAACCCTGCAGATTTTTAAATGTGACCATAGAATATATGCGCATTATGAAACTACGGTCATCACACATGTGCACTCGGTTTGTTTAGGTGTGAAGGTTCAAAATACGTATTTCACAACTGGAAATGATGAACGTTTGACTTCACAGATTTCACATGTTTTAGTTATTAGTAACTGCAACAAGAACAAAATTTCGAGTGGCTACAACAAAATTTCCTAAGGACTCCTAAAAATATTATCACAGAAAAAGTGTCAAGGCATGGCTTTCTTTTGATAATATCTTTTCTGGTGGTGTTCGCCGATGCCCGGTGGTCGAAAATTTCAATAGTTTCGGGCATCAAACCCACGCAATGACAATAGTTCCATTCAATAATGCAATGGTTATTGTAACAGGCAATTATTGATTAAGTCTCATCACCATTACAAATACAAAAAGATTCACGATAGTTATCAGTTCTTCTTCAATCGATGTTATATCTGCCAATTTTTCATTAAAGTTCGCCAAGATCTCCGGAAACAACAGCATTCAAACTTGACGCCATTTTCAGTATTGTACATGCGAGGTTCGTCTATCGCTTCCGGACATGCTCTGAATATTACTGAATGATCAAGACTAGCATAACCCATTGTACGAAGGTGTTAAGAGCTAACGAGAACCAATGTTTGTGAACAAACATTGACAAACGATCATGGCGCAAAGCTAAAACTATAGCGTCGTGCTCCTTCCGTCAGTACCTTCCATTGACATCTGTAATAAATAACGAGAACCAATGTTTGTGAACAAACATTGACAAACAATCATGGGGCAAAGCTAAAACAATAGCGTCGTGGCTCCTTCCGTCAGTACCTTCCATGGACATCTGTAATAAATTAGAGTGCTCTGTTTTCACAGGTCAATTAGTCATGAAATATTACTGATACTTGACAAAGATTATACATTTTGTTTTCAATTGAGTTCAATCTCTGAAAAAATCAATGAAATCAGACAAGAACTGTTTGCGTAATCGTGATTTATGTGGTTTTAAACACGTTACTTTTCAAAGGGCTGAAAAGACTCAAAAAACAAAAGTAGCACAGTCAAGAGGATATTTTTTTGTTCTGTGCATCGTATTCAGTTATTTGTTGATGTTTAAGATAGTTACTGTGTTGGTTTTATAAAAATCTAAACAACCCGTTTGGTACATGACGGATAGAGTTATGAAAAAAACGATAATTTGAAAAAAGCAACATGAAAACAAAGTATGGGCGCCCTTGAATAAACAGTGTAATCACGTTATCAATTTAAGTTTATTTGCTTGACAAGCTAAATTTCGTGTGTTATACCATATCACAGCAAACAATTCTGTATGTACAAAACGTTATATGTGACCGTTAAACTTAAACACTGTCATGTCTACGCTCCCTTTCTTGCAACTTTCTCGTAAGCCACGGCACGTGAAGCAAGTGAAATAGTCATCAGAGCAGAACTACATAAATGAGATGCGAGTACGAGTATTTTTACTGAATATCGGCGATGAAAGTTTTGTTGTTGAATATTAATTAAAAATCGTAATTTAAACAAGCCATGCATGGCACAGTCCCCATTAGTTATCAAATTTAAGATATATAGTTTTGTTTATAGTAATATAGCTGGAATATAACCATGTCAGGAATATGATTTTTTAACATTAAAATGATTGACATTTGTATCTGATCGTCAAACAAGTACTTGTCCATATTGAGAGATATTGCTCTGGAACAGCATTCAAAATCAGCCATTTTGAATACATGTATATATATAACATGATGTATAACGAATATATAAAATTTGAATATAATCGGTCAAAGCATTTAAGAGATATGGCTCTAGAAGCGCAATCATTAAAGGGGAACTAAATAGAGCCTATTTTGGTGTTTGTATTTATCAAGTTATGTATATTGATTATAAATTTGAAAAAAAAAATTTAAAAAATGATTATCTTCAGAGTTATGATGATTTAAATATGAGAAACCATAAACCTGCGAAGGACTTCCGTTTGCGCCATCTTGCCATAAAAAAAACGCCCTCATGTGGTATAAACAGGTAAGGTAACAAAGCATGATGACGAAATAGTATCTGATTAAATATAAGCAACTTAGGGAGCCATAGCTGGCTGGACTGGTGAATTGACTTCTAGTCTAGGTTGTTTCGACTTTTACGTTAATGTTATTTACAAGCATATCAACATACAAACATTATGGATGTGCGATTGATCGAGACAGGCATTTTGTTTTGTTTTTTGTCTAACTGTCTAATAAATGCTGTTTCCAGTACTGCACTGTGTGGCGTGCAAATTATTCAAAGTATGGATGCTGGAGTATGCAATCTTGAGTTCGTAGGGTGGTGGTGGAAACATTTTCGTCCATGTATTCACGGGGCTGCACTGGCAAATCATGGGACAAGCGTCACAGAAACACCAAGCAGATTGTTCACAGACTTCCGTGTAATTTGAAATAAAACTTTCATCCGAACAAGGGGCATCGTTAACGATATACTCTCATCACTCACACTGGACTGATCTGAATCTTCACAGTATACCGTACTTCCCTGATCATAAGCCCGGGGGCATGAACACGTAAAGGAAAAGTAAGGGATGAGCTTGTACTCGAGGACCAACTCAGAAAAAATGATTTTGTTTTGGGGTTAAACACTGTAACCATCTTGCAAACAACGAAAAATCATCCAAAAAAAAATATTTGTTCACCACACCGGGCTCGGGGAAAATAATGCTTATTTTTGAAAAAAAATGCGTCATTGATTTGAACGATACTTACAATGAAGAAACAAACATGTTCATAAAAAACACACACATTTTATTACAATACGATTTACATACCGTCTGAATTTACGGTGAAATAATGGGTAGGGTCTGTGAGGAAACAGTGGACGAAGGCATTTATCATTATCTTCGTTTTGGTATGTTTTCGATCGTACGCAAACTCTCGACGCAAAACAATTTTCCACCATGAGGTTTTTCAGCACGATTTGACCTGGAACAACTTCCTTTGACATAACAGGTCATGTCTTTCATTAACCAATCAAAATGATGTGTCGTAATGATGAAATTTTCCGATTATTGACGATGATTATTTAGCGCAATGCGGAAGCGAATTACCGCAATGTTAAAATGCGATCTGTAGCACTGATTGCAACGAAAAAAAGATGATTTTTTCCCCTAAAAACTGGCGATTCGCAATTTCCGAGATATAAACAACGGTTAATAGTAACCATGGGTAAACTGAGTGTGGAGGAAGAATTTAAACACGTTTCTCGGTCGCCAACATGTCTCATCGTTCACCCTAGGCCTTTCATGATAGTCTCAAAGTAAACCATGCCCAATAACCAGGTACACGCCTTGACGATCACATTTTTGGCTTTTCGAAGGCTACTACTCAAAGAAATATGGATTACTCCAGAATTGCAACATCGATGTTTATCCTGAGTAAATGACAGAATAGAAACGATGCGAATCACGTTGTGTACGTTCGCCATGTACTCTGAACTTGAAATTAATGCGAGTTTTCTCATAAAACTAAAAGCATGAACCAAACTAACATGCCAATCACGATTATTATGAAATGAAACACACCTTTTACACGCATATTTTAAAGAATATCGTCGACGCCCAGTAAAAACCAATAAATAAATACCAAGTAAAAACATAGGGATGGGCTTCATACTCGGGAGGGGCTTACGATCGGGGAAGTACGGTACTTTAACGCAATTGGGCTTTCACTCTCAGAATACTGTGTTTCAAACGCATAAGGCTCTAACCCAAGTTTTAAAAAGCACATTGTACATATAAAAGTTGAGTTTATACTAATAGTACACAATGCTTAGCAGCACTTCAAATGCCTATCCAAGCTACAGTTATAATTAAAACAAAATTAAACCACTGCAATATTATTTCGAATACAGTTTAGAATATACACAACTATAAATTAAGGCCGCATTTAGGTTCGCTCTAAAACAAAATGGCCGCCAGTCAGCCATTTTGAATCCAATCTGAAAAATAAAATGATGTGCATCAGGAACCCATAATGTCTAATGTATGTACCAAGTTTGAACGAAATCCATCGATAAATGCCAGAAATGTTTGATATTTGATGATTTTTTAGCTCAAAAATGGCCACCATTTGGCCATTTTGAATAGGATCGTCAAACCAATATATCTGTCTATCTATGACATGATGTATAATGAATATTTCAAATTTGAAGACAATCAGTGAAAGCAAGTCAGAGATATGGCACGAGAACCACATTCAGTCGGCCATTTTGAATCTTATCTGAAAAACATTATGAGCTCCAATTAAATGTGAAGTTTTTCAACATTTTAGGACATTTGTTGACATTTTGACTTGATAGTCAGAAGTATTAGGGTACAGTGTTGCTGCCTGTACTTTGAATAAGGGAGTCAAATTTATCATGGACATAATTGGAGACTTTTTCATCGTCACAACTCAAATCTGATGAAACCTTGTTAATATTCAAGTTCATTGTCATTCATGCCTACTTTAAACAGTGACACATTCTGTTACATAACTCAAGTACATTGTTTGCTGGGCTCATTCATTATTCATTGCTATTAACAAAATGTAATGACTGTGGCAGAACCAGGGGAGTGACATTCACTCAAGGCGATCTACATCTGTGCCAAAGTTGTTAAGCAAGCGTTTCCCCATACAGTCGTCTACGTCTCCAAAACTATACCACCAAGGACATTATGAAGAAATCAAAAAACAACTATCAGAAATCAGTGCTCGAGTGAGATGCATACCATCCATAATATTAGAAAGCATTAACGAGCTGAAAACTAGCCAGGATACTATAAGCATCTCACTGGAATTCTTCAATGGAATTGTTGAAGAGTTAAGATCCAGGTGTACTACATTGGAGCATGAAAATAAAGAAATCAGATGTGTCAATGAAGATCTTCAGAGACGAGTTGTTGAATTGGAAAGATCAGTAGAGGAACAGAACCAATATAGTCATCGTGAGAATATCGAGATTCATGGTCTCCCTGAGAGTGCTGATCACTACCAGAAAACACAGATGTAATTACTCTTAAAGTGTTGTGAAAGATTGACCCTGAACTTACTGGATTGGATGTTGAAGTAACTCATCGTTTAGGAAAGAAACCAACTGAAAACTATTAGGCTTTTCCAAGACCCATAATTGTAAAATTTTCAGAAGGGAAGAAACGAGAAAGTATATACCGTAATAAAAAGAAGCTCGCAAATATTACTGTTAGCAGCCTAGGATTTCCAGGCTGGAATCTAATCTACATAAATGAGAACCTAACACCTAATGCACGAAAGCTTCTGAAACTGGCCAACGCGAAGCATAAACAGGTAAATTATAAATTCCTCTGGACTAGAAATGGACAGATATTTGTACGCAAGGCTGAGAATTCACAATCTCTTAACATAAAGAATGAGCATGATCTTGCAAAGATCGTGTAGTATTCCATATCCTTTTGTAGACATATATTCATAGATATTTTTACACATTTTAATGTTGGATGATAATGTAAATCTTATTCTTCTTCCCAGTTCTTTAATCTGATAGGTAACACACCTACGTCTACCTTTTCAATTTCACATTGTAACTAAATGTCTAAATGACCAGCAGGGGTGGGGAGTGGGGGCATATATTCAGACATCTTCAAAGTTCACAACTATAGAAGCAAATGTCAGTCATCACTATGGCTGAAAATTGATATGTGCAGAAATAAATCACTCATAGTTGGTATAATATACAGAAAACCAAACACAAATGTGGATGAGTTTTTTGAAAGCCTTAAATCCGTGTTAATTGATATTGATCATAAAAATTCACAGTGTATACATGTTGGCGACATCAATATAGGTAAATACTTATAGTGTCCATGCAAATGAAACAATCAATCTAACCAATAGTATGTCTTCCCTAAATTTAGTTCAAATGATTACCATGCCAACACGGATATCAAATCACTCGCGTACGGTTATTGATCATATTTATACGAATACACTTACTAATTATGTTAATTGTGGTACAGTGGAGGTTGATCTTTCTGATCATTTGCCTATTTTTGCCATCTTTGATGATCTGTGTTTATTTGCAAGAACGGAAAAATGTAAACTTCAGGGACTACTCCAATTTAAATGTAAGCTCATTTCAAGAGGACTTGTGTAGTGAAAACTGGAACTGTGTTTATGAGAGTGTTGACGTCAATGTAGCATATGAATCATTTTTGCACATGTTTTCAAGTATTTGTAATAAGCATGCGCCCCTAGTTACTAAAACTTTAACCCAAAAAAGAAAAACTAGGAAACCTTGGATAACTGCAGGAATTAGAAAGTCAATTGATCGTAAACACAAACTATATTTAAAAGTATTAAAAAGGAACCACCATCCAGATATCCTGGCAAACTATAAACACTCTCGGAACATGCTTACAAATATTTTGAAAGGAGCTAAGCAGAAATTCTTTGCTGACCATGCAGTGCACATTTTGTCAAGGAGATAATAATAAGACTTGGAAAGTTATTAAGGATATTCTTGGTGGCAGGAATAATGTAAATTTGCCAAGTACACTACATATGTGTTCTACACACAATGGTTTAGAGACCGATCTTGTTAACCAACATGACATTGTTAATGACTTTAACCATTTTTTGGTCTCAGTTGGGGAGGCACTTGCTAATAACTTTAGCACTAAATCCTATCATTCCTATCTACCAAAATCCTTGCCACAATCTTTCTTTCTCTGAACAAGAAATATTTCAACTACTAAAAGCACTTGATAAAAATAAGGCTGTGGGTTATGATTACATTAGTCCAAAACTGTTAATTTATGCCGCAGAGTACATTTCCCGACCTCTCAATCATATAATTAATTTATCGTTTTCAACAGGTGTATTCTCAAATTCTTTAAAGATAGCTAAAGTGACTCCAAATTAAAAAAAGAGTTCCTAGTGATCCAGGCAATTACGGACCAGAATCAGTATTACGACAGATTAGCAAAATATTTGAGAAAATAATTAACAAACAAATGATCTCATATCTTACCAGTTTTGATCTACTGTAAAATGACTAATTTTCAATGGGTTTGAATTTCGCTGATTTACCATTTATGGCATATTCAATGGGTTTTAAATTCACGGTTTTATCATTTAGATAATGTGTTCTATGCTAAATTTGACATATTCACTGGGTTTTAACTTAGCGCATTTTTAAGTCAGCGAAATAATATTGTACAATCATCAGTATGGGTTCCGGGAGAGATACAGTACTAAAGTAGCAATTGCGGACATAGCACAGAAAATTCTGGAGGAAATTAATATAGGTAATGGCGTGATTGGTATATTTTTGGACTTTAAAAAAGCATTTGACACTGTGAATCATGATATTCTAATTAGCAAACTAGACAATTACAGTTTTCGGAAAATCCCTAAAAATCTCTTCCGAAATTACTTAACAAACATGAATCAACATGTCAATATTAATGGGATGCAGTCAAATGAACTACCAATTACTTGCAGAGTTCCACAGGGCTCTGTGTTAGGTCCAACACTGATTTACGTAAATGATATTGCAAGTACTACAGAATATTTTGACACCCGTTTATTTGCAGACGACACCAGCCTATTTCATACCTTTAATTCAAAAAACACAATAGATCTTTCAAATGTAAATTCTCATTAGATTGGGTTCTGTTCGTCTGTTTTTTACCTCTTATAACTTGGATATGCTCTGTCCAATGTTTTTCCAAGTTGGTGCATATGCAATTCTCAATGCCATACATATGCACACCAAGTATTTTTTTAATTCGCCAAAGTTTCATTTGTAAATGTAAATTTGTACTAGTAAAAATGCCGAAATTTGCCGGAAAAATTCGAGTTTTAACGGAATGTCGCAAGGGAACTGGCATACCGTATTGCGCATGTGCCAGCTTAACCGCTGAGAAAATCGGCGTCGATTTCGTCTGAGGATATTGTATTCCGGGACTGTATTTTTTTTTTGCACATGGCTTATATACTAGTAGATTAAATTCTATCTCAAAGGTAAGAAACTGTGCTTATGGTATTTATTATGAACTTTGATTTATCCTTTTGTGTCCTGACTTGAGTGAGAAACTAGCGATCGCACAGTGTCACTCTTTGCCAGACAAACAGTCCTGCTATTAGTTCAAGAACTGGTTATGAAACGTGTAAATCGAAAGTTTATCTTGTCATTTAGGAGGCTTGGGAATAACGTTTGGCATATAAAATACTGGAAAAATAAAAACGTAAAAGTTTAGAACATGCTAATCGTGAATCTGTTATGCGCGATTGCTATTTCCGGTGTTCATTGGCAACTGCTAGCAGATTGAAACTTGGTTTCGTGACGACATATTAGGCTAGTTCGGCCAACCGTGACTGCTTGAAAGCAATGATGAAATTGCAAAGTACTGTAATTCAATATCAATGAATATATCATCACTTTTAAATTACCTTTGAAGTAAATATGATACCCGAGTGCACTACACTCGTGACCGGGACCTCCATGCTCCATGCGGTGTTGAAGTTTATCGGTAAATCGAACCTCTGTCAAGAGAGACACATTTTCCCAATCAGCTATTTATTTCGGTACAGGAGTCAGGGTGGCAATTTCAATGTTTAGCTACCATAATTTATCTCCATTATGAGCAGGAAAATAAATTACGAACCTCGATTGAGATGGATTTAACGGTGCCGGGGAGGGGTCAAATTCACGTAATCCTCAATTTTAATGATGTTGACTTAATAGTCAAAATTTTTTTATTTCTTTTGATAGCTTGGCATCCATTTGGTTCAGCTCAAGTGAAGTTTGCGGCATATCCCTGGTCAGATTTTAATGACATTGAAAATACAAGTACCGGTACTCTGGCTTTTTGCACATTATTAATATTTTATTTTTGCAGAATCCCATGAACATTATTAATTTGACAACTTTGTAGAGTGGAAACTGTTGAATTAGTTCATCCTAGACTTTGGTAGAACATGTTTAAAACAGTACAGTGTGAACTACAATTTCTTTCTGGCTGGTATAAATTTATAATAAGTAATATTTTTTCGTACTAAAAAGACTCAAATATCTTTTTTAATTAGTCCCCGTTCGGACGTAGTCCGAAAACGGGGACTTATGGTTTGCCCTGTGTGCGTCCGTCCGTCCGTGCATCCGTGCGTCCGTGCGTCCGTGATCACCTGTATCTCGAACATGCATGGACCGATTAAGTTCAAACTTCACTCATACATCACACATTATATGGGACATATGCACATGCATTTTTTTCATGATCCGATTAACGATAGCCGAATAGCGGCCATTTTAAGGCCGAAAATGCATCAAAATCGCACATTTTCACCATTCCGGACCCGGATCTCAGTTATGCATGGACAGATTTTGTTTAAATTTGGTACATACATTAAACATAATAGGACCTTGATGCACGTCTTTTTTTTTTTGGAACGGGTTCGAAATAGCCGACTGGCGGCCATTTTGTTTTAAAGAATTCAGTTCTGGATCCGTATCTGAGACATGCTTGGATTGATCGAGTTCAAACTTCACACACACAAGGTACATCATGTCACAAATATGTATGTGCATTTGTTTCATGATCTCATTAACGATAGCCAAATGGCGGCCGCTTTAAGGTCGAAAATGCATTGAAATCGCACATTTTCACCATTCCGGACCCGGATCTCAGTTATGCATGGACGGATTTCATTCAAATTTGGTACATACATTAAACATAATAGGACCTTGATGCACGTCATTTTTTTTTCGGATCAAGTTCGAAATGGCCGACTGGCGGCCATTTTGTTTTAAAGAATTCAGTTCTGGATCCGTATCCGAGACATGTCTGGATTGATCAAGTTCAAACTTCACACACACAAGGTACATCATGTCACAAATATGTATGTGCATTTGTTTCATGATCTCATTAACGATAGCCAAATGGCGGCCACTTTAAGGCCGAAAATGCATTGAAATCGCACATTTTCACCATTCCGGACACGGATCTCAGTTATGCATGGATGGATTTCATTCAAATTTGGTACATACATTAAACATAATAGGACCTTGATGCACGTCATTTTTTTTTCCGGATCAAGTTCGAAATAGCCGACTGGCGGCCATTTTGTTTTAAAGAATTCAGTTCTGGATCCGTATCCGAGACATGCTTGGATTGATCGAGTTCAAACTTCACACACACAAGGTACATCATGTCACAAATATGTATGTGCATTTGTTCCATGATCTCATTAACGATAGCCAAATGGAGGCCGCTTTAAGGCCGAAAATGCATTGAAATCGCACATTTTCACCATTCCGGACCCGTATCTCAGTTATGCATGGATGGATTTTGTTCAAATTTGGTACATACATTAAACATAATAGGACCTTGATGCACGTCTTTTTTTTTTCGGATCAAGTTTGAAATGGCCGACTGGCGGCCATTTTGTTAAAGAATTCAGTTCTGGATCCGTATCCAAGACATGTCTGGATTGATCAAGTTCAAACTTCACACACACATGGTACATCATGTCACAAATAGATATGTGCCTTTGTTTCATGATCTGCTTAACAATAGCGAAGTGATGGCCATTTTAAGGCCGAAAATGCATCAAAATCACGTATTTTCACAATTCCAGAACCGGATCTCAGTCATGCATGGATGGATTTTGTTCAGATTTAGCACAATGTGTTGTACATATGCAGGTGCATTTCGGTCATGATCTGCTTTGAATGTATATGTCACTCAAATATGAACGGAACGGGGACGTGTCATTGACAATGACTTGTTACATGTACATGTAAATCTAACAGCCAATGGGAGCACATATGCTACCGTACAACCTCTGCTTACTTTGGACTATATGTTCTTTTTTCTTTTTCTTTTTTTTTCAGGTGCAGAGCCAGAATTTTTTTCTCAGAAAGCAAAGCCACTGAAACTGCATGTATTACAAAAACATACCGGTACTATTCACTGCGTGTCTGACAATTGTATAAAGTTTCGCAGGTCCTCTTTTTTTTACTGTCAGTCAACCAAAGCATAAATATGTATTTCTCTGTACATAAAATTTCTCACGATTTGTTAATATTAATGTATGATAATAAAAACGTGATAATATTTTTTTGGATTTTTGCACTTTATTTGTATCATTGTCGTATGAGAAGTAATCTTGTCCTTATTAGAGATATTGAAACTAATCCAGGGCCACAAACTAGTTTATCCAAACAGACGCAACACTGACTCTACATATTTGCAGATCTGATTTGTATACTTCCTTGTCATTTTACCTGTTGTACTGGCTTGGTGGTTTCCTTGCTGAGAATAATGCTGACCTGGATGGAGAGTGCTATAAACTTGAAAATGCCATAAAAATCATGTTTGCCAATTTATGTCCATGCAACTTTAAAATTATAACTAGCGAAGGCAGTGTCATTCATGACTTGTTTAAACAATGTTATGGACTGGTGTGATACAAATAAATTAACAATAAATTCCAAAAAAACTGAATACATTATATTTAAAGGTAAACAGGCATCAATACATTAACCGGCACAATTAATATAAAAGGGATAACAATAGATGAAGTTGGAACTAGATACATTGGTGTTGAATTGGACAATAACCTTATGTTTTGACCTCAGTGTGTCCGTGTGTGCATGTGTCCGGACCAGTATCTTAGAAATGCCTGGACCAATCACAATCAAACTTCACACATACATCATACATGATATTATACATATGCACGTTAATTTGTTTCACGATCTGATAGCCAAATGGCGGCCATTTTTGTGCTAAAAATCCTAAAAATCAAGCATTTCTCAGCTGTTTACAGATGGTTTTTGTTCAAACTTGGTATATACATTAGACACTATGGGACCTTGAATTGAATTGATTTTATTCACTTAATTTACAGGCAATATTGGTAAAAGAATACAATACAAACAACACTGAAATACATAGTGAATAGGAAGCTTAAAAATAGTGTAAAACACTAGTTGAGTCCACCCCCTTTTCTAGGTCAAAACATAAGTCTCCGTTTTCGGACTGCGTCCGAACGGGGACTAATAAAAAAAAAAGTGCCTACTATTTGCTGACTGAATCCACTTGGAAGCAAGTCAGTCAAGCTTGTCGAAAGCACTGTCGTGAATTACAGGTTGTCTTTTTTGCTCTATAAGGGATTAGTCAGTTACTTCAGCCTAGGGGGGGGGGTCGGCAGATTCCATTTTGCGAGCTGTAAATCTCAGTTGACCCACCTATCAAATAAAAAAAAGTGGATGACACCCCCCCCCCCCAACATTAACAGTTTTGGATCTGGCATGATTACAAAATGTATTATATGTGCATTGAAAATATCATGGTTTGCCATAGTTATGACATAATTTTTAGTGTTTGCATTTAATAGACCTTAGGAGGGAGGGGAAGCATAAAGCCAAAAAATGACTACAGAAAAGGCTGCAGGAAGGAAGGAAATCTATGCTGCTAAAGATAGTAAATAAAAGCAAAGCTGTGGAGGATTTGAATCCAGGCGGTTTGTACTCTTTAAAAACTAAGTTGGATTTAAAATATCTTTCATATCTTATAGACCAGGGAAGCTTTATACCCAAAGCACAGTCTGTGCTTATGAAAACAATGGAAACTTTGATTTTTGCTTAAATTTGTGTTGGATTTTGGTATTTTACAGAGCAAAATATGCACATTTAAAAGTTAAAAAAACAATAAAACTATTTTGCATCAACAAATTTATAGGCAATATAGGTAATAGTTATTATTAAGAACACATTTGTATGATTAACTTTTTGACTACCATGTGCGAAGCACAATATGGGAGTCTTTGCAGTTAGTTTGTTGGCGATCCGCTCCGCTAGGATTGCCCTTATAATCACTTTTGTCGTTTTGTGTGTGTGTGTGTGTCTGTGTGTGTACATTTCCAGTATTTTCACGTATGATTTCTTCTGTGATTTTTTGGGCTCGGCCGATTTCGTTCAAACTTGGCAGGTAGGTCACACCTTCACCTTAGTTATTAGGAAAAATTTGAAAAAAATTTTTGGCCCACCATTGCCATAGCAACAGCCAAAAAACTGATTTTTGGATAGCTTCGCGCCAAATGTATCTCCTCCTACAAATTTGGGATAAAACACTTCAGACATAGCTCATTCTACTCAGCTTGAGTGTGGGCACAAAGTTACTATTTGAATTTTTGATATCTGTTTTCATTACCGAGAAATTTGACCCCAAAGTAACTTTTCACTAGCAACGGCTTTTAACTCCTCTGTGATTTTTCGGCTCCACTGGTTGACTCCCGTGTGCGAAGCACAAAAGGGAGTCTTTGCAGTTACCCTGTCTGTATGTATGTATGTATGTATGTATGTATGTCACTTTTTTTGTTCCACACGTTATCTCAAGAACCACTAATCAAATTTTGGTGAAACTTGGTAAATAGATACTCTGGGATAATGCGCAGAGTTGATTAGGTTTTGGTAAAAATTTATGAATATTAATTACCTAATTTGCATGATAATTAGCTGATTTTTAGCTGTTTCAAGACTGTTCCACTGATATCTGAAGAACCATTAATTGGATTTTGATGAAATTTGGCACATGGATGCTCTGAACTAGTGCGCAGTTTTTCGCCAATAAAAAAATAACTAAGGCAACAACTCACGGTTTTTCAGCATTTTTGTAATAAAGACATTATTCTCTATCAATAATCCGCCCAAAACAGGAACATTTCTACTAATTCTTGTGTTTTTTCAACGTTTTTCGAAAAACCTGCGATTAGGCTGCGAAAGTAGAACATTCCGGAGGGGGCGAAACGGAAGAGCCAAATTTAACGCGTAAAAATAGAACGCATATTTTGACCTCTATGCGGTCGTTGCCAAAGAGCCCTGCGTCCATCGCCTTGCGATGCTCTATCGTTTCACCAGTTGCGTTTTTTTGACTAAAATTTGGGCAGTACTGTCAGTCACGAAAATTGATGAATAAATTAATACACATAAAATATGAATCACGGGCTAATTCAATGGTCACTGAACACTCCACTACTAAACAATCTGTGACAAGATAGTAGCGTACTGTATATTTGACCCAGATTTTACAAGCGTGGTACAGTTTTTTGCGCGTGTCCGTAATAACGCGCACAAAGGATTGTGGAACAGAGTCCTTTATTTGCTGGCATTCTTGACTTTTGACTGCAGTTCTTTTTTATATTTTAGAGTAAATTCTTCTGATATGCTCTTAGGTTGCTTAATATCCATCTGAAATTCTGGACTGTGGTCATCTTTTCCGATTATGAGTCGTATGTTTAAATAACTCACCATAACTAGTGTTTTGAAGTATATTATTATGAAGGTCAACACACTGTACTTGAGGTAAATATTTACCATTTCGTTATTTCGCTTTCCAGCATTTACAGGAAACGCTTCATTCATTCTAGAAAATTACTATGGAAATAATAAATGTAACAGCAGAATACGTCCTAGCACAGTCATTCTACTAGTAGAGTGACTGTGGTCCTAGTAAAAAACTAAGTGACTTCTAAAGACTGAATGGTGTTTGCGAACTTCGTATTAGTTATAAACCGACATTATCTTCACGTTTATGTCACCATGGAAACAGTCAAAAACATATTGCTTGTTTTTGAGTGGAGCGGATCGCCAACCAGCCTACCGGCTTGTGTGTGTGTGTGTGTGTGTGTGTGTGTGTGTGTGTGTGTGTGTGTGTGTGTGTGTGTGTGTGTGTGTGTGTGTGTGTGTGTGTGTGTGTGTGTGTCCGTCTGTTCCACCGATATCTTAAGAACCATACATCAGTTTTTGATGAAACTTGGTGCATAGATGCTCTGGGCCAATGTGCAGATTTGATTAGGTTTTGGTGAAATTCCATGCATATTAATTACCTAATTTGCATGATAATAAGCTAATTTTTAGCTGTTCCATTACTGTTCCATTGATATCTGAAGAACCACTCATTGGATTTTGATGAAACTTGCTATATAGATGCTCTGAACTTGTGCGCAGATTTGATTAGTTTTTCGTAAAAATCCATGCATATTAATTACTTAATTTGCATGATAATTAGCTAATTTTTAGCTGTTCCCTAACTGTTCCACTGATATCTAAATAACCACTCATTGGATTTTGATGAAACTTGGTACATAGATGCTCTGAACTAATGCTAGGTTTTGATTAGTTTTTGGTAAAAATTACCTAATTACTAATGATTAATGAATTTTCGGTTTTTCCACTGATCAAGTTCTAATCATCACATTTCAATGAAACTTTGTACATAGATGTCATAGGACACTGCACAGACCTGATAGTTTTTAGGGTAATATCGGTGCATATTAATTACCTAATTTGCATAATTAATTAATTTCAAGCTTTTGATGTTTCAAATAGTAAGCGTTACATTTCAATGAAACTTGGTACATAGATACTCAAGGACTATGCAGAGATTAATTTTTTTGGGATAAATATTTGTACATATTAATCTGCATAATTAGTTAATTTTCAGCTTTTTCACAGATATCTCAAGTACTAATCATTACGTTTTAATGAAACTTGGTACATAGATCTTTTAGGACTATCCAAAGACCTGATTAGTTTTAGGGTAAATAATTGGGCATATTAATTACCTAATTTGCATAATTAATTAATTTTCAGCTTTCACACTGATTTCTCAAGTACTAATCAACACATTTCAACAAAACTTTGTACATGGATGCTGTAGGACAATGTACAAACCTGATTAGTTTGGGTTAAAATCATATTAATTACTAATTTGCATAATTAACCACTTTTAAGCTATCACACTGATATCTAAAGTACTAATTATTTCATTTCAATGAAACTTGGTGCAAAGATGCTCTAGGACAATGTACAAACCGGATTAGTTTGGGGTTAAAATTCATTTATTTTAATTCCCTAATTAGCATAATAATTCATAATTTTTTTTGGTTCCAATCACATTTCAATAAAACTTGGTATATAGATGGTCTGTTACATTGTGCAGACCTCATTAGTTTTACACTCAAATCTGTTCATATTAATTTTCTGATTTGCATTATTAGTTTTCAGCTTTTCCATCACTATCTCAATCAAGTACAAGTAATTTTGAATTATATTTAATGTGTCTTCAATACTCTCAGCACATGGGAGTTCTTTCTAAGCTTTCTTTGATTTATCTATTGTTCTGAAATAAATTTTTTAAAAGTATATGCATGAGCGCGTGTGTGAATTCTGGAAAACATGGTGACCCCCCCCCCCCCCCCCATTCATGATATCAAAAACAGGGTGACCCCCTTATTCGCACAATCAAAAACAAGGTAACACCCCCCCCCCCCCACTGATCCACCGACCCCTCCTAGGCCGAAGTAACTGACCAATTCCTAACTCGTTACAATCATAGTTTTGTTTAGTTTATTTTTAGCTCCGCTGTCGACTTTGTCGAGCGGAGCTTATCATATGAGTGATTGTCCGTCGGCGTTCGTCGTCCGTGTCAATGTTTTACTTTTTCGACTTCTTCTTGAAAACTACAAGCCTGAATGCTTTGATACTTGGTGTATATGTACCTTGGGTAGACCTCTCTCAGATTTGTTCATTTCATGATCATATTTTCAATTCTCTAATTTTGGTGAATATTTTTGTCATTTTTAGTAAAAAGTGATATTTTCAACTTCTTGTTAAAAACCGCAAGTCCAATTGCTTTGATATTACATATATAAGTACTACATGTGGACCTCTCTCAGATTTGTTCATTTTGTAATGATATCGTCAATTCTCTAATTTTGGTGAATATTTTTGGTAAAAAGTGATATTTTCGACTTCTTGTTAAAAACCACAAGTCCAATTGCTTTGATATTACATATATAAGTACTACATGTGGACCTCTCTCAGATTTGTTCATTTTGTAATGATATCGTCAATTCTCTAATTTTGGTGAATATTTTTGTCATTTTTGGTAAAAAGTGATATTTTCGACTTCTTGTTAAAAACCACAAGTCCAATTGCTTTGATATTACATACATGTATATAGGTACTACATGTGGATCTCTCTCAGATTTGTTCATTTTGTAATGATATCTTTAGTTCTCTAATTTTAATGAATATTTTTGTCATTTTTAGTAAAAAGTGATATTTTCAACTTCTTGTTAAAAACTGCAAGTCCAATTGCTTTGATATTACATATATAGGTACTACATGTGGACCTCTCTCAGATTTATTCATTTTGTAATGATATCTTTAATTCTCTAATTTTGGTGAATATTTTTGTCATTTTTGGTAAAAAGTGATATTTTCTTCTTGTTAAAAACCACAATCATTGATGGTGAAAAATGATATTTTTGAATTCTTGTTGAAAACAGCAAGTCCCATTGCATTGATACTATGCATATTGTTCATTTTCTAATGACATCTTCTGTTCTTTAATTGAAATGTGCATTGCTAACAGCGGAGCTATCTCAGCCGAGAGGCTGCTTGTTATCGACTTGCAGTACGATTGTTATACAATTATTACCAGCACCAAATAGTTTTCATTTCCAAGAGCTATGAATGTATGTGTAACTGGTTTGTCTACGAACCACTGACGCGTCACTCAAATTCATTTGAAAGTCAGTCTGCCGTCCCACATGACACAATGGACCTGATTAGTCTACTTTTGTCTACTACGTATTCTTACCCAATCCATGTGCATGTGTTCGAAAGGCCGCATGTGCACCAGAGACTAAAGTGAGATCCCCAACAAGATTCTTCATAGATATATATTTTTCCCTTTTTACACCGAGAACATTTCAGTGGTCAGCCAGATTTGTAATCAATATATCCAGGTCGACGAGCCTCGTGTTATTCGCACACCGCAAGCATTGCCAGATACTGCAGACATCCTGTGTGTTGATGTCGTGTCATTCAGCCTCCAGTGACAGTAAAGTGGTGTCAGCATTCGAGTGGTTACGGTGGTGTCTTCAGTCTCCGGTGTAGTGAAGCAGATGTCACTTAGGTTTTCATTCAACTTGTCTGTGGTTTCGTCCGACTTTGTTTCGTAGAGCGGCTATGTTTCATAGTAAAAAATACGCTTTCTGCTATTCATAAACTTGCAGGTTTTGTTTGTCATTGAAACGCTTTTTTTCCGATGTTTTTTCCGTGCCATTTTTACCTTGCCCGTACCATCAAAGATGGAAGGGAAAGGTATATTAAGGGAAAAATTTTGTCCAGCGTTGTCGTCGTCGTCGTTGTTGTTGTTGTTGTCGTCATCGTCGTTAATAATTGTTATTGTTTATCAAACTTGGTCACCTTATTCATCAGTATAAAGTCTTCCCTGAGTTTGAACAACAGATGTCCTATATGAAAATATCATGCAAAAATTGAGAAAATCTGATAAAATATTTTGACTGTTTCTACTTGACTGATCACTGGTGATACACATCAAAGGTCACTGATCTCAGTGGAAATATGCATTGTTGTATGTGTTCAATGAAGCAAATGATTTATCTTGTAATAATATCCTTGGTAATGTATCTCAGAATCCCATACTGGGTTTCAAAACCAACTCATGGAGAGATTGCACAGTCTGATACACATTTGCAAACCTACCAATAAAATCTTTATAGAAAACAAGATGTCAAAAAATCAATATAAGCACTGCTATGAACTGGGTGCCAAACTTTGATCAAGATCTGAAGCTAATAGAAAATCTGTTTAGTCAAAAGTTATCAAATCAAAAACAATACATAAAAAATACATTAAAAGCAAAACATTTCATCCACATTTTAAAAAGAAAATTATTCTAAAATATATGTATTCTGTATTTGACAAACAGTTCATTCGACAAATGAAAACTCACAGGAATATGTTTCAGCTATTAGAACAGAATGATAGAGTTTTTATAATACTAGTTTAAAAACGCACTTCAGAGATTGCAGTGTTTGAAGATGTAGTTTCTCAGGAGGCAACAGTACTGTTGACTTCTCCCTCCACTGGACACCAACTATTTAAATTGATTTGCATACAACATGATAGCTATTCATAAAGGGTGTTTTTTTTACTTTTCATATAATACAGTAGTCACACAATGAGGCAGTTCATATTTGTTTCAGTGAATCATTCATTTTTGACAGACACCTGTACAAAATACTTGAACTAAAGCCAGCTAAATTTTTCTGTTATCTTGCACGTTTTATGAATCTATTCACATCTAAATGCAGCACTTTTTTTTGCAATGAGACATTTGTTTTTATTCTAAATATCTCAATTACTTTCAATAAAGCTGGAAATTATGTTCCTTAAAATAATTAAACAAATAAGGCACCAATGTTTTTGTAAGATATTTACATTTTTTAAGGACATTCGGTAGACTGATTCCCCACTGTTGGTTCAACCCAAAAACTTGTTTGTATTCAAAATTAATTATGACAATGCATATTTATATTGAAACAAACTAAGATAAAGGGAATTATATTATATAACAAAGGGCAAGGTCACCAGAGTTCAACTATGTTTCAAAATAAACTTGGTCAATACAAAATAAATGAACAGTAATTTATAGTAGAGAAAAGCGATGCGATGAACTATCAGCAATGAGTAAGTGCATCTGGTCATTTGACCGGATGTGTACACGCGATGTTTATTTGCGGGATTAAGCTAATTACAAATGTTATTGTTTTGGCTCAGAGGAGCTTAGCCGTAGTCCACATTCCATGGATTTCCGTTGCTTGTAAATTATTTTTTTATTTTTTAAAAAGCTGTTTTTTCTTGAAATAAAAACGTGATGCAATAAAAAAAAACAAGGTCATATGGTCGTACAAGTCATCGTTTAATAAAATAAAATGAAGAAAAAAATGTCCACGAAAGTCTACTACATCCTTAAATAGAGATTTAACACGAAATAGAAGAGGGCGCACACTCCTCAGTTAATTGGCTTACATGTGCTTCTATTAGAGATGCTCTTCTAAAAGAGCAAATACAATAACTGTTTTATTTGGAATAAATAGTAACAACAGAAATGGTATTTTAGTAGAAATATGGGTATAGATTTTTGCCACCATCCAGGTATAAAAATGGTCAGACTTTTGAGCACTCAGAGGCACCTCCCAACCCAGCTATATATCAACCCCCCCCCCCCCCCCCCCGGATCGTCTCTCTGTATTATACTATATTATAGTATTTATTAAGCTTCAGACATATGATGTACTCAGAGCTATACTAATACTAGTCACTGAGTTGCGTTATGTCTATGGTAATGGGTCTTATGTAGATTGATTGGACCATGGAACTATAAACCCTAGTTCCATGATTGGACTATGCAATGTTAGTACCCCGAAGTTTGAATCAGTCATTATTTTTAGACACTATCGGTAAATATATACTAGTATTTGTGGGACTTACATTTCACATCAATAGTGTCAATGAACAGTATGTTGAAAAGATCCAATTCATGTGCAACCTAATTTTTTTGTTTTCTTGTTTCTGCTTTATTTATGTAGGAGAAATGGTGTTGAGAGTTTACACGGTGAGTGAGTGTATTTGCTACGTGCTTATCGGTATTTCAATTTTGTCAGAAAAGTCAATGTGAAATAACATACAATGTTAATTCTGGTTATATTGTAGATATTCAACTCTGAATGCTTTGATGGTATTCAACAATAATTTTTTTCTATTGAATTTTTGGATATGCTCATGAACGCACATGTCAACTTTTCACCACCAGTTCCCTCTTTTCATCACAAATTCATAAAGTAGTTTTGTTTATAGTCTAAACTTTTCTTCAGAATATTGTGACAAAAATTATCAAATTGTTTGAGTAAAAACTGAAAATTAACTTAAATTTTGTCTGTTGGCTCCAAAATTAGGGTTAATTTCCAGAAATATAAGAAAAAAGTGCAGACAAATTTGGGCGAGAAAGTCTTGTGATGAAAAATTTAAACAATGTGTTTAAATTTAAAGAGGGGATACCTACATCAGCCAATCTATGGTCTTCTAAAACTTCAACCAATCACAGGATTGTGCTGTTTTTGTGTCGCCAAAATTTTGTCTGCCTGATATTTTTCTTGGAATTGTGTTTTGAATTTTATTTAGGCTTTATGTTTATGTTTGAAATTTCTCAAAATTATGTAGCAAACACTAGAGCTTGTAATTTCAAATTTCACCAGCCCTGCCAGAAAGTTACCATACCAAAATGGTTAACCATATGTAGCTTACTGTCACTGCCATATTGTTCCAAACACCAAAAACGAAAAGGCAACATAATGCCAGTTGCTGACTAGTTTGCGTCTCAAGATTGTTACATGATTGGAACTGGTTAGTAAAAACCAGTTTTACGCGAGTGTGTGGTTCGACTAAATGCACAAATTTACAACCAATTATGTCCTGACATTTCATACTGTGTCATTACTTACATTTTGTTTGGATAACTTTGCCATTTATTATATAGAAATTTATACTATTCAATAAATTGAAAGATAATTGCATTGTGATCTTCTATTTATATTCAACGTGTCAAATTCACCCACTATTAGTTTAACGACGACTCCTGAGGTTTGTTTGACCCAATTTGTTCTCATTGCGTAACATTCTCCAGGCACACATAGCAAAGCAGTCAGCAACTTAGCTGGCAATGTTGCTGTTTGTAACAATATGGCAGTGACAGTGAATATATAGCACCAATACAAGCTGAGTTCTGTTATGCTTGAAGGAAATCATATCCAATAATATTTTTAGTCCCCGTTCGGATGAAGTCCGAAAACGGGGACTTATGTTTTGACCTCCGTGTGTGTCTGCGTGCGTGCGTGCGTGTGTGTGCGTGCGTCTGTGCGTGCGTCCGGACCTGTATCTTAGAAATGCCTGGACCAATCACAATCAAACTTCACACATACATCATACATGATATCATACATATGCACGTCAATTTGTTTCACAATCTGATTCAAGATGTCGGAATGGCGGCCATTTTTGTACTAAAAATCATCAAAATCAAGCATTTCCCGGCTGTTTACAGATGGATTTTGTTCAAACCTTGTATATACGTTGGACATTATAGGACCTTGGTGAACATCATTTTGTTTTACGATCTGATTCAAGATGGCCGAATGGCGGCCATTTTTGTGCTAAAATATCCTAAAAATCAAGCATTTCTCGGCTGTTTACAGATGGATTTTGTTCAAACTTGATATATACATTAAACATTATGCGACCTTGATGCAAATAATTTTGTTTTTCAGATAATGAATGGGCTTCTAGACCCATATTTCCAACTTGTTTTGACTGATTATGTTCAAATTTTAAATATTCATTATACATCATGTCATAGATAGACAGATATATTGGTTTGACGATCCTATTCAAAATGGCCGAATGGTTGTCATTTTTGTGCTAAAAAATCATCAAATATCAAGCATTTCTGGCATTTCTAGATGGATTTCGTTCAAACTTGGTACATACATTAGACATTACGGGTTCCTGATGCACGTCATTTTATTTTTTAGATCGGATTCTGAATGGCTGACTCGTGGCCATTTTGTTTTAATGAATGGGCTTTTAGAGCCATATCTCTGACATGCTTTGACTGACTATGTTCAAATTTCATATATTCATTATACACTTCTTTCAGAAGCCTATAGACTTGGCATTTATTTAGATAATTTAAACATCTATAATTGGACATCTGGTATAAAGAATCTGTTGACTCATTTAAACATGAGTCACATTTGGGAAGAAAACCATTACAAGGATGAAAAGCTGCCTAAATCAGTCTCTGAAAAGCTTGCAGCCAACTTTCAAACATACTGTTTAGACTCAATGTATGATGATAATAAGGGAACAAAACATCAGAATAAACTCCGCACATACAGACATCTAAAAACAAAATTCACTTTTGAAATATATTTAGAAACTGTGCAAAATCCCTTCCACAGGTCATCCATGTCCAAACTAAGAATTAGTGCTCATGTGTTAGGAATAGAAACTGGAAGACATAAAAACATTGACATTTCAAAAAGAAAATGTCAGTTTTGTCAATTAAACGAAATAGAAAATGAAGAGCATTTCCTTCTTAAATGCAGTCTCTATAAAAAAGAAAGAAATGAGCTTCTCAAAAATTTGATGCTACCTCCAAAACTTCCTGACAAAGAAAAAATAGTTGCAATACTAAACAATGGTAGTAAAAAATTAGCTCCTCAAATTGCTAAGTACATAGATGATTGTTTTAAAATCAGGGAGAACAACCTGAAAAAAGTACTACCAGCTGCCTCAAAATGAATAAAAAACATTTACTTTCATTTATTATATTTTATTAATACCTTTGTTTTATACTCTTTTAATCTCATTTAATTTTTTTTTTTTTCATTGCTATACCTTTATTGTATTCTTCAATCAAAGTCCCATAGAGGATACGATAACAATAAAGATGATTATTATTATTACATATATTCATAATGGCTGATTTTGTTTTAGTTAATGCTGTTTCAGAGCAATTATATCTCTCAATACTCGTTTGACGATCAGATACAAATGTCAATCATTTAAATGTTAAACAATCATCATATTCCTGACATGTTTATATTCCAGCTATATTACTATAAACAAAACTTTATGCCTTAAATTTGATAACTAACGGGGACTGTGTCGTGCATGGCTTGTTTAGTATAATTTCATTTTCTGAATTTTCAAGCAGACCGTGACAAATGTTACCAAAACACCAGGAATATAAGTTTTAGTTTTTACATTCCTACTGAAATGTTACCGGTTGGGGGTGTACAGGTGGGCACAATTATAGTTGTTGTATCTTTTCACTAAGCATCAGGGAAAATTAATTGATGTTAGAGAATTTAATTTATTTAAAGATGACATGAGTCTCTGTCCATGGTGTAGAGCTCTATACAGTCCTGATGATCACACATTTCGACTGACATCAAAAAGAAGAAAATCAAGAGATATTGTGCAACTTGAGAAGAAACTGAGATTGGGACGACATTTACAGAAGTTAGAAAGAAAACGATATCAAAAGTTTTACAAAGAAAGTAACTGTTTGGTGAGTTTAGTGGTATGTGTTTGCACATACTTTGGTAATTCCTCATGATTTGATGCCAGTCATTTTTTTTATAACTCATGAAATTATTTTTTTCATATTTTGAACTGCTAAGAAAGTGCCCCTGGCAATCAACAACATGCACTGCAATGTGACGTGATAAGTTTTAGTACCTGATAAGAGAAAACCTAATACATGTTTTAGTTTTGAGGTGGCGCTATTTGTAAGAATGCATTATATGGAACTTAATGAAAACAGTTCTGCCAATAATGTTTTTCATGTTACTGAAAAATAGCTGAAATATAGTGTCTAGAAACGTATCAATGACAGTACATGTGTCAAATGCGAACACCCTGCAAGAATTGAATATATGGTATCTGCTTTATAAGAAATGCATACACTAAAAAGTAAATGACAGAGATTACTTTATGGCAAATAAAACAAGACAAAAACTTCATTTCATTTCACTGAATCAATAAAATATGACTTATTTTGATAGAAAAATCACCTCTGTAATTTACATAAGTGCATGTACTAAATAAATGCCATTTTTGGTAAGAGCAAACACGGTTGTTCTAATCTCAAAGTTGTGGGCTATGCCCTTTTAAAATGTTTGTCACACTGCCAAGAAATCGTGTCTTTCTTTACTTGCAGTATAGTTTACCCATCTAACTGCAGTTACTTGAAATTCACTAAAAAAATTCTAAATTGTCTTCTTTATCATCCTCAGATATTATCATGCAAGAGATGCAAGAAATCAACAAAGTTCAAGATGCCTACACCAATGAGAAAAGAGACAAAGTCGTTTATGAGTACACCAGTGCAAGATAGAGTTCAGGCACAACATTCAAGTATTTCACCAATTGGTAGTCTATCATGGAATACAACGCCTAACAACAGATCTTCCTCCAGGTACATACCGGTATAAACAAAAGTATCGCCACAAACTCAACACTTGAGGGCAGTGGTTACAAAAATAGAACAGTGGGTACATTGGTTAATATTATCACAAGAAGAAAGCATATACCGGATTCTGCTGTAAATTCACACATCCGAAAAATCTTCCTGCACGGTTTCACGGCTGGTGGGCCTTTATTTGGGATTCAAAATTTCCAAAAATTGATCATCAAATATTGGGGGGGGGGGGGCTTATATTTTCATTGAAAAATCCACCTACGCAGACTTTCAACAGGTTATTCAAATTTCAGTGCCCAGTGCATTTTATTCATTTGGCTTTTACTCTTTCTCATATTTATGACAGGAGTACATCTTATCATACAGTCGTCCAATTAGGGTGTAGGTATACAATGTAGCATCATTTTGCCATGACTGCCACTAGTGGGTAGAGAGTAAATGCAAACTTAGCCATCAAAATGGAAATCATGTACCAGCTAGGCTACAATAGCTAAACATGACTTACCAGTGTCTTGAGTCGATATGGTAATACTAGACATTGAAACATTGCTATTAATTATTAAAAGGTCACATGCTGCACTGAAATTGATACACTGAATATGTAAATGTGGCGTAATATGGTCATGTCACATGTACCGGGGGTACTTAGAATATTAGCAAGCAATATGCCAACACATCACCCCTTATATTCATTTTATCAAAATACTGGTAATCATTTTGGTTCAGAAAATACAAGGATTAAGACATTTCATTTTACCAAAAGAAAAATAATGCAACTAATCTTTGAGACAGTGAGTCACAGTAACTTTCACAAAATTGTGTTCTTGCATTTCCCTTAAGTCATCAATTCAAGCAAATTAATTGTAGCGATATAATAATATTTACAGTAGATTTATTACTATTTTTTTTCAGCTTTGGCAACACATCTACACCATCTTCATCAACAAAGAAATTGAAGCAAAGACAAAAGCATTCTAAGTTACAAGAAATGCTGAGAACTGCCAACCATCAACAGTCTTTCTTGAATTCCCCACTCACAGAATTTCTTTCGTCTGTTTAGGACTTGGTTACAGCGACTGTTGTGGGGATAGCCACAATCTATTTGGGAATGTCTACGGTCGACTCAGGAAAATCACTCAGTCATGAGAATTAGTTAACCATTCGATAGTTTTATTCCGAACACTAAGAGATAACAAGATGGTGGCACAACTAGAAAGTGACAGATTGTATTGACCATTTCAACTTGTGCGTATTGTTGCTATGCAGTTATTCAAGATGTTGACCAATGCTAACCATTGTATTCTTGGATTTTGTCAACCACTTATTGTTTCAGATATTAAATTTAAATGACTGAGAATTATGGGAAAAGTGACAAGAAAATGAAATAAAAATACAACCTAAAGAGACATTATTGCTTTCACACAAGAAGTTTTGTCTCTTTAACATAGGGGAAATGATTTCTTGTGTTCACTGTATAATAATTCCATTACCGGTTGTTGAACCACATAATTAGAGCAATTAATTTGTTAATCTGTTCTAGCAAACAATCCACCTATATATATTGTCATCACATACTACACTACAATACAATACAATTAATAAAACTATAGTTACAACACTACCGTTATTCTGTGTCTTGTTTCATTATTACTTTTTGTTTGAAATTAAACCACTCTTGGTCATGTGACTCATTGTTTTCTGGCCATGTGTTTATTTCTGTAATCACCCATTTTTTGGCATATGCAGAGTAGTAATTTGCACACTTGTTAGTGTTAATTATTTCCAAACATAAAGCTTGGTCAGGTGTCAAGGTTTAGAATTTTGGTGGTGAATGAAAAAGTTTGCCAAGAACGGTTCAAACCACGACTTTTGTACCTAGAGCCAGCACCTATAACACCAACAACTGTACTCTATGAGGGACTCTTTCAGGATGGCTAAAAGTTTGAAGAATACATTTGTTGTCATGTGATGCATGACAATAAATGCACTGAATAGTGCAAATGTAAATGCATCCTTTTACTGTTTTTTCCCCGTTACCACTGATAAAAACACACTCTTTAGCCCAACCACTCAAAATGTTACCACTCAAAACTACCCTGGATTTATGGATTACCAGTAAATATTCTAGTCTTATAGACAATAAATGCAATTTTTGTTTTTTTCATCCTTTTTTCATTATTGGAGATGTACTTTTAATACTGACATGTAGCATTCCTTGTACCCAATAACAATTGTGATGGGATAAAAAGGAATTTGACTTTAGCATGTACGTGTTGTGGAACTGGTGGACAACTTGATTCGCACTGTAAGAGTTGTGACAAGAAGCAGTAATCACAAGTTGCTCAACATGAAAATATTTAATATGCAAATTTTGTGTTCAATTAATTTACAAACATTTCACCAAGTACAGACAACCTTCTATGAAAAGGTTGTGACGTGCAGTTGTATCGACTGGTAAAACTTTTGTTGTTTAATTCTTTATTCTCTTCTTTTAACAACATTTTCAACTGATTATATTTATCTCTGTTGCTTCCTTGTAGATTCTGAAGTACTGATTTCACATTTTTCTGTTTCCTTGCGACGCAACAATTTAAAGCTGCCGCATCAATAGGGTGGGCTTCGGTATTGAAAAAATAATTCCCAGTGTTGAGAATACACTGACCGCCTGGTGAGTCTATTATATCACCATGACTACCATCATTATGAATAAAATTGTCTGCGTCAAATAATAAATACAAATATTTTGTTGTTTCTGCTAAAAAGAAAGATTCCATTCGGTTGTCTAATTTGTGGTCTCTGACATCTTTTATCTGAAAATAAAGAAAATCACAACAAAATTAAAATGGAAAGTTATGAAGCACTGGACAAAAACTGACACTACATATTTAGTAAAACAATGTATTGACAAGAATTATTAATACATCATGTGACATAAATGAGGGACGGACCATTTTAATTCTAGGGTCACATTTTGAAACATGTTTTAAAAAAATCACGAATCACGAACAAACATAAAGCAGCTTGCAGTACATTTACATAACAAGCAGCCTGTCGGCTGAGATAGCTCTGCTGTTAGCAAGGCACATTTCAAATAAAGAACAAAAGATATCAGTAGAAAATGAACAATATGCACAGTATCAATGCAATGCGAATTGCTGTTTTCAACAAGAATTCAAAAATATCATTTTTCACCATAAATGATTGTGGTTATTAACACGAAGAAAATATCACAAAAATATTCACCAAAATTAGAGAATTAAAGATATCATTACAAAATGAACAAATTTGAGAGTGGTCCACATGTAGTACCTATATATGTAATATCAAAGCAATTGGATTTGCGGTTTATAACAAGAAGTCGAAAATATCACTTTTTACCAAAAATGACAAAAATATTCACCAAAATTAGAGAATTGATGATATCATTACAAAATGAACAAATTTGAGAGTGGTCCACATGTAGTACCTATATATGTAATATCAAAGCAATTGGATTTGCGTTTTTTTACCAAGAAGTCGAAAATATCACTTTTTACCAAAAATGACAAAAATATTCACCAAAATTAGAGAATTGACGATATAATTACAAAATGAACAAATTTGAGAGTGGTCCACATGTAGTACCTATATATGTAATATCATAGCAATTGAACTTTTGGTTTTTAACAAGAAGTCGAAAATATCACTTTTTACCAAAAATGACAAAAATATTCACCAAAATTAGAGAATTGAAGATATCATCACAAAATCAACAAAACTGAGAGAGGTCCACATGTAGTACCTATATATGTAATATCAAAGCAATCGGACTTACATTTTTAACAAGAAGTTGAAAATATCACTTTTTACCAAAAATATTCATCAAAATTAGAGAATTGAAGATATCATCACAAAATGAACAAATCTGAGAAAGGTCTGCATGTAGTATATATATATGTAATATCAAAGCAATTGAACTATAGGTTTTTAACAAGAAGATGAAAATATCACTTTTTACCAAAAATGACAAAAATATTCACCAAAATTAGAGAATTGAAGATATCATCACAAAATGAACAAATCTGAGAGAGGTCCATATGTAGTAGTACCTATATATGTAATATCAAAGCAATCAGACTTGTGGTTTTTAACAAGAAGTCGCAAATGTCACTTTTTACCAAAAATGACAACAAGCAGCCTATTGGCTGAGATAGCTCCGCTGTTAGCAATGCACATTTCAATTAAAGAACAGAAGACATCATTAGATCAAAGAAAGCTTAGAAAGAACTCCCATGTGCTGAGAGTATTGGAGACACATTAAATATAATTTGAAATTACTTAGCTGAAAACTAATTATGCAAATCAGAAAATTAACATGAACAGATTTGATTGTAAAACTAATGAGGTCTGCGCAATGTAACAAAAACTCTATGTACCAAGTTTAATTGAAATGTGATTAGAACCAAAAAATTATGAATTATTATGCTAATTGGGGAAATAATATGAACAGAGTTTTACCCCAAACTAATTAGGTTTGTACCTTGTCCTAGAGCATCTTTGTACTAAGTTTCATTAAAATGGAAATTAGTACTTTAGATATCAGTGTGAAAGCTTAAAATTGGTTAATTATGCAAATTGGGTAATTAATATGTACGGATTTTAACCCACAATTATCCAGGTCTGTCTATTGTCCTACAGCATCCATGCATTAACATTCATTGATATGTGATGATTACGGTAGTACCTGAGATATCAGTGTGAAAGTTGGGAATTGGTTAATTATGCAAATTAGGTGATTAATATGCACAAATATTTACCAAAAACTAATTGGGTCTCTGCATAATTTTAGATTCATTGAAATGTGATGATTAGTACTTTAGATATCAGTAGAAAAGCTGAAAATTAATTATGCAAATTAGGTAATTAATATGCACAATTATTTACCCTGAAACTAATCAGGTCTCTGGATAGTCCTAAAGGATCTATGTACCAAGTTTCATTGAAATGCGATGATTAGTACTTGAGATACCCGAGGAAAAGCTGAAAATTAACTAATTATGCAAATTAGGTGATTAATATGCACAAATATTTATCCGAAACAATCAATCTCTGCATAGTCCTTGAGTATGTAAGTACCAAGTTTCATTGAAATGTAATGCTCACTACTTATATCAAAAGCTGAAAATTAATTAATTATGCAAATTAGGTAATTACATGTACTTATATTACCATAAAAACTATCAGGTCTGTGCAGTGTCATATGACATCTATGTACCAAGTTTCATTGAAATGTGATGATTAGTACTTGAGATATCAGTGGAAAAACCGAAAATTGACTAATCATTATGCAAATTAGGTAATTAGTATCCACGGATTATTACCAAAAACTAATCAAAACCTAGCATTAGTTCAGAAAATCTATGTACCAAGTTTCATCAAAATCCAATGAGTGGTTGTTTAGATATCAGTGGAACAGTCATGGAACCACTAAAAAATAGCTAATTATCATGCAAATTAGGTAATTAATATGCACGGATTTTTACCAAAACCTAATCAAAACCTAGCATTAGTTCAGAGCATCTATGTACCAAGTTTCATCAAAATCCAATGAGTGGTTCTTTAGATATCAGTGGAACAGTCATAGAACAGCTAAAAATTAGCTAATTATCATGCAAATTAGGTAATTAACGAGCATGGATTTTTACCAAAACCTAATCAAATCTGCGCATTGGCCCAGAGCATCTATGCACCAAGTTTCATCAAAAACCGATGTATGGTTCTTGAGATAGCAGTGGAACAGTCGGACACACATACACACATACACACACACACATACATGTCTTACTATCGTTGTGACGCCACACATTGGATTAACTTTTAATATAGTTGAATTAACTTTTAATATAGTTGCGATATGAACTCGATTAAAACGCGTTCCTATATAGGGTTGCGTTTTAATTGGAGTTTAATTAAACTCAATTACAATGCAATACAATGGAGAATTGCACTTTAATTAAGTTTAATTAAACTAGAGTTGAATATCCCGTGACTGAACATAGAAATGTTTGCGAAGCTTAGGTTTAGTATCGGGGGAAGGTATGGTTCACGTTATATTAATATTAATATAACGTGAACCATACCTTACCCCGATACTAAACCTAAGCTTCGCAAACCTGACTTAAATTCGATTAAATATTAATATAAATTATGAAACAAAGTGAAGGGGTTTCACTATTCACCAATGGGCTCACTTTGTGAGTGTGCGTCCATGGATTTGGCGTCACTTGGATAGATAGACATGACCGCACACACGCACACACACACACACACATACAGACACACTAACTGCAAAGACTCCCATTTTGTGCTTCGCACATGGGAGTCAAAAATGAACAATATGTATAGTAGTCGAAAGTATCACTTTTTACCAAAAATGACAAAAATATTCACCAAAATTAGAGAATTGAAGATATCATCACAAAATGAACAAAACTGAGAGAGGTCCACATGTAGTACCTATATATGTAATATCAAAGCAATCGGACCTACAGTTTTAACAAGAAGTTGAAAATATCACTTTTTACCAAAAATAACGCACCAAAAACGACGACGGACAATCACTCATATGATAAGCTCCGCTCGACAAAGTTGACAGCGGAGCTGAAAAGAAACATACAGGTGTATGTAAGATATGCTTGCACATTGGTCGATCCAACAAATTAGTAATTATACATGTCTTACCGAGGCATAACCACACCCAGTTTTTGCACTCTGTTCAATTGATTCCAGGATATCTCGTCCCACTTCCAGTAGGAATGGATCTTTAGTTGCTTGATATAAATACATAGCGCTCTCCACCAATTCTATTGAAGGGTAACAACAGGTAACACGGTCAATGTGTTGCACAGTCACCATAGATTTAAATAACTGATTTGATCTTATTTATTATTTGTGCATGCAGCCATTTTAATGTTAAAAATGTATCAAAATCAAGCATTTTAAGCCATTTTCCCCCCCAGATCTTGGTTATAAAGACAGCAATTGTCTATATTGGTACATATAATAATAACATATAATTACTCTTGGGACCATAATGTTTTTGTGGATCAGATTCAAAATATCTGAATACAAATACTGATCTAAAGCCATATCTCTGGTTGCAATCATACATCAAGTACTAGATCAAGTATTTGTATATAAGAAATCTTTTAGACCAAAATGGCCACCAGTCGGCTATATTAAATAGGATAACACAAGATTTGAAGCATTGGAAGCTCATCTCCAATAGACTCCAAACAGACCTAAAGTTTCCTTTATTGGTTAATGTTCGGCCATTTACATAACTTCTAATATTTTATTATGCACCTCAAAAGTTTACCAACTTTTAACACAACTTGGTCAATGTGAGAGAACATGCATATAAAGAATATAGTATCCGAATTAATCATACTGGTAATGATTTTCAGTAGTTGAAGATTTCTTGCACTAAAATGAGCTATTCCATGCATACCTGGCCTCAACGGGTAGCCTTCATGTTTTTCCACTGGGAAACCGTTCACTATGCTGTAAAACTCAGGTATAAATCCAAGCTGTTTCCAGACTTGATGATAATTGTGCATGGTTTTCATGGCATCATCAATTTCTCCAAGTAAACTCTGATGATGAAAAATATAATGAATCAAAGTTAAGTATTCGTGTACATTGATATATAAAGTACATAAAATATATAATTATGCAGTGAGTTCTGAATACAGAAGAAATTTCTGGTTACAGCTTCAACTAAAAGAAAAAATCAAAGAAAGCTTAGCAAGAACTCTTGTGTGCTGAAAGTATTGAAGACACATTAAAAATTAATTCAAAATTACTTGTACTTGAGATATTGATGGAATAGCTGAAAACTAATTATGTAAATCAGGTAACTGATATGAACAGATTTGAGTGTAAAACTAATAACGCATGTGTAATGTAATATCTATGTACCAGGTTTTATTGAAATGTGAATTCAACAAAAAAACTATAAATTATTATTAGAGAATTAATATGAACAAATTACAACCCAAAATTAATCAGGCCTGTCTATTGTTCTAGAGCATTTATGTACCAAATTTTATTTGAATGTGATGATCAGTAATTGAGATATCAGTATTAATTAATTATTTTAATTAGGTGATTAATAAGCATAAATATTTACCAAAAACTAATTGTGTCTCTGCATAGTCCTAGGTTCATTGAAATGTGATGATGAATACATTTTAAAAGTTTCATTAAAATCCAATTAGTGGTTCTTTATATATCAGTGGAATATTCATGGGAAAAATAACTAATTATGCGAATTAGGTAATTAGTATCCACAATTATTTACCCTAAAACTAATCAGGTCTCTGCATAGACCTAGAGGATCTATGTAGCAAGTCTCATTGAAATATGATGATTAGTACTTGAGATATCAGGCAAAAAGCTGAAATTAACTAATCATGCTAATAAGGTGATTAATATGCACAAATATTTACCCCAAACTAATCAGGTCTCTGCACAGTTCTTAAGTAACTATGTACAAAGTTTCATTGAAATGTGATGATTATTACTTGACATATCAAAAGGTGAAAATTAATTAATTATGCAAATTAGGTAATTAATATGTACTGATATTACCCTAAAAACTATCAGGTCTGTGCAGTGTCCTATGACATCTATGTACCAAGTTTTATTGAAATGTGGTGATTACTACTTATCATATCAAAAGCTGAAAATTAATTAATTATGCAAATTAGGTAATTAATATGTACTGATATTATTCTAAAAACTGTCATGTCTGTGCAGTGTCCTATGATATCTATGTACCAAGTTTTATTGAAATGTGATGATTAGTACTTGAGATATCAGTGGAAAAGCCAAAAATTGATTAATCATTATGCAAATTAGGTAATTAATATTGCACAGATTCTTTACCCAAAACTAATCAAATCTGCGCATTAGTTCAGAGCATCATGTGCCAAGTTTCATCAAAATCCAATGAGTGGTTCTTTAGATATCAGTGGAACAGTCATGGAACAGCTAAAAATCAGCTAATTATCATGCAAATTAGGTAATTAATATGCATGTTTTTTTATCAAAACCTAATCAATCTGTGCATTGGCCCAGAGCATCAATGCACCAAGTTTCATCAAAAACCGAAGTATGGTTCTTGAGATAATAGTGGAACAGACGGACACACATACACACACAAACACACACATACACACATACATACAGACACACTAACTGCAAAGACTCCTATTCAAGTTGTGTGCTTCGCACACAGGAGTCATACGTGATTGTGACTGAATTTCTGCTGTTGAACCATACTGACAAGGTTAGCGTAATAAACCTGGAATTCATTCTTGAATTAGTTAACCACAACAATATATAAACTTTTTCTTATATGTATATAACATCTGTATTAATTTTGATGAAAAATGGTGCACTGTATGTCTGGAGTTCAGACATATATGATGGCCATATTTGAAATCAGAAATAGCAATAGCATTTCACTTTAGTTTAGTTTATTTATTAACACATAACACCCCCAAGAGAGGATGAAAAGGGTTACAAATCAGTTATTACCGGTACTAAAATGAAAATAACTACATGAAAAGTAAAGAAACATAAAGATATTAGTAAAAAATAAAAATAGATAAAAATAATATTGAAACTACAAATGCAAATACCGATACTGAATTCAATTAGTTAATTTTCAGCTTTTACACTGATATCACATGTACTAATTATTCCATTTCAGTGAAACTTGGTACATTGATGCTCTAGAACAAGCCCTGCTCAGGTTTGGGTTAAAATCAGATTATATTAATTACCTAATTTGCATAATAATTCATATTTGTTTGGTTCTAATCACATTTCAATGAAACTTCATACATATATAATCTGTGATAGTACTTATCTTAATTCAATGAATCTTAGTACATATATACTCTAACACAATGTGATGATCAAATTAGTTTTAGATTTATATACATGTACATCTATAATAATTACCTAATTTGCATAACAATTTTTACTTTTCAGCTTTCCACTAATTTAGTGAAATTATAATGAAACTTGGTACATGTGTGCCCTGAAACAATATACAGTCCTAAATCTATGCATAATAATGGCTTAATTTGTATAATAATTCATTTGGTTCACTACCAGTTCCCTCTTTTCATCACAAATTATAGTCTTATTAATTATTATGTCATCACAAAAATAGTCCTGTTATAGTCTGCACTTTCTTTCAGAAGATTAGGACAAAAATAGACACATTTTATGAATAAAAACTGAAAATTGACTCAAATTTTGACTGTTGGCTCCAAAATTAGGGTTCATTTCCACATTTTCTACCTCTATGATTTCCAGAAATATTGAAGAATATAAGAAAAAAGAATGAGAGTGTCTGGTGGTGAAAATGTTTCAACTAATAAAATAAATGAAGCTCTATTAGATCACCAAATATTACAGACAGTGCATCATGACTCAGATGAGCTTGAGTTCTTTGTAAAACAACTACAACATGATTTCTTGGAAGGACCACTTGCAATCATCACCATTTGCACCCTTCTCAGATTACCAGTAGTCAGGTACTCTCAGGTTAACAAAGGATCTTTCAATATAGAACTGACTAGAAAATGTCTGCACATAAAATGAATGTGTTATGACTACTGCATGCCTATTACCCATAACAAGAGGGAAAAAAAGGATAAACCCAGTAGGTTTCCGTCTTTCATGAAACAAAGATGATAAAAAACAACAACATCC
Organism: Saccoglossus kowalevskii; assembly: GCF_978046115.1. Lineage (NCBI taxonomy): Eukaryota > Metazoa > Hemichordata > Enteropneusta > Harrimaniidae > Saccoglossus > Saccoglossus kowalevskii. The sequence goes on from NC_140646.1 coordinate 10,322,970, forward strand.
TTAATAACCTTGCAGGATCTGTACATAAACATTAAAATTTGATATCCTCCATGACCTTTTAAAATCTACTATAAATAAACAGGAAGTAAACATTCTGGTCTACAAAGAAGAAGCATCAACTTTGTTTAATTGCACTGTCACAGAAACCACCATCGGTTTCTGCCTGGTACATCATATCCTTAGCTCCAGGTAATTATCGTCTTATCACCTTATAATAACAACTCATAGTTATTTCTGTAAAAGCGTGGAACCTGTTTAATTTCATGACACATGGTTCAGTGAAAGTTGAATATTTACGAGTTAAGATGAATCAGATGTTGCCCTATGTCAAATTCCATTTCATGTGCAGACGTGCATATCTGTGACTTATAAACTTAAACTTGCCAATTTTACCTTAAACAGCTCAACCACGCATTCTTCATACATAAAGTAACAACTGAGTCTAAACAAATTTAGCATGTAGAGCTGAGGTAGGAAAACTACCATTATAATTGACATCAAAACTAATCTGATGAAATACTATTCACAAATTAAAAAACCTGGTAAAACAAGCATTTCATGAACAAAAACACTCAAATTTATGTGCAAAATATATTGAAAGAAAAGATTCTACAAAAAAAGATGTTTTATCTTCATCATATTCTAAAGTTATTTATAAAGCACTAACAGAAAACCAGGGATTTTTTTAAACAAGGGAACAGGGGCACAGTGCCCTCATGCCATGGTCATGCACCCCCTTACCCTGGGGAGCAGGTCCTCTGGCAACTATAAAATTCAGATTGACCAGGGATCACATGCAGCCACAGTCTTCAACTGTGACCTGTCTGATAGTAATTTTAGCCCCAAGGAAGCCATTTTAACTGAGAATTATCAAAAACTCCACACCCTGTTAGGGAGAACCCCATCTCCCTCACTTGGTGGCGCCACTGAATTGGAGTGCTCCCTCTTGCATTTTTTTTCTAGAAAAACCTCTGGAAAACTATACAATAACCCAGACATTAACGCTACTTTTTAAGTCCTTTCTAAAAGAAAGCAAAATTCCTGATGGCTGGAAAGAGGGTGTTGTAAAACCAATCCACAAAAAGGGTGATACAAAAGACCTCAACAACTACAGAGGTATCACTCTAAATTCCTGTGTTTCAAAAATTTACAGTAAGGTTATTGAAACAAAGTTAAAAAAATTTGTTGAAGAAAATAACATCCTGGGAGAAATTCAAGGAGGTTTTAGGGAAGTTAATAGGAGATGTCAGGATCATGTGTTTACACTCAAAGGTATAGCGTCCGGGAAATAGAGTAAGAAATCTACTTATGTAGCATTTCTTGATTTCTCAAAAGCGCTTGATAGAGTTTGGAGGGATGGTTTGCGAGTATCCTTGTGGAAAGCAGGAATACACGGACAATTATGGAATATTATAGATGACATGTATGAGAATGTTTTTAATAAGGTCAATTTTAATGATATTGAGACTGAATATACTTTGAAACCAGTGAAGGTGTAAAACAAGGATGCGTTTTAAGCCCCCTACTCTTCTCAATTTATATAAATGAATTTGCGAAAATGTTATTTGAATCAAAACTAGGGGTGAGGATAGGAACTCAAATAATTCCAGGGCTTTTTTGGGCAGATGATGTAGCTTTAATAGCAAATGATGCAAGTGAACTTCAAAGTATGCTTGATATAGCAGCTCAGTTCGCTAGTAAATTGAAACTTAGTTATAACCAATCCAAGTCACAGATAATGTATTTTGGCAAGAAACTCCACAAAAAGGACACAATTTGAAAACTAGGAAACTTGACATTAAAAAAAAGTAAAACGTACAAATATTTAGGCATAACCATATCAAAAATACTGAATGATCATACACAATTTACTGTTTACAACAAATTTAGAGAAGATGAAATCATTAAAACACTACTGTTGGTGTAGAAACATTAAAAAAAAAAATTACATAATGGATCCTTATGATCATCATGGTACCTCCCTTGTCTTTAAGACTAGGTCAAACTCTTTAGATCTTGAAGGTAACAAAATGGGATGGAAAAATTACAGGGGTAATGGAATTTGTGAAGTCTGCAATCAGGGCAATGAAGACATTTACCACTTTCTTTATATTTGTACGTCATCTAATCATATTAGAAAGGAATTTTATTTAGCATTAGAAACCTCACTGAGAAACAATGTTGAATCTTCATCACTAATGAATAGTTTTCTTTCAGGGGGGTTGAATTATAGGTTCAATTTCCTTTTTGGTGATACACTATGGAACATAAATGAAAATGTGGGAAATACCTCATCAGCTTTAATTAGGAAATATTATAGGTTCAATTTATGCCACCACGACACAACTTACAAATGCCATTTCCTTTGTAATTTACCCATTTTAGTTTATTTCCTTCTAAATCCAGTGAGTTAGACCTGACCTTAAATATTAATGATATGCCATAATGATCATAGGGATCCTTAATATAATTTTCTTTTTTGTTATTTCTTTTGATCCAACAATAGTGTTCAAGATATTTCATGTTATTTATTTTATCTGTAAAATGTTTCAGTTCATTCTCTTCACTTATTTTATGAAAGCTTTTGATCCACTGTTTATTAGTTTGTGTTTCAGTCCCATAAACATGATCTAGTCCATTAGAAACAAGAATTTTGTTTATATATGTTGGCCAATTCTAGATAAGCTTAAAGTTATTTTCCTGGGATTTATGTAACTCTATAAAAACAACTTTGGTCCACCTGCTATTGTCCATATGTTGTAATCTATTTAAGGTAGCGGGACTATTATTTGCATACTTGTTTTCATCTTCTAATTGTGACTAAATGACTACAAATAGACCCGGGAAAGTATATATTTTTAGAATCGCCAGACTTCAAGCTTTTCACAAGTGTATTTTGCATGCCCGTATCTGCATTCTACGACGCGTTACTCAATCAAAGGTGAAAAATTACTTTTTCTGTAAAAAAAAATTACGCATTTATGCTGGCGATAAAAAGTATTTTTTTTACTTTTCCTAGTTGTTCAATAGTCTGGTATATTGAATGTGTCTGGTTAGTTTTATTCAAGCAACGCGTTTTAAAAAATAGTGTCCTGAATTTCAATTACTGTTTTAGTCGCATTGCCCCCAACTCAAACCACAACTCGTTGGTAAATAATCGATGAAATAGTTTGTCTGGACACATTCAAGTTCCTCTCATTGTCACCTTAAAGCTGTGAAAATTTGGTGTTAATCCGACGACAATAAGTATACGTTATTTTTTGTTAAAGACCTTGTATTTTGAAAAACATAAACTCCTAGAAAACGTCCATGAAGTAACAGCAAAGATTTTCAAGCTTGTCTATCGGCACAATCAATTTGTTTTCCCATCAAGGTCTGTTTTAACATGTGTAGGGACATCCAAATGTGTAAGGCTATTGGAAACCAAAAAAATAAAGGAATGGGATAGCTATAATTGGATAAATTCGGTATATGAAAACACCAAAATCAATGATTTTTTTCAGTGGCTGTGTGGCCTTGTGTCTGACACATTCATATGCAAATGACTAATCCGTGAAACAAACAGGGGCAGAGACAAACCACTCAAATGTTTGGAAACACTCATTGTGTGTCAGATAGCTACTGATAACACATCCTAACATTGCTTAGTCTTGAGTTTATCTTTGAAATTTATAGGCACACAAATTAAACCTGTGTTGTTGATTTTGGAAAACACTACTGAGGCTGCCTTGCTTCCCTTCAGAAAATCTACATTTTAACCAACTTACATGACATTCTATGTTATATTGACTTTATCATATGAAAGTTTATGGTGCATTTCATCAATTAATAAATAAATGTGAAAATCGTAATTTTCAACACAAATAATAGTCTCGCTACCTTAAGTACTGTATCCTAAATTTATCAAGAATATAGCCTAAATCTGCCCATCCTAAATCTCCTAATACAGCTGTGCCTGCAACATTCCTATTCACTTTGAAAAGAAATTTGCCAAATTGGTATTGTAGGCTCTTTAACTTTTTTATGTCTTCCTTACTTTCCAAAAACCATACACCACACCCATAGCTAATAGATGGCATTATTATATTGTGCCACAATACATCACCATATTCAAACCTATTATAACTATTATGTTGATTTATAATTGATTTACAATACGCTATTAGTTTCATTCCTTTCTTATAAATTTCAGTGAACTGTGCATGGTCAAAAGCATTGAAAGTTTTGTAAACAGGTGCATCACAACACAAAATGAAATTGCATAATTTTCCTTTTGATGTTACTTGTACATTTATTACTTTTTAGTTTATGTTATCCATTTATCAATTGCATTAATTTATAATTTATTAATAACAACTGGAAGAAATGTTCTTTTTCTAAAGGCGCAATAAAACTTTACAAAATATGTTTCCCATTGGAAAGATAGCTTATATACATGTACATACATGTAAGCTCAGACTAGACTGGAAAAACTAGAATTAATGAGAATTGGCTGAATTTCTAGCAGAAAGTTTAATTGCTATACAATGTAAACAAAATTTCAGAGGCTCTAATGTATAGTAAAGATTTCCCACTCAGTTAAAGGCCCAGTTGACTCGGTCGCTTGTTTATTGGAGGTGAGACTATACCCCCTCCCTCTGTATATGATGATGAGTGTGTAGTTAATTGACAAGCTGATAATACAAAATTCCGTATAGTGGTCAATTCATGCTTGTTTTACAGCATGTATTAATAATTAATTAATTAATTAATTATTCAAGCTTATCCATGTGTCTGTTGACTAGTGATGCATGTTTTTTATCTTTATTTGACAAAATCTCCATTCATATGTTATTTATTGTCATAGACACCATACAGTCTTGGCTATGATATTCATATGTTATTTATTGTCATAGACACCATACAGTCTTGGCTATGATATTCATATGTTATTTATTGTCATAGACACCATACAGTCTTGGCTATGATATTCATATGTTATTTATTGTCATAGTCACCATACAGTCTTGGCTATGATATTCATATGTTATTTATTGTCATAGACACCATACAGTCATGGCTATGATATTCATATGTTATTTATTGTCATAGCCACTATACAGTCTTGGCTATGATATTCATGTTATTTATTGTCATAGACACCATACAGTCTTGGCTATGATATTCATATGTTATTTATTGTCATAGACACCATACAGTCTTGGCTATGATATTCATATGTTATTTATTGTCATAGACACCATACAGTCTTGGCTATGATATTCATGTTATTTATTGTCATAGACACCATACAGTCTTGGCTATGATATTCATATGTTATTTATTGTCATAGACACCATACAGTCTTGGCTATGATATTCATATGTTATTTATTGTCATAGACACCATACAGTCTTGGCTATGATATTCATATGTTATTTATTGTCATAGACACCATACAGTCTTGGCTATGCTATTCATGTTATTTATTGTCATAGACACCATACAGTCTTGGCTATGATATTCATATGTTATTTATTGTCATAGACACCATACAGTCATGGCTATGATATTCATATGTTATTTATTGTCATAGACACCATACAGTCTTGGCTATGATATTCATATGTTATTTATTGTCATAGACACCATACAGTTTTGGCTATGATATTCATGTTATTTATTGTCATAGACACCATACAGTCTTGGCTATGATATTCATGTTATTTATTGTCATAGACACCATACAGTCTTGCCTATGATATTCATATGTTATTTATTGTCATAGACACCATACAGTCATGGCTATGATATTCATATGTTACTTATTGTCATAGACACCATACAGTCTTGGCTATGATATTCATATGTTACTTATTGTCATAGACACCATACAGTCTTGGCTATGATATTCATATATTATTTATTGTCATAGCCACTATACAGTCTTGGCTATGATATTCATGTTATTTATTGTCATAGACACCATACAGTCTTGGCTATGATATTCATGTTATTTATTGTCATAGACACCATACAGTCTTGGCTATGATATTCATATGTTATTTATTGTCATAGACACCATACAGTCATGGCTATGATATTCATATGTTATTTATTGTCATAGACACCATACAGTCTTGGCTATGATATTCATGTTATTTATTGTCATAGACACCATACAGTCATGGCTATGATATTCATATGTTATTTATTGTCATAGACACCATAAGTCTTGGCTATGATATTCATATGTTATTTATTGTCATAGACACCATACAGTCTTGGCTATGATATTCATATGTTATTTATTGTCATAGACACCATACAGTCTTGGCTATGATATTCATATGTTATTTATTGTCATAGACACCATACAGTCTTGGCTATGATATTCATATGTTATTTATTGTCATAGACACCATACAGTCTTGGCTATGATATTCATATGTTACTTATTGTCATAGACACCATACAGTCTTGGCTATGATATTCATATGTTATTTATTGTCATAGACACCATACAGTCTTGGCTATGATATTCATATGTTATTTATTGTCATAGACACCATACAGTCTTGGCTATGATATTCATATGTTATTTATTGTCATAGACACCATACAGTCTTGGCTATGATATTCATGTTATTTATTGTCATAGTCACCATACAGTCTTGGCTATGATATTCATATGTTATTTATTGTCATAGACACCATACAGTCTTGGCTATGATATTCATATGTTATTTATTGTCATAGACACCATACAGTCTTGGCTATGATATTCATGTTATTTATTGTCATAGACACCATACAGTCTTGGCTATGATATTCATATGTTATTTATTGTCATAGACACCATACAGTCTTGCCTATGATATTCATATGTTATTTATTGTCATAGACACCATAAGTCATGGCTATGATATTCATATGTTACTTATTGTCATAGACACCATACAGTCTTGGCTATGATATTCATATGTTACTTATTGTCATAGACACCATACAGTCTTGGCTATGATATTCATGTTATTTATTGTCATAGACACCATACAGTCTTGGCTATGATATTCATGTTATTTATTGTCATAGACACCATACAGTCTTGGCTATGATATTCATATATTATTTATTGTCATAGCCACTATACAGTCTTGGCTATGATATTCATGTTATTTATTGTCATAGACACCATACAGTCTTGGCTATGATATTCATATGTTATTTATTGTCATAGACACCATACAGTCATGGCTATGATATTCATATGTTATTTATTGTCATAGACACCATACAGTCTTGGCTATGATATTCATATGTTATTTATTGTCATAGACACCATACAGTCATGGCTATGATATTCATATGTTATTTATTGTCATAGACACCATACAGTCTTGGCTATGATATTCATATGTTATTTATTGTCATAGACACCATACAGTCTTGGCTATGATATTCATATGTTATTTATTGTCATAGACACCATACAGTCTTGGCTATGATATTCATATGTTATTTATTGTCATAGACACCATACAGTCTTGGCTATGATATTCATATGTTATTTATTGTCATAGACACCATACAGTCTTGGCTATGATATTCATATGTTACTTATTGTCATAGACACCATACAGTCTTGGCTATGATATTCATATGTTATTTATTGTCATAGACACCATACAGTCTTGGCTATGATATTCATATGTTATTTATTGTCATAGACACCATACAGTCTTGGCTATGATATTCATATGTTATTTATTGTCATAGACACCATACAGTCTTGGCTATGATATTCATGTTATTTATTGTCATAGTCACCATACAGTCTTGGCTATGATATTCATATGTTATTTATTGTCATAGACACCATACAGTCTTGGCTATGATATTCATATGTTATTTATTGTCATAGACACCATACAGTCTTGGCTATGATATTCATGTTATTTATTGTCATAGACACCATACAGTCTTGGCTATGATATTCATATGTTATTTATTGTTATAGACACCATACAGTCTTGGCTATGATATTCATATGTTATTTATTGTCATAGACACCATACAGTCTTGGCTATGATATTCATATGTTATTTATTGTCATAGACACCATACAGTCTTGGCTATGATATTCATATGTTATTTATTGTCATAGACACCATACAGTCTTGGCTATGATATTCATGTTATTTATTGTCATAGACACCATACAGTCTTGGCTATGATATTCATATGTTATTTATTGTTATAGACACCATACAGTCTTGGCTATGATATTCATATGTTATTTATTGTCATAGACACCATACAGTCTTGGCTATGATATTCATGTTATTTATTGTCATAGACACCATACAGTCTTGGCTATGATATTCATGTTATTTATTGTCATAGACACCATACAGTCTTGGCTATGATATTCATATGTTATTTATTGTCATAGACACCATACAGTCTTGGCTATGATATTCATATGTTATTTATTGTCATAGACACTATACAGTCTTGGCTATGATATTCATATGTTATTTATTGTCATAGACACCATACAGTCTTGGCTATGATATTCATGTTATTTATTGTCATAGACACCATACAGTCATGGCTATGATATTCATATGTTATTTATTGTCATAGACACCATACAGTCTTGGCTATGATATTCATAATCACATACTTTTACTTTGGTACAACATAATCAAAGTAAAACATGATTTTACTGGAGTTTAATTGAGAGAAGCTGTTTACTACAGAGGGACTTGCAAAGAAATAGTCTCTATTTTGATGTTTATATATATTCTACTTTGGTCTCAACAAATATTAGAGTAACGGTAATAGTCAATGGGTCTGAGCATTTCAAACTTGCACATGCTTCAGGCAATTTGTTTTTGTGGGCAAATATTTCTTTTCAAATTTGGATTTTGTTTTATTAATAGAATTTTCGACCAATCAAGTGCAATAAAAAAAGACATGCACCTGTGACCAGTTGTTCATTTAATAATTTAATTCAAGTTATATTTTCGGAAAAATTTTGTTTGAAAAATATACTAATAACATGTTAAATAATATGAGTTGAATAACAGTATTCACAAAATATCCACCTCGGTGAGCTGAACATTGCCTAGCTGGTTTGTAGATTGAGTTTTCATCATTTTAGGGTGTCGATGAGTCACTAAATATAGGATTCCTTATTTGCCATCTGAGTTGCAAAAGTCATTTTTCAAAGTAAAAATCAGCAAATATTAAAAATGCCACAAATAGATATTACCGATAAATGTTCTGACTGAAACATTCTAGTTAACACAAACTAATATATACCAGTGTTGATTTATTTTTCCCATCAGTCCTTATTGAGTTGATAATGGAGCACTACCTAAAAATGGTGGTCATGATTGCATTCATGACATTACATTATAGTAATAGTCAAGACAGTGAGAGTACATGTGGTACATGTATGTGTTGCACAGGAACTGCTGGAATGCCAGGTAAATACACATCATCTACAATAGATTTTGACTCTTCTAACTCGATGCATATTGTCTCTACATTTAAGTTTGGTTTAGTTTGGTTTTGCTTCGTCCATGTTCTTTGATGTAGCCAATAGACTTTATTTTGAATTCAGGTGTACCAGGGCATAATGGTATCAATGGACTGCCTGGACTACCTGGAGAAAAAGGTGAACCCGGAGTCGCTGGTGTAGCTGGAATTGGTCAGCCTGGCAAAGCTGGACCACAAGGCCCACTTGGTCCAAAAGGAGATACCGGAAGTCAGGCTGGCAATCAGAGACAATCAGCTTTCAGTGCAACGAGAGTAACAGCAATGCTTACCGTTGAATCTAATACCCCTGTCACATTTGACACAACACGCACAAATATTGGTAATGATTTTGATGGGGTCACTGGCAAATTCACATGCTCAATCCCGGGTACGTATGTATTTATGTACAGCATTCGAAAAAACTTTGGTGGCGGGCGAACATACGTAAATCTGATGTTAAATAACGAAATATTGGTATCCGTATGGGATGATGACAATGCTCACGATATGCTCGGTAACCAAGCTATTGTCCAGTTGGAAGCTAATGATGAAGTCTGGCTAAGATTATGGGCAGGATATTCCTTACATAGTAATGAGAATAGATATACAACATTCAGTGGTTTCTTACTCTATGCTGCTTGAAATAAATGTAGTTTTCAAGTCATAGCACCCACAATCAACATAGGAATAAGTTGATAGTTGAAGTTATACCACCCTCTATTTTAACTACTGTAACATACTTTATTTTCGCTGTTTTTGCTAACAGAATAATTCAGTGAAAATAAAATCCAGCGAATATACCTTTTTTTCTATATTTTACATTCATCAAAAATCAGTGAAAATAAAAAACACCCAAAAAGTCTTTTCAGCGAAAATTAATTCCAGCTAAAATAAAGTATTTTTATCAAAATAAAGGGTTGACCATTTGAAACTCAGGGAGGGGAGATGGCAGACTTGAGAAAAGTTATATGGTTTAGTTTTTAAAACAATGCTGTAAAGATATTTTGCTGCTGTCCATCAAATGTTAGTGGGTTAATTTTCTGTACCTTTTTTTTTCCTGACTTGTGCTGACTTGTCTTCTTTAAATCGACCCCCTAGGTTGCTAATGGTCAACCCCTAATTAAACATAATTTCAATGTTATTCTTTCTTTATTGAAGACATTGACTGTACAGCTCTGTATCACTGATCATGAGCATTTTGGAATATCACTTTATTCTGAATTGATTTTAGCAAAATAATTATACATCATGTATTACCTTAAAAAATCATAGTAAATTTTGAAAGTCTTTGGTAGAAATGCGTAACTGACTTTTTTAAGACTCATGAGTACAGAGATTTCTTTTCTAATATACTGTGTGATGTTTTCATTCTGTTTAAATTAATATAATGTAGAAGGAGTAATATTCACTGTGTTTCAATTTATTGAGAATATTCACTAGGTTTTTAAATTCACTGGTTTAGGAAGAAAAAACAAAATCAAATGAAATTATTCGACACTACTAACCCCATTACTATATTTGTATATATAACTAGCTTTAGCATATTCACTTGGTTTTAACTTATTGCGTTTAACCATCAGTGAAGTAAACAAGGAAAAAAACAAATAACTATTAGCCCTTTGTAAAACATGTCACCATATTTTGAATATAAGTAACAACTCAATAATAGCAGTAGAACATATTGATTGGTTGACACCTTACCTGTACAACTGGTAGTAGAACATATTGATTGGTTGACACGTTACCTGTACACCTGGTAGTAGAACAAATTGATTGGTTGACACCTTACCTGTACATCTGGTAGTAGAACAAATTGATTGGTTGACACCTTATCTGTACACCTGATAGTAGAACATATTGATTGGTTGACACCTTACCTGTACACCTGATAGTAGAACATATTGATTGGTTGACACCTTATCTGTACACCTGGTAGTAGAACAAATTGATTGGTTGACACCTTACCTGTACACCTGATAGTAGAACAAATTGATTGGTTGACACCTTACCTGTACACCTGGTAGTAGAACAAATTGATTGGTTGACACCTTACCTGTACATCTGGTAGTAGAACAAATTGATTGGTTGACACCTTACCTGTACATCTGATAGTAGAACATATTGATTGGTTGACACCTTACCTGTACACCCGGTAGTAGAACAAATTGATTGGTTGACACCTTACCTGTACACCTGGTAGTAGAACAAATTGATTGGTTGACACCTTATCTGTACACCTGATAGTAGAACATATTGATTGGTTGACACCTTACCTGTACACCTGGTAGTAGAACATATTGATTGGTTGACACCTTACCTGTACACCTGGTAGTAGAACAAATTGATTGGTTGTCACCTTATCTGTACACCTGGTAGTAGAACAAATTGATTGGTTGACACCTTATCTCTACACCTGATAGTAGAACATATTGATTGGTTGACACCTTATCTGTACACCTGGTAGTAGAACAAATTGATTGGTTGACACCTTATCTGTACACCTGTTAGCAGAACAAATTGATTGGTTGACACCTTACCTGTACACCTGGTAGTAGAACAAATTGATTGGTTGACACCTTACCTGTACACCTGGTAGTAGAACAAATTGATTGGTTGACACCTTACCTGTACACCTGGTAGTAGAACATATTGATTGGTTGACACCTTACCTGTACACCTGGTAGTAGAACAAATTGATTGGTTGTCACCTTATCTGTACACCTGGTAGTAGAACAAATTGATTGGTTGACACCTTATCTCTACACCTGATAGTAGAACATATTGATTGGTTGACACCTTATCTGTACACCTGGTAGTAGAACAAATTGATTGGTTGACACCTTATCTGTACACCTGTTAGCAGAACAAATTGATTGGTTGACACCTTACCTGTACACCTGGTAGTAGAACAAATTAATTGGTTGACACCTTACCTGTACACCTGGTAGTAGATCAAATTGAATGGTTGACACCTTACCTGCACACCTGGTTGTAGATCAAATTGATTGGTTGACAACTTACCTGCACACTTGGATGTAGATCAAATTGATTGGTTGACACATTATCTGTACACCTGGAACAAATTGATTGGTCGACACCTTACCTGTACACCAAGTAGTAGGTCAAATTGATTGGCTGATACCTTACCTGCACACCTGGTTGTAGATCAAATTGATTGGTTGACAACTTGCCTGCACACTTGGTTGTAGATCAAATTGATTGGTTGACACCTTATCTGTACACCAAGTAGTAGGTCAAATTGATTGGCTGATACCTTACCTGCACACCTGGTTGTAGATCAAATTGATTGGTTGACAACTTACCTGCACACTTGGTTGTAGATCAAATTGATTGGTCGACACCTTACCTGTACACCAAGTAATAGATCAAATTGATTGGTTGATACCTTACCTGCACACCTGGTTGTAGATCAAATTGATTGGTTGATACCTGACCTGTACACAGTTAATAGATCAAATTGATTGGTTGATACCTTACCTGCACACCTGGTTGTAGATCAAATTGATTGATTGATACCTGACCTCTATACTAGGTAGTAGATCAAATTGATTGATTGATACCTTACCTGCACACCTGGTAGGTACGCATCCAGTGATTGGAATATTGGCATGGTCACATGACCCTTCTTCATATTAGCCCACATGTACCAATCATCGTGCTTCAAATACTGCTTGATGGATACTGAGTACTCTGTAACAAAAATAAACTTTTCCATCAGTTATGAAATTTATCGGTAAAGATGTTATCACATTGCTTGCTGAAAGCGCCCACAGATAGCCAAACTGAATGCAAAAAAAACAATGTCAGCAGATTGTTTTCAATCAATCAAATATTGTTGCAATGTCAAGTTGCCATATAAGATTAATGACATGATTTGGATTAATGACTCAGTAAAGATGAAGTTTCTAAATTTACTAAATTATTAAGGAAAGGTCGGAGTGCGGATCACATGACACCTGCATCTGCACGTCCTCACCTTATCACTATAAAGCAATCAACAGACCCCATTAATTTTAATTCTGAACAACAAACTAGAGTCAGTTGGGTAAATAACAAATGACACTTTGAAATCAGTGAGTTGTTATGTTACAGTGTCGCTGACTAATGCCAATGCATGCAGTAGGTGTGTAGCAGGTATATATTTATATGCATTGATTTCTGAGCTCTAGCAGGCCATGTCCAGAACCCTCAAAAATGACAGATGAGATAAAATGCTGTACAAATACAATGTATGTATGTGTGGGTGGGTAGAGGTGGTGATGTTTACTGTAAATCATTTAATTTTTGCTGCAAGGATTTAGTGAGTTAATGTTTTAAAGGTTCTTATAAGAACATAATTTTCAGGAATGTTTTGACAAGTTTTGACTTCCGCCATTACCTTAGAAACTTGTGCACTCTGGTGTAAAAAATGTTCCAATTTTGTCTGCATCATCAGAATGCCGGAAACTAGGGAATAAATTGTGTGAGCTAGATATTAACCCCCCATTCTTGCACAGAAACTGACTGATGTAATCTTCTATTGTGACTTCTTTACAAAAAAGCCTTTGTTCACGATTACAATTTTTAAAAATAATTTTCTGACTTGCCTCGCACAAAATAAAAGCGGTTTACAGCAGCTTAAACAGATTCAGATATTAGCACTGATTTTACTGCTCCATCCAGGGTATTATTTTGATGATCAGATTACCACATGGACCCCTATGCCACAAATAAAAATTGTGTGGTTCCTGTAACCCAAACTATAGGTACACTAAACTTCTTTTGGCCATCACAAAATAGTGGCAGGCTGTGTGATTTTATAGAAATTCAAAACTGGGTAATGTAAACAACTTCAAACATGATCTACAACACTCGTATCTGCAAAAACAGTTCTTATATGCAAGAAAAAAAAGTGAAACACAATGGTAACAAAGAAAAAAATATAAAAATTTTTGAAAAGCATGTTATAGGAAACACAAGATTTTTTTTTATTTTCCCGTAATATCTTGATCATCACAATATGACCCTTTTAAGACTGTAAAGCGCTTGGCTAACGAGACCACCTACATCATATTTTCACATGAATCCTACCTTTATACATATCTATTAGTGCTGGATTAGACAGCAGGAAACTGCCTTTCACAAGGTATTCCAGATAGGAGTCAACACCAGCACCAATCCCAGAATCCAATGCTACCCATAAACCAGTCTTTACATCTATATGGTTACCAACCTATTTAAATAATAATAAATATTATTACACATCTGTCATCGTAATGCCATAAGTTACAGCGTGCCGTAATTTTGCGGTATTTTACGGGGTATTTTCATACTACCATATTTGGAAATGCGAATTCCAAATATGGAATGATTACGCGCGTAAGCGTCCTCTAATAATAAAAACAAACATGGCTGCCACCAGGATTTGACCGGACTCCATACAAAGAAGTTCGCTGATTCTGTTCTCAACTTTTGGGATTTCTGCATTTCCATGATGTATCCTTGTAGGGAAAAGATGTAAGTCTATGCAATATTAAAGGTTATTACGAAGATACCTCAAAGTATGCACTCAGACAGTATGCTTGTCGCATCGACTTCCGTTGCGCGTCGGTCGATACTGCCGCTGTACTGTCTTCGTGCATACTTTGAGGTATCTTCGTAATAACCTTATATTATGAGGCAGCTGGTATTTTTGTTTATGAGTGTCGCTTCTTAAATTGAAGCACTTAAAGATATGTTTTGCCAAATGAATTTGTGATTGTATATCTTTTGTTTTTAGAATGTCCACAGCGTTTTCAATATCAAATTTCTCAATTGTTGTAATGAACTTTATGGTATGGAGGAACCTGTTTCTTAAATCAGCAACTACATGTATATAAGAACAAAAAAAAATAAAGCTTGCTTGCCTACCTAACCTCAGTATATACATTTCACTTGGTACAGATGATAGCATTGTCTAACCCTGCATTTTATTCGTAATATACATACACATATTGTGCAGAAAATACTTCAAATATTAATACTTTACAAGAACCTTTTTGATGAATGAGATTCTGAATCCTTAAAAAATAAATCATTACTAATATCTAATTTCTGTATAGATTGCATCTGAAGCAATCAACCTGTATTCTGATCTCACAGAAGCCGCTACTATAGCCTATGATTGAAAAAGTCTAACAAAAAAAAAGTTTAACAAATCAGAAATGTGCATAAACTGTACCTAAGTGCATTAATTCTTGCATGTACCGTATTTATTTGGCATGGGCTCTTACCCACCCCCCACTTTTGACACAATAAAGAAGTTGAGGTCATATCCGGGCACACGCCCAGGGGTCTTTTTTCTACACAAAAATAACAAAAAACTATTTTCTATTTGTTGACTGTGGTTGTATTAACAGTTGACTTTCTTGAAGTCTGTCGTGATGTTCATAAAGATACTTTAAATATAATTGTTAATTGCGTAAAACAAGGGGTGAACGCGAAATAGCTGTGACATCTTTCTGCCTTCAGGGCAGCGCATTCACCGCTGTTTTATGTTCAGAATCATAACAGTCAGCAAGTCTATAAAAATATATATTAAAGCAGAAACGGTAGTTCTCTTTTTAGCTCCGCTGTCGACTTTGTCGAGCGGATCTTATCATATGAGTGATTGTCCGTCGTCATCCGTGTCAATGTTTTACTTTTTCGACTTCTTGAAAACTACAAGCCTGAATGCTTTGTACTTGGTGTATATGTACCTTGGGTAGACCTCTCTTCAGTGAGTTCACCAAAGTCTCATTTGCATATCTACGTTCATTCGCCTGTGTGGCAGTTACGTTTCAAACCAGCCGAGCACGGCATTATTTCACACATTTTAAACTTGCACTGGCTTTAATTTGGAGTTCCCAATACAAAGTTTCTGTGTTTATTTAGGATTATTGACATTCCAGCTTCAAGGCAGACCACTTATTATGGATCGTTCATCAAAGTTAATATGATATTTGAGGTGGTTTTTGAAGGTCGGTATTTCTCTCTAGTGTCGAGATACACTCTAGGACTCCCATTTTTAAAACAATTGATTGGAAATTAACCATACTTCGCCAGCATGTGCATTGTATTTATATTTTATAAGTACAAGACATTTGTGATTTGATAAGGCTTGTGTAAGACTTGGCCGAAGAATTTTCCACTGGTGAATGGGAAGTAACCCAAATGATGACCTATGACCTCAAAGCTTTCAATATTGCATTGAAACCCGGAAGCACGGTATATATATGTAATTACCGGGCGTGAACAGTTTTACGTTTTGTTTTTACTGTGTTCCATATAATGCGGAAACAATATTGTCTGTTGGAAAATGTGTGTAATGAAGCTGTATACTGGCAATTAAAATAAACCCTTGCCTGTGTTGCCTTCTTATAACATGAAATATTTTATAAAACACTGAAGAACCAGTTTGTTTTTGACTTATTTATTAATTAAAAACAAGGTTCAGATATTTCTAGGGTAATATTTTATTTGGCATGTATTTTACAATCCATTAACAAATAAATGTATGGAGAAATTAGGCAGCTTACAAACAAAATTAATTCAATACAAAATTGATAATTACAGATCAGTTCAAAGTGCCCTCCACTGGATTCTTCATTGATCTGTCATGAATTCAAATATTCAGAGCCTCATAAGTTATAACATTATGCCAAGGAAAAATTGAATTTTTCCTGAAATTCTATGCTTTGGCTAATTCAATTTCTTTTTTATGTTCAGAGCAAAATGATAATTGTGTCCCTTTCTGTCCTTGGTCATGGTATTAAACTCAAACAAAGTTCTCTTTTTAATAGTGACAGAAAACTTCAGTCTTCAGTTACACCCAAACCAACATTTTGCATTGAAATACATAATCATAATTGTGAATGAATACATGTACTTCTCATTATGTGTGTTAATATTTATGTGATACTGTTGTTAATTTCGGAGATACAATAGCTGCAATTCAGAATACCAATGAATACAATAGAGGTAATTAGCATAATACATTGCTATGCAAATTTGTCAATACTCTTACCGGATATGCTAAACAAACAGCTGTAAAAAGAGGTTTTTTTTTACCTCCATTAGACAGGAATGAATGGTACATTGTAAATTTACAACCTAAAAGTATCTTAGAAGAAAATACTCCTGAGGATCTCACAATTAATTGTTTTCAGCAAAGATTCCAATAAAATATTAGATACATAAGCCCTAGTAATTTAAGCTTCAACAAACTTTCTGGCCAAATTGTTTTTCAAAAAGAGACGTCCTTGATTTACTTATGTGCAGTGCCAAAACAACATTTGTATTTTACAATACAGTGAAGTTTAATCTCATGGATGTTTTCAGTATTACATAACATTTTTTTTTTACCATACTACCATGTCATACCATACTACTATTAAACAAAATTATTTACAAATACATATAGGAAGGACTTGACCAGATTTTTTTACAACATAATTTTGAACACCATCAACATAGTATAGTATATTTTATTTGGCACGAAATAATGCATTGAATTACATTATCAATGGTCAATAAACATACAACAACAAGTAACAAACATCAATAACAAATAAAACAATAAGTAAGCAAAGAAATATAAAATATTAGTAGTACATGTAATAAGAAACAAAAGTAAAGTTTAGATATTGTTAGACATTATAATTTGATGGACAAATTTTCCGAGACTGTTAACAATGAAACTATCATTTGAGGTAAATAATTTTTTAAGTAAGTTATCCTTGGATAATTCTTGAATTTTTTCATCATAAACCGAAACCATATTTAAAAATTCTAAACGACTATTCTTAATTTCAATATTTTCACAGTCCATGAATGCATGAGTTTCACTGCCCCTAGATCACATAGTGTACAAATTCTTTCTTCTGGAAGTATTCCTTGATATCTCAACTATTCAATTGGAAGTGAATGAGCTGAAATTCTAAATCTAGTTAAGTTGGTTCGATGTTTTATATTTTTCATAAGATCCAGGTATGGCTCAAATTTGAATGCTAATTTTATTTTGTTGTATGTTCGTAATTTGTTATTTTCTGTTTTTTGTAGACTTTGCAACCACATTTTTTCTACATACAATTGCTTTAACTTTGTTTTAAAATTTGAAATATCAATCCCAGTTACACTAGTTTCAGTAATTTCAAGCAGTTTATTAATAAATTCGGTCCAAGTATTACCGGTACTATTTTTTTCTTGGTTGAAAGCAGAACACACCAATTCATTACATTTATAATTCTTAAGTCTTTTCCAGAATTTCAGCATATGTGTGCAGAGTTCAATAATAATAGGGTAGCATTCCAACTCTGCTCTGACAGCATTATTGCTTGCTTTCTTATGTACACCCAAGACCTGCTTACAGAATTTGATGTGAAGCTGTTCAAATTGGGTTTTGTCACTAAACAATTTTTCAATGAATGCTTCATTAGTAATAATACTATTTTGTTTTGTTTTGTACAGTTTAAAAGTGAAAGCACCCCATACTTCTGACCCATACATGATAATTGGTAACACTGTACTTTTAAAAAGATGTATGGCATTTTTTGGGGAAACAGTGTGATTCCCTAAATTTAAAGTTTGTCTAAGTGCACCCAATGCACGTAATGATTTTTTAGCTAAGCAGTCTATCGCTATTGTGAAATTTCCACTGCTTTGAAATGTAATTCCCAGATAAGTATATGAAGGTACTATTTGAATTTCCTGATCACCAAAATAGAAAACATTGTCAAGAGTTCTCCCCCTTTTATTAAAAATAATTATTTTTGTCTTATTAATATTTACATTTAATTTCCACATCTCACAATACGTACTGAGTTTGTCTAGGTTATTTTGAAGCCCTTTGCTTGAATCTGATAACAATACTATGTCATCAGCAAAAAGCAGACTGTTTAAATCTGAGTTCCCTAGACTTAACAGGTTTGAATTAACACTATCCGATATATAAAGTCATTAATGAAGACATTGAATAGAAGGGGACTCAAATTACACCCTTGTTTTACTCCACTACTAGATAAAAAGGAATCAGTGCGACCTTGATTTGTTTTAATTGCATATCTGGTGTCTAAATACATAGTCTTAATCAAATGGAAACACTTTCCTGTTACACCAGCTTTGAATAACTTATATAACAGACCATTTCTCCAAACACATATACAACTTGTTCAGGGTTACTACAGGTATTGGTAAAAATAAACCCCAAATTCAACAAGCATTGAGAATGCAAAGTACATCACAAGTAGTGTTTCACAATTATGGGAATTATTTATGGCTATAGTATTAAACAAATAATGTGAGCTTTATCAGAGAAACTTATGTCAAGTTTTATTAACCACTTTATGCAAAATTACTGAAAAGTGGACCAGACTGTGAAACAACAAAGTTACAGTGCACATTTTATCTCTTAACATACTGTTATGTTTAGCAATAGAACTCTAAATTGTGATGCATAAACTGTAATAGACATTTTTAGTGACAACAACCTGAAAGCCCCCCTCTACACACAGCAAGGTTGTATAAAACATCTATGTCTTTAATGTAAAGTCACATGGACATTTTAATCCTGAAACGACGTTCTAAATGTAGTTCAAGCACTGGGCTAACTTGTATCTTGTTGCTGCAAGTATGTATGGCTAGTGGACTGTACAAGCACCATTATAGATTACAATTCCAACAAGTCAGAGACAGATTTTAGGCAGTTAAATATCAAACTTTCTGTAGACAGGTGAATAAAGTTTTACAAAACTTTAATAGTTGGTCAGCAATCAGCACAGACATGACTAAAAACAAAATGGCTGCAAGTTTGAATGAAATCAACCTGTCCATCTCTGACAAACAGTTCTGGACACGTTACAGACTGTGATTTAATGATTTTAGACAAAGTGGCTGTCAATTCTTCAAATTTTATTGAATCACAAAATAACAAAACTTACAGTACTATCTGATGTATAACCCAATATGCATGATCATGATACAAAGATTGAATAAAATCGACAATTCCATCTCCAAGAAACATTTACAGACACATTTAAATATCAGAATTTAACAAGCATTGATAATGTATAGTCCCTGTTCAATATTAGCTGTAGTCAATTTAAATGTTCAGTACAAGTGACATGTAAAAATGAAAGATCAATGTTTTTTTAACGCTAACACAGATTATAGATTTTGTTACTGTCAGTATAATACCTACGTAAAAACTTTAAACTGAATTGGACTATATCTTACAGAGGAAATAGCATGAAAGAAAAACGCAGCCAGTCGGGTATTGCTGTTCAAGTATCTCCAAGAGAAATATGCCTTGCACTGTAACCTAATATGTATTATGGACTGGCCGTATCCAGTCCATAAAGAATAACGTCATCATACAAAGTTTGATTGAAAATGCCCTATTCAACTTTGAACTAAATCAGGCAGGCCATATCGCCCTGTTCATCTCCAAGAAACAGTTTCGAACATGTTACAGAATAATATTTTACGTTTTTTGATCAAATCTCAAGACGAAACATGTTGTTGTTACCTTGCAGTATACTATCTATGTACAAACTTTTGAGTGAATCAGGCCATATCTTCAAGAGGAATCGGCACAAAAAATGAAGGAAACAAAATGGCCACCAGTCGGTCGAAATTTCCGAACACGTTACAGACTGTGATTTTAAGATATTAAACAAAATGGCCGCCATTTCGACAAATTTGATCAAATCTCAAAACATGGTGTTGTGTTATCTTGAAGTATTGTACCTATGTGCAAACTTTGAACTGAATCAGGCAATATCTTATAGATGAATCAGCACGAAAATGGGAAAAAAAAAAAATGGTCGTCAGTCGGCCATCTTGAACCGAATCTCAAAAGAAAAAAGTGACATGCACCTATAACCGAATATGCATGATCATCATACAACGTTTTATTGAAATTACCCTGTTTAGCCCCGAGAAACAGTTCCGGACACATTTAAATATAAGAATTTATCAAATTTGAGATACAAAATGGCTGCCAGTCAGATATATTTAATCAAATCATAACAATCATATGTAGGGCATCATACATTGTCTGTATGCCAAGTTTGAACGAGATCGGTCACCGGGTGTCCTAGAAATGGCTCCAGACATATGCACAGAACCCAAATTAAGTCCAAAAATGTTAGGTCCTACAGCGAACGCAAGATATTTGCGTACACCTAACTCCCGCACCCGACAGGTAATTACCGAGGGACTTTGCAACATCTCCAGACACTTTGCTAAATGCTCAAACGACCGCTGTAGACGCAATAAATTTACATACACGCCTACGTGACAATTAATCAAAACAATCAAAACAATGGACCAGGGCTTCAGATGGTCAACAAACATTCATCAAACAATCATGTTTTAATCATTGTTGATATCGGACACTTTATTATTTCATACATACATATGCTTGTTCATTTAATAATTCTATTTTGAACGTTTCACGAAAATAATAAACCTAGTTGATACAAATAACGATATAATGAAAATACCTAAATTTTCCTCGTTTTGAATACAGTTTCTGATTTTGAACAATTATTGCTATTATGTCAAAGCGTTTAGACAAGGACACTGCGAATGATCGACGGCGAAGGAAGTTGGACTAGCGACGGCAACGGTTCAAGGGATTGTGCCGCATTTCTGTCGCAACGGTTGGATACGTTTCGAAAGGAGTCAGTGAGCGGCGGTCATCGACTGAATGTTACATAAGAAATTGTTAAGTTTATCGAATTTTGTCTGCGATCTGAAGGATATTTGAAACTGGTATATGGTGACGGTGTGGAGGTGAAAAAAGTAAAAAATTCCAGGGAAAGATGACTGGGCGATGAGTGTTCTAGCAAACTGGAAATGGGACCAGCCATTATGCGAGAAATTGAAAGGGACACTCACAACGCTAATATTATTAATATAAATCCATTGACAACATCTCAACAAACTACAAATCAAAAGAATTTAGATTTATCATTTCTTGTTAATATTCATTCCCAGTTTTATGTTCGTATTATATTTCTCTCAAGTGTTACACAGCAATGATTTTTGTTCCTACAAAGCAATGGAATAGTCCAACTACCTCTCGTTCCTCGTGGCCAAACATCAAAGGCATTCCGCGTCCAGTGTTTTGATTAACTGTCACGTGAGTGGGTATGTAACTTTATTGCGTCTACAACGGTCATTGGAGTGTCTAGGGAAGTGTCTGGCGATGTTGCAAAGTCCCTCGGTAATTACCTACCGGATGCGGGAGTTAGATGTATGTAAATATTTTGCGCCTGCTGTAAATAGCTACCAATCGGCCATATTTGATTAAATTGTCACACAAAATGGGCATGCATCATACATTAGGTATACAAACTTGGTTACAGCATGTCTGAGAAATGGTTCCAAATTAATAGTTCCTGATTTCAATATGGTGACAGGGAAACCTTGCCTTCAATATCTGTTTAAATCATTGCCATTTTCACTGTCTTCTTCTGCTTCTTCAGGCCAGTCATATTCATCCATTAACTCATCAAGTTCTGAATCGCATACCATTGTGTCATCTCCTGTCGTATCATATTCCTGAATCTCTTCCTCTATGATCATATTTATGTCATTTGCATGCAACTTCCACCACCAAATTGCTTGGTTGCAACATCTTTGAACAAGGGCCTTCTTTTTTAGAGTCTTCACAATAGCCATTATTGTGTGTGTTGGTACAGTTTTTACATCTGCAGCCAGCACCACAACCACTGTGTGTTTTGAAACACTTGCAACATCGATTACTGCAAGATGGCATTTTCTTGCAACCACACCCCTTTGTTAATAAAGACACATTTTGTTTGATTTTATTCAAATTTTCATCAGTGTCCCATACAAAATCCAGTCTCCCATCATGATCGATGTATCCATAATCAGAAAAATTAGAAAATGAAACTTTACACTGGTCAGCTCGACCCCAAAGTTGTGACACCCAACATGATCGTTGCCAGTGAAATTCCAATGCTTGGCAAGAAGGGATACATTCTTCTTCATACTGAATTCTTAGCCAAATTGTCTCTCTTATAGTGTCTATCCACTTTCTGTGATTGTCAAGTGTACTAGCTTCACTGTCTTCTAGCTTTCTGTATAGTTCGTGAGGATGTGCTTCATCAAATGCCTGTAAATGTTTTTTAAAGTAAACTGCACCAACAAGATGTAGAAAAGCAAACAAACCATTTTTTATAGTCTCTGCAGATGTATTATTTAATGTCCCAGACAACAGGACCCCACTGGTTATAAATTCAGAGTATTGAAAAATATCCAAAGGATGACTTTCCAAAACCAGCAAAGAAAGAAATGAAGTCACAACCAGTTACGATAAATAATGACTGAATAATTTTGCCAACAAACTGAAGTGGAATATGCTGTAAATTTGGGTCTAGATTGAGGTCAGACTTGAATTGGTTCATATCTATACAATGTATATGTTAGATTTGACAAATTGTTATCAAGTTAGATAAATATATTGTTTTCAATATGTTTGTACAGAATAGGCAGTAAAACATGGTAAGTATCTGTGTCAGGGGAATAAATAACTCCATTTTTGTATAAGGACTGCATTGCATGTAGTATGCATCTGCTGTCAGCCTCCTCATGACAGCTTTGTGGAATCCATTCAGATATTATACCCTGGCTGTTAACACAGAGACTTTTATCTATGTCCTCACCATCAAAACCACCTGCTGTTATGAACATTTGGTCCCCATGCAGTACTGGAATAGTCAGCTTTAAGCATTCTGAAGATAACAAATTTACAAGTTTACGTTTATTTGCTCTACAACCAATAAATTTTCTCCAATCTTGTGGAAGAAGGGTTTCATTAGTAACTTCAATTTCCCCCTACTCTTGAACACTTTTGTCCCTTCTTGATCTCTCAATATCTTTTGGGCTAATACCAAGCCTTTGGGGGTGATCAAAAATTAAATGAACCTCAAAATACAGTTGACGGTAGGACAATCCAGCGTCGAACAAAGAAATCTGCATAATGCTGAAATATAACATGTGGAGCCAATGGGGCTTTGTTTATTAAAAACATGCCATCCAACACCATGAACTCCCCCTTCCATCCTATAGGTAGAACTCTTTGACTATTGTTTTATACCTCTGTTTGAACACCTTTGTGCTTATACTCTTTGCACCTTTACATGGCAATCCATCAGACTGACAAATGGCTCTTGGTAAAGAAATAAATTGATCCAAAGATGTCACTGGTTCCCCAGTTTTTTTTTGAGTGGGCAATTTGTTTCTTTAAGCATGCAGTGACAATTCGATGATCTTTATCGGCTTTCTTCATCCTTGCTCTCTTAACAATTTTTCCTGCAAAAGTTTTCAATCAACGTTTCCTGACAGGAGCATCAGTACTTGGTCGATGAAGAATTCTTACCCTTAGGTAAGAGAAGTAATCTTGCTCACCAATCTCTCTAAATGATAACAAATCTTCTTCCATAATTTTGTCAGCTTCTATGTTGGCAAACATATTCAGGAGTCCTCTACATATGGAGGAAATAATTCACACGATTCAAGAGAAAAGATGTATAGTATTGACACTTTTACTACCTTCACTATCTACCGGGGTAGTTCATTTAAAAAAGGAAAGAGTTGTTGCTTTATATTTTTCGTAGCCATAGCCCTGTAAGGTAGGTATATTGCCAGTCGCTCCATGAGACCCTCAACAGCTGTATGTAAAGCAGATTTTACATCTTTGTTTACACACATTTCATGTGCTTCATCCAAAGCCACGTCAGACCATTTAGTGATTCAGAAGTAATTCTGGAATTTTAAGCATGTCAGAAATATGTTGCGGAATCAATCTCAGGTATAAAGATCTGTTGAATGTATGGAAAGGAGGACACATATTTTTAAGTGCAGACAGTCTAAGGTCCCAATTACCTGACCTAATTGAGATAAACAAAGCAATATATGAAAAACAATCAACAAGAATGAAACGTGACCAAAACTTAAACAAACCATCTTTCTCTGACATTTTACAACAATACAAGTGAAATTCATCTTACAAACTGGAAAGTTTAGTCTGCAAGTCAGTATAAAGAGAGAAATCAGTTGATCCTTTTGTTATTGTTTGTTTAATGGCTTCTATCAGACATTTTTGAATGGTTACATTATCTTGAGGGCAGTCATTAAAGGGAGGCTCTTGTCTAGATTGGAAAAATGAACTCACCAAGCAACAAAACATGCTTTCCCAAACCTGAACTAAAAATCTGTGTGTGTTTTTAAAATTGGAACATTGTGCCAACATTTCCAATGTTGCCCCTTTGTGATTGAGGCCAGCCAGCTGTTTTCATTAGATATACCTAAATAGATAACATTAGATTGCTCATTATCAGAACTAGTATCATCCATTCCTAATGAATTTTTTATATCTGGCAACAATATGTCTGATTGAGATTGATGTAGAGCATGTTTCTGCAGAATGTACAGAAATCCTTTGGTACAAAGATTTGACCAGGCAGATTGCTCATCGTGACTCAGACGAAAATTGTCAATTGACAATGATGATTGGGGCAAACGCACTGGAATGAGTGGAGGCTTAAAAATGGGTACATCGCCAATTTTCTTTTCTTTCTGACACTCTGTGTATGTTCATTTTCTACTCCAATGGTGTGAATGCTCAGTAAAGTTTACAGAAGCGAAATTGTTGCCACACGGAGTAGTTGAGAAAACTTTGGTCATGCTACATTCTGTCATACTAGGAGCACAAAATTTGCAGTTTATCTCTTGCCATCGTGTGAATGAATTTGTTGTTGATTCACTGATCAAGCTATCCTTACTGTTTACTAACTGGCGATTCAATAGTAATCATAATGGCCAGGTTTTCTGGGTTGGTCAGGATGATATAAAAGACAAACAGGGTCAGCGTTTGAAAAGAAATCACCAAAGGTTTCTCCCTTCACAAATGAATCATTTTGTGCTGTATATATATGAAGAGGACATTTGGCTACAAAAACAACACACAGCATTTCTGGCATTCCAGCATATTCATCATGTTTTTTCATACATTCTGCCTTATGTAAGATGTCCATGTACCTATTCCCATCCAGTAAAACATCAAGCTGACCATCATCCAGCTCATCAAAATAAGCATAATTGACCTGGATTACTTCAACAGTATCCAATCTTAGTTTATCTGCCAATTTCCGTTCCCTTTCAACCAGCGACAAATCAACAGGTAGTGCATTAGCACATCGATTACAGTTGCGCAAAGAGAAATCATTTCGCACAACAATGCATCTAAAAAAACAACGACCATCACCATGTATTTTAATAACTTTGAAATCTTTAACCAAAGAATGCTTTAATATCACAACTAGCAAAAACAAGATCTTCTGTAGCATTATGCACAGTTTTAGGTTTTGGTTGAACCATTTGGTAAGAAGTACCATGAAAATCCCTTTGACCAACAACTGACCTCACTGCAGCATATTTTGAGAATTTGTTCGTATTGTCAAAGGATGTTATTGAGAATGCATTTCTTACTATACTGTCCTCCATAAATGTGTCAGATGATCTTTTATTAATTACTGACAACATGTAACGATGTAGTGAGTCCACTGAACAAATCATACCAAAACGATTCAATATTTTCATGAGTGTTTTTGATCCACTGTAACCTTCAACCATATCAGAAAGATAGATATGTAATGGATAGATACATTGATCAGAACATGTAAAAAGAAGTAAACAGACAGAAAATAAACGTCTGAGAAAGCGAGCCCTACTCTCCATTGAAGTTCTACGGTAAAAAACAAAATAATGCTTATCCCACTCAAAGTTGTTGCAATGAAGATGGTTGCGTTCAGTTGTGTTAAGTGTGAAGTAAACAACAATGTTCCAAAGAATTTCAAATACCACTTTTCAAAATCAATTGAAGATAAATCAACAAAATTGCATTTTATATAATTTGAAAAATCAAGCACCTGTTTATGAAATTTACTATTCAATTTCTCGGCAACCAAATCTAACATTTTGTAGAAGTCTATATCAACTTTCCTTAATTAGTGCATACCCTTGTGTATTTTTGTGAAAATTTTTGGTAGAATCTTGTAAACCAATTTTATTTTACTAAGTACATAGCAACATTAAAAAAAAACATAGTTTAAATTTTTTGGCGGCCATCTTGAAATATGTCACCCGAAAACCACATTTTCCTCAAAATTTCATATTTGATTTCCATATTACTTTGTAATAATCCATGTTTCTCAAAGCTGTATAAATTCTTGGTTGATGCACATGGATAAAAATAATTCAAGATGGCTGCTTAATTCAAAATGGCCGTAAAAATTCAATATGGCTGCTATATCCAGGTATTATACTATTGCAAAATTTAATCAGCCAACTATCATAGACCATTTCAGGTTAGTAGATTTGTGTCTACCATAGTAAAACCACTTGACTTCAACCATACTAAAATTACTTTCTATATCATGAAATTACATACAAATGTTATTGCGATTCAGCCATTTTGTTACAGTGTCAGCCATCTTGAAATAGGACATGTGAAAATCATCTGTTGCGTAGTTATTTCACATGTTTTGTCTTTAATATATCTTTGTATAGATCTTTTTTCTAAAGCATGCCAATTTCTGTTATATCACAGACTTTTTTTTATATAATTCAAGATGGCTGTAAAATTCAAA
The DNA here is from genome assembly GCF_978046115.1 of Saccoglossus kowalevskii. Classification (NCBI taxonomy): domain Eukaryota; kingdom Metazoa; phylum Hemichordata; class Enteropneusta; family Harrimaniidae; genus Saccoglossus; species Saccoglossus kowalevskii. The sequence goes on from NC_140646.1 coordinate 10,351,196, forward strand.
ATGGCTGTACCTTTGGAATTACAACATAATAATATAGTATGTTACTATTTCATATAAAAGTATAAAAAATATATGGCTGTGTAATCATATTACTTTATTTAGTCAATCTTCTTCTGTCTCTGAAGCAAATTCTGAGTCAGAGTCATGTGTTACTTGTGTAATGTTTTTACACTTTTCATAGTTGGCTTCACATCGCAATTGACATCGTTCTGTCTACACATGCAGTGTCCATGACATTGTCATGCCACTTTTGACTAACTGAACTAGTGATTCTGGTGCTGAAGGAAGTCTTGTCAGGACTGGCATCAGTTCATTATTTGGCTCATGTGACCAACCTAACACAGTGGCTTCAAGTTTCTGTGGTTTAGCAACAAGAACCTGCTGCCAAATCCTACATTGCAGGTGTGCTCTTCGTGTATGTTCATGAATGGCACCTTGTGTTGGTGGAAGTTTTTCAGTCCCCTGATTAGCCTTCAGTGCCAGAAAGTGAGACCATTTTGCATTCTTTGCCTGTGTATGTGAGGACTTCTTTGTTTTATACAGCTAACATACAAGCTCTTTGCATTCTTTAAGTACCATTTCACTGGGTTCATCGTCGATACCTAAGACAGAGAGGGCACTGCTGACATTGTCACTAGCTGTAAGGAAGGCATTCCACAATGTATTTTTGCTTTTGCCATGAATGTGACCAGTGGTGTCACAACCACTGATTGCATGTAGACCTCTCAATGCTGCTACTTTGCATCTCCCGAGAGCATTGTAGATAGGCTTTAGTCTTACAAGGTGACGTTTGTCACACGCAACGTAATATTACCGTAATTGGTATAGTACAGGTGTGATGGTTCAAATACCAAAATGGCAACAGTAACAGAAGACTTCTCTGGCGGCGATGATAAAATACGAACACGGAGCCAACAGATGAGATTTCAACTGGTACTGGTATTATTATACTCTGCAAACATCAAGTACAATAACGCGGTAAAACTCCACTACTCCAATGACTAGATACTTAAACTCCAATACAATTCAACGAGATCTCCGATCTGATCTCAGTGCTGAACAACTCCCCTATATATACCCACACTGTCTATAAATAGACCATTACATCAGCATACATAATGAGTCTGGAACTTACTACAAATTTCTAGAATGTTCCATTACCTTCTATTGCCTCCTACAGTGTTCTATTACCTATTCAACCAGTTTCTAAACAAAATCTAGAATATTCCACCCAGACACAGTACGGTTCTAGAACATTCTCAGTGACAGGGAAGTGGTAAATAAGTCATGTGCGACAACGTTTTTCACCTGTTCCCATGATCAATGATGCTTCTGAACCCAAGCTGGGCTGTGTAGATATTGCTAGAACCATCACATCCGTAACTGAGGAATAGATGTGAACATTTAACCCAGAGCCACGAACATTGGCAGCATAAAGTATAAGTAAGGTATCTGCCTCTTCCTGAGTGCTCTGGACCTCTACAATATCTGATTTTTGCTGATTTGAATAGACACTTTGACATGTCAACGAAGTAACTAACGAATTGAAGTGCTCTTTCAGCAAGGTACAAGGTTAACTGGTCTTTTGTTTTAGTACTACTGAGAAAAGTGCCCAAATCTTTTATAGAAGTTGTGTCTTCTACTTTGTAACATGGCTGCTGTTGCAACTTTCCTTTTGTGCGAAGCTTTCTGGTTGCATCCTTCAGAGAAGATTGAACACTGTAGTCATCAAATACAACGTATGTGCATATATATCTTTGCGACTTCCTATATATTGCTTTAACAAACTGTTTGACAAAGTCATTACTGTTCTTGATGACCGATTTACTGCCATTGCATCAAACAGAATATATGTCTGGTCAGGAATCTCTGTACTTGTGCTATTAGATACTGAATTTGCTATTGGTTCTGCTACTAAATGCTTCAACTGGTGCATGAGTTGTGCTTTGTCTTGACATGGATGTAGTCTACCATCACATGTCATTAACTGCTGATTGTTGGTGGATAACTCGTATGTTCTAATTACTTCTTTCATGTCAAGTTCTTTTGAGGACCTCGCAATTACTAGAAGACGTGCCATGAGTGAGTTGGATGCCCGTAGACTTGTCTGTTCCATCGCTGTGTTGGTTTTTAATGGCTTACAACCAGCACTCCACCAAAGAACTTTTACTTTGCTCATATTTTCCCACAGATTTTTATTTCCACAAATCCGTTCTTCAACAAACAATCTGTAAGCCCTTTCTCCACGAGATTCTATTCCAAGTATGTTTTCTGCTACAATGTCAGGAAGTATGACTTTTGTCATCAAATTGAACAACTTAAGTTCAGTTCCATCCTCTGAATCACCCACTCTGAATGGATTGGAGTTTGATAGCACTTTTTTAAGGTCATGCATATACTTCTCTTGTAGGTTTAATTTAGTGACTGTCATTTGGTGGTGTGAAGTTCTTGTAAACTTTGTCACTCCTAACATGTTCTCCAACTCAGTGGATAGTCGTGTTAATTCAGGAGCACTTAGGCAATACCTAAGTAGAGCTTCAGGGTTTGTGGTTGTTCCAGATACTCCTCCATCACCTTTGTGACCTTTGTTGACATATTCCTCCGCTTGGTCAACTCCAATAGCTGTAAATGCTACAGGGATGGTCATTCAAGATCCATTTATTTGAATATTGAGTTGGATCCAGGTAGGCAACTTTAATAACTCTTTTGTATAGATCCATATCAAGCCAAACACATAGTGGTGTATGGGTAACATTACTTCTGACAAGCTCATTCAGTTTGTGTAGCTGTAAGAGTGAGGTAGTCAAAGTCGACCATTCATGGGCTGGTGCATTAATAAGAGGTAAAGCGTGTACCTGGTCAGGTGTTTTCTGATTATCTGATATTGAATCTGCATTGATTGAGTTGTAAGCAGCCCACGCTTCCTGCTCCATGATCTGGAGGCCAGTATCTCCACTGACATTTGACTGTGCTACTGCTGTAGTTTCTGTATTGGCGTCTGGGTGTTCCATGGTCTGTGTTTCTGCACTGATACTTGACTGTGTTGGTAAGAGAGCATGTCCAATTCATGTATACTAGATACGCATTGGGTAGCTTTGCTGGTGGATGCCTACTCATTAGTATGTGTGTACTGATACATGACTGTGTTACAACTGTAGTTTCTTCAGTGGTGGGTGGTTGTTCCATGATCACAGTGTCTGTACTGATACATTTGTGTACAGAAGAATCGTGCCAGCAACCAGCAGTGATACAATGTTGTGACTCCAGTAGCTTATCGAGATGTTGGAAAACTTGAAATTCAGTACAATGCTTTGGGTTTAGGTGCTTCGATAATATTACATGACAATAACTCTGCATCAGTTAGAGGTGAATTACATTAGCACGTAATACTGTCTGGGGTACAGTATGTCCCTGTATTATCCATCTCAGTAATATGTCAAGCTCAGACGGTCCTTTTGTTGCTGCTAGTGAACCACTAAATGTCCATGTCTTGGCTTGTTTGATGGTCCTGCGCACAATTTGTGCACATTGAAATATTACTTGCACCTCTTCAATGCCATTCTTGTGTGCTGCAGCATCTACTGCTGCAACTTGTGCTGCTCTTGAGTGAAACATTGTTGGCCAAGACTTAACTTTTGGACGTGTGAATTCTACATTCTCTGTTTCTATGGCAGCCATTTTGAATTTTCACTGCCATTTTTAGTTATATCTCATCAATGTTAATTGACATAGTATTGAAGTGAAAAGTGAATTGAAAAAACATAAATTATTACGAAGAAAGGTGGTAAAATAATGAGCAATATGTGTTTTTTATGTCAAATTCAAAATGGCTGTCACAAATCCAAGATGGCGTCCAAAAAAATGTAAATCATATTTTTTTATAATTTATGATGTACTAAATGCAAAAAAATTGATTTGCAAGATTCTACCCAAATTTTTCACGGGATTTGTTATTGTGACACAAGGGTATGCACTATAATCATTGAACTCTCGCTTCAAGTTTTTCTATTTGGCTCTGGAGAGACAAAACCTTTTTATTATTTTCCCAGAGTGCATTGTGTAATGCAATAGTTAGAGGACTACCAGTCCGGTATAGAAGGGTAGATAATTTTTTGTTAATGCTTGATTTCAAGGAAACGTGTGAAGGAAAGTAAATGCAGCTTATTTCTCGAAGCAGCCAGCTGTTAGTTCTGCTATAAGATTCTAAAGGCTCTATTTCACTGTTATTTAATTTGCACATTTCATAATTATTTTCTAATGTGATGATGAAAAAACGTTTAACATCCAACAGCAATATTGCATGTTTATTGAGTAAAATATGACCAACAAATGAAAGAGTTTCATTCAATGCTAATGACAGCAAGTCGCCACGACTACAATAATTTGAAACCATGATATTGTGCTGGTCAATAATTTCCCTTGGGACAACATCACTTGAAATGCACAAGCCAGACTGCACATCTAATTTGATTTTGCTAGCTATTTCAGAAAATGATTTGTAACATTTAATAAACACCATACTGCAGTTACTAAGTTGAAAGTCGGTTCCAGTAGATTGGTGAAACTGAGATACAATTTCATAGTTGGGAATACTAGAGAGTTGTTGAGTTGTTGCATGAGCATGCAGCACACACTGTTTGAACTATTCTCATTGTTTGCATATAATGAGTTTGGCAAAGAGGAAAACATGCAATGTTATGAAATATGGAGAAATCAATATCTAATTTGGTACAAAGAGAATGGAATGTTTCTTTCTTGGCATCGTGAACACTTTGACGGTCACACATATCCACACTCTCCAGAATACATGAAAAAATTTTTCTTTTTTTTGGAGTTGAGTTGATAATGCGAGTTACTGAATTTTTTTTTGAGAGACCTTACACAAGCATTACAGATACAATCAGTTTCCGAAATATTGAATTCTTTCAGGAATATTTGCAAATCAACCTTCAAACCAATAGAATGATTGTACCTAGATTCTCCTAGTTTCCCACAATTTTTACATTTCAGGCAATTAGTACCTGGATGACATTTTTCACTGTCGCCTTTTCTTGCATCCCCACAAGCCAACAAATTCAGGGACATTTCTGTACAAGGAATAATTTGTTTATTATGGGATGGATTGCCATTCCTATCAAGTCTAAGCTGATTTGAGGACAGATTTAATAATAATTTTAATGTATCTTTAATGTCTACACTAGTTAATGGGTATGTGGATGATAGAGTGACTTTTTTTCACCAACCCTTATTTTATAAATAAATGGATTATTTATGAATACAAACAAGGAGGCTATCACAAGAACAATCGCACATGACACAATTTTTAGTTGTAGAGTATCTTGCACACAGTTATGCAATACTTCTTTAGAAGTAGTCAACACAACAGTGTTTGGTGATACAGGTTTATTTCTCTGAGGAAGTTGTTTTATAGATGGATTGGTCATATTTGGAAAAATAAAGTACATAAAAGCAGATACAGCCAGCAGAAAAGCAAGAATGTCATCAACTGAATGATCATGAAATTGAACTAGAGTTGTCTTAGTTGAAACTGTTTCTGAAAACTGGCAATTTCCATAATATTGATTTAACATGGTATTGCTCCACGAAAGATAATCAAGAAACTGAGATGTCAAGCAATCGCCATGACAACACCACTTTACCTTCAGCATATTAAAGTTTTATTAGACTTCTTAAAAGTCACATAAATTCTCATTCAACTTGTAAGATGTACCACAATTATCAAGCCTCTTTTGAATTCTGTTAACTTTTCTGTGCATCATTTTAATAGTTGCCAGGCCCCGATGAAATGACATCGTGCCTCTTTTTGATCCAAAACAAAATTTGGAGTGGAAGTTAGGCTCAGCAGACGACGGAATGTCCAAAAGAAGAAAGATACTAAGAGTTTTAATATTTTCCCAAATAAGCCATATTTTTTTGCTCTGGATGCAAGAAACAAAGCAAAGTTGGTGAAGGAAAGAAAAGACCACAACAATACCTTCCAAGGTCCAGCTATGAACAGAAAACAGACAGTCCTCTTGCAAGAAAGCAAGGCCAAGTAATATGATGAAAGCGAACATACCCTTTATATCAAAATAAACCAAATCATCACACAAATCAGACTTGTTGCATTTGTTTCTGTATTTTAGTATGCGTGTTATTTCATCTTGATAGAAGTTTGGATATATGATAAACTGTGATGGAAAGAAATGTCTATATACTAAAGAAATTATATATTCAAGACATTTGAGTACCATAAAAATAGAAATGCAACAATAGTAAACAAAGAGGGCCATTAGAAAAGGAAGAAAAATGAGAAATGTAAGAAGGAATATTTCACCACAGACTGTGAATTTACTATTGTTGCATGATGTGATACAGAATTTCTGCTTATGTTCAACTCAAATGTACTGTTAGTGTTATAGGTCCAAGTAAAACTGTCACAAATATGCAACAATGTCAAAAAAGATAGAGAAAATAAAATAAAAATTAAAAATATCGATGGTGTTTTCATTGGTGGTTTATTTTACCACAAAACCATATAAACATCAATTATTTTGGCAGGGTGACTACAAACAGCTCTTTCAAGTAACAATTTAGCAAGTAGCACAGTAGTCTGGAAGGGAAAAGAACAAAATACAAACAATTAATATATTATTTATAAAACTTATCTAAGAATATAGAATAGTCAAGTCACAAAAACAAAAACGCATAGTGCTGCAAAACTAATATATATAGTCACGTAGGTTTCAACATAGAGCCAAGAATATTCTCAGTTCCATGGTTTCAACAAAATACTGCTTGTTCCTTTTTTCTTCAAAGCCCTCAAAAATAAATAAATAAATAGTCAATAGTCGTATAAAAACTAAACAAATAAATACTATAATTTAGCCTTTTACGGGAACAAGAAAAAAACACGTTTTTCAGTGAAACTGAAGTCAATTTCAGATAATATTATCATGTAGGTCAGCTGTTATTTTGGCGCCCTCTTTGTGGCAGGAAAATTGACATTGACACTAAAAGATTCTAGTTTTGAAAGCATTGCCAAATGTTAGAGAGACATTGGAAACTTACAGAATTTCTCACAAACGATCACACTTGTGTATATTTTCAGTAGATTTTTGTTTCATTTCACAACAATGATGTGTAACAGTCCGCTGAAGAATTTGCAAGAGACACGTAAACGAACACTGATTTGCGGGTTAAAAAATCAATGCCAAATTAAAATTAAATTAACCAAAATAAGTTCATAAAAAGTCACCTGCACACACCTATTGATACATACCTTTCACCGATCACAGTAAATTTGGTTTCCGTACTTCACACAATATGTAATTTTCAATCAAGTGCAGCAGCCAAAATAGCCTTGTTTCTCGGTTCGAAACAATGGCGTCACTAACGGGTCACAAGTTCAAATTACCACGGCTCATTTAAACATGTTAATGAGGGTTCGGCGACCGCACTGTCTTAGGTTTGTTCATTTCATGTTGATATCTTCAATTCTCTAATTTTGGTGAATATTTTTGTCATTTTTGGTAAAAAGTGATATTTTCATCTTCTTGTTAAAAACCGCAAGTGCAATTGCTTTGATATTACATATATAGGTACTACATGTGGACCTCTCTCAGATTTGTTCATTTTGTAATGATATCTTTAATTCTCTAATTTTGGTGAATATTTTTGTCATTTTTGGTAAAAAGTGATATTTTCGACTTCTTGTTAAAAACCACAAGTGCAATTGCTTTTATATTACATATATAGGTTCTACATGTGGACCTCTCTCAGATTTGTTCATTTTGTAATGATATCTTTAATTCACTAATTTTGGTGAATATTTTTGTAATTTTTGGTAAAAAGTGATATTTTCGACTTCTTGTTGAAAACCGCAAGTCCGATTGTTTTTATATTACATTTATAGGTGCTACATGTGGACCTCTCTCAGATTTGTTCTTTTTGTAATGATATCTTTAATTCTCTAATTTAGGTGAATATTTTTGTAATTTTTGGTAAAAAGTGATATTTTTGAATTCTTGTTGAAAGTCCCATAAAATTTTGCTTGATACTATACATATTGTTCATTTTCTAATGATATCTTCTGTTCATTAATTGAAATGTGCATTGCTAACAGCGGAGCTATCTCAGCCGACAGGCTGCTTGTTGAAATATGTCGCGGCCCTAAAAAGGGCCGGTCGTTTGGTTCGTGCTGCCTTAGAAACGATTCAAGCAAATCGTATAACGAGAGCCGCTAAGCAAGTGTCGTTCGGCTTTAGCGTTGTCAATAATGAAACCAATATTGCAATATTGTAGCAACCCGTACCTGGGAGAGTGATTGAAATCACTTTATTTTGCCTTTATAAAATATTTGGTAGCAGCTTGCGAATCCATAAATGGGGCCAGCAATTTTGCAATGTCACGCCGAAGACTGCCAACTTTCTTATCTTCTTTCATTCATCACCGAAAACTATTCTTCTTTCGTTGGATAAAAAAAAAACTTCAAGTCCACCGCGATATCCATATAGTGGATATCATTACTAAGTGACGAGAAAATGTCAATTCCTTTAGCGCAATATTTAAAAAACTGTTTCAATACAAGACAGCAGCACCTACATGAACTAAGCCAGTAACACATTCCTTTTTTAATGCTTTTTTGTTCCCTTACTTTTTTTTTATGTAGTTATTTTTCTTTTACTAATATCTGATTTGTAACCCTTTTCATCCCCCGGGGGATGTTGTGTGTTAATAAATAAATAAGAAAAATAAATAAGTGAAACATTCCAACCGCCGGAACTTGCTGAATGATAACTTTCACCGTGATTGATAAGCGTCGAGTCTGATATGATGATGTCATTCTTATGCAATCAGTAAAGCAGATGCATAAAGGTCAAAGATGATTGCCAGACTGTAAACAAAAGCATCATGTGCCATCGCAGCAGAGCAACCCCATTTTTTTTGTCTCTTTATTGTGATTAGACATGAATGAAAAGTGCCAAGGTGACAGACTGCGAAATCGAGGATTAAAAGTGCTAAGTCCAAATTGTGTGGGGCGATATCGACGAACTTCAGGAAAAAGTTGTAGGGATTTTGTTCGACTTGGACCTCGAGGGTTTTGAGTTTGACGAAGATGGCAATGAACGTACAAATAAAGATCTGAGAAGTTTTTTCAAACAGCTATGAATTTTTATAATTTTTACTGTGTAAATTTGTAAATTATTATTGATCTTGTTGATTCGTAATTTGTCGAGACCGGAAATCATTTTACACAGTAATTTTGTTTTACTTCTAATGTTGCATATCATTCATTTATTTCGGTTGCATGTTTTCATTTGCCATTCTATTCCCTGCCGCAGTTCAATCTGCGTGTTCACAATTTTCGCAAATTTTCTGGTTTTTTGCCGAGGATCTCCTGGCAAACGCCCACTCCTATGTTTTTGGCAATTTTCTATGTTCAGGACCCTGGGCTTATACCCGGATAAATACGATATGTATGTATTGTATGAAGGTTCCTTGATGCAGATTTAAATATCTCCAGGTATGAGATTATTTGTGTGCAGATTATAGGTAACTGTACTGTAATATAGTGGCATTCATGCCAAGTCGGCACATGTCGAAAATCATGTTTGAACAATCAGGACCGAGTCAGCACATGTCAAAAAAAGACAAAAAAAAACAATCTCAGGGCCCGATAGATGCTCAGGACTGAAACTCAGCACATGTCGAGATTTGCTGCCATAATGTGAATGCAGCAGGTGTGCATGCATGCACTGCCCAATTATAAATTGTTTACACATTTAGTTGGTGAACACAAATACTGTGTTCTCACTAAAAGTTAATTAAAGCAGTCTCTGTTAGTTATCGAATTTAAGATATATAGTTTTGTTTATAGTAATATAGCTGGAATATAAATATGTCAGGAATATGAATTCTAACAGCAATGCATGACAAGATTTATTGTAGTGAAGAGAATAAATATCTTTATGATAAAAGGTGTCAGGTTTTTTTTAGAAAAAAAACTGCAAGAGGGAGCACTGCAATTCAGCTGCGCCACCCAGTGGGGGAGATAGGGTTCTCCTTACCAGGGTGTGGATTTTTACTATCAGACAGGTCACAGTTGAAGACTGGCCACATGTGATCCCTGGTCAATCAGAATTTTATGGTTGCCAGAGAATCTGTAAGGGGATGCATGGCCATGGCATGAGGGTGCTGCGCCCCTGTTCCCATGTTTAAAAAAATCCCTGGGTGCTTTTTGTTAGTACAACTGGCAAATGCCGTAAAACCCTTGGATCTAATTTTTACTCAAAACTGAAATAGCTTTCAACTAAATTTGCTGATGATCAAACTATAAAGACATCAATGCTCAGTGCAGATGATTGTGAAATTATAAAAAAGGTTTCACAGTTTATTTACAAAGCCTTTCAAGAAAGAATAGATAGTTGATAGCTTTGAATTTTATTATTATTAGTCTTAGTTTTATTATTATTAAACTTATTAGTATTAGTAAAAAATTTAACACATTACATTTTACTTTTATACTTAACATTGTAGTTGTGTTCACGTTACACGAAGTACGGGCTAAGATTTAAGCTGATTTAGGCTTATCTAGCATATTTGCATTTTGGCTAGACCCAATTGCGTCCACGCACAGGGAGGGCCAGTCGTTAGCACGGGCTAAGGGGTGCCATTATTCATTGACCTTTGGTAAGCCGCTATTTACGAATGAAAAATGGATGACTTGCGTGAGGTTCTATTTCTGCTGCTGGCATGTTTCGTTCTAAATTTGAAGCGACGTGCACAGGAACGCGAGAGAAGACGGACCCAACTTATTTGGATGCACATAAACAGTATACAACGGTCGTAACAGAATACAGAGTTTTATTAATGCATGTCGTAGACAGCGAACCAAATTTATATTGTCTACGATTGGAGCTGCTGTACGCTCTACTACTACAGTGACCCGATTAGTGTGGAAGCGAGCGCGGAGTAATGACTGGTGGAATAATGTCGTTATACGAACATGGGACAATTTTCACACCCAAAGGTCGCCGCAGAGGGCGCTTAGCCCTGGGCTAAGCGTTCGCACATACTTTGTTAGCCCGTGCTAAGGTCTAGACCACGTCTTAAATTCGGATCAGATTTAACCCGTACTTAGCATTCCTTAGCCCGTGCTAAGCGTTTACGCACGTTTTCTTAGCACGGGCTAAGGAATTTGACCTCTTAACCCGTGCTAAGGAGCTGTGCGTGAACGCAACTTGTAATATTTTCTCTTTCTTTATTATTTCATTATTATTATACTTTTATTGCTACTGTACTGATAGAAATACTGTATTTCTAAAGATGCAATAAATATTATTATTATTATGTAGATAATTTAAGCAGTGGCAACCAAAACATAGTAGTCCAACTTACAGACACATAAATTAGCAATAGTCCATGAATTGCATAAATTGCTGTAGAATTAATGAACTACTAATTAATGAAATATGCACACGAAAAGTGCAAGACATAAATAATTAATGTGGTTGTAACTGAAAGACACTGAGAGCACCTGGGAGGGTATAGGCAGTGTTATAAATTCCCACAAATAACGTGGTAGACACCAGGGCTACCAACTCTTGAAAGTTTGTGGCCCTGATAAAAAGTGTGTGAACCAAATTGCCAATGCTGTTAAAATCAGTATGAGCAATGTACAGGATATATACCTAAATAAATGCCACACTATCAATAACGCTGTGCTTCCTTGACACTAATAAATGTGATAGAAAACATACTGATACTTTATTGCTTATATTTTCACAAGGATAGTTTTGGTTGTATTAAGGATGTAGCACAGGTTTTCAGGAAGTGAAATTCTTACTATAAATATCACAAAAGCTCATAATTCACACTAACTAAAAATCCACATTACATAACATGCAACCTTCTTGTGTAATTTTTTTAAATTAGATGAAAATATAAAACATGTAAAAAATTCATTTTAATTAACATTTGCCAAAAAAAAAAATACATGCTCATTAACCATCAACATCACTTAGAATTTCATTCTCAAACAAGACATGAAATGTCACAGTCCCCGTTATTTGATTATAAAGTAGTACAAGGAACATCTGCAAACAGGTGAATGAATATGTACTCTATGTGGGTACAACTCATCATAAAGTGATTTCCCATAATCTAGTTTTGTACTGACAACTAAAAACTTCCACTGACCCATGTTCAGAATCTCAGAGTACACAAGTGCAACAAAACTATTTGTCATACATGTATACTTGCTCAAGAAACTGCATTCATAAATCTGAGTGAACCTTGATGTACATGACTTTGTTAATCAGGTCTTAGTATATTACTAGGACCTGGGTTTGTTTCAACATCACCACTGGGCATCAGAATCATTCTCATGTTGTCAAATACAATTTTTAGCTCCGCTGTTGACTTTGTCGAGCGGAGCTTATCATATGAGTGATTGTCCGTCGTCGTCCGTCGTCGTCGTCCGTCGTCGTCGTCCGTCGTCCGTGTCAATGTTTTACTTTTTCGACTTCTTCTTGAAAACTACAAGCCTAAATGCTTTGATACTTGGTGTATATGTACCTTGGGTAGACCTCTCTTAGGTTTGTTCATTTCATGTTGATATCTTTAATTCTCTAATTTTGGTGAATATTTTTGTCATTTTTGGTAAAAACTGATATTTTCGACTCCTTGTTAAAAACCGCAAGTGCAATTGCTTTGATATTACATATATAGGTACTACATGTGGACCTCTCTCAGATTTGTTCATTTCGTGATGATATCTTCAATTCTCTAATTTTGGTGAATATTTTTGTCATTTTTGGTAAAAACTGATATTTTCGACTTCTTGTTAAAAACCGCAAGTGCAATTGCTTTGACATTACATATATAGGTACTACATGTGGACCTCTCTCAGATTTGTTCATTTTGTAATGATATCTTTAATTCTCTAATTTTGGTGAATATTTTTGTCATTTTTGGTAAAAACTGATATTTTCGACTCCTTGTTAAAAACCGCAAGTGCAATTGCTTTGATATTACATATATAGGTACTACATGTGGACCTCTCTCAGATTTGTTCATTTCGTGATGATATCTTCAATTCTCTAATTTTGGTGAATATTTTTGTCATTTTTGGTAAAAACTGATATTTTCGACTTCTTGTTAAAAACCGCAAGTGCAATTGCTTTGACATTACATATATAGGTACTACATGTGGACCTCTCTCAGATTTGTTCATTTTGTAATGATATCTTTAATTCTCTAATTTTGGTGAATATTTTTGTCATTTTTGGTAAAAACTGATATTTTCGACTTCTTGTTAAAAACCACAAGTGCAATTGCTTTGATATTACATATATAGGTACTACATGTGGACCTCTCTCAGATTTGTTCATTTTGTAATGATATCTTTAATTCTCTATTTTTGGTGAATATTTTTGTCAATTTTTGGTGAAAAGTGATATTTTCGACTTCTTGTTAAAAACCGCAAGTCCAATTGCTTTGATACTACATATATAGGTACTACATGTGGACCTCTCTCAGATTTGTTTATTTCGTGATGATATCTTCAATTCTCTAATTTTGGTGAATATTTCTGTCATTTTTGGTAAAAAGTGATATTTTCGACTTCTTGTTGAAAACTGTAAGTCCGATTGCTTTGATACTATTCATATTGTTCATTTTCTAATGATGTCTTCAGTTCTTTAATTGAAATGTGCATTGCTAACAGCGGAGCTATCTCAGCCGATAGGCTGCTTGTTTATTAATACAGTAAGGTTTATTATTTAAAATGTATTCATTGTACATAGAACAACATCTGTTAATTTAAACAATTGTAAAAGCTATGTTTTCAGAGCAAGTACATGTAATAATTAAGGAAGCCAGTAAAGGTTGGTCTGCTCATAACCTTCAATGGAGAAGTAACAATAATTGTTTGAAGTCTTTTTAGTGCAGTGATATTATTGCATTTCATCATTATTAATGGGTATAAAATACTGTAAACCATTTAATTTTCACTTCTAGATATATTCAGGATTCTATGAAATTTCAATAAAGTCCCTGACACTCCATGTTGTAGGAACCCAGAAAAAATTGCCTTGCAAAATTGAAGCAGTTCACAGCACCACTGTAAAAAAAAAAAAAAGTTTAAAATGAGTATTGTTAAAGATATACACATGAGGGTTCATAGGACATATGTACAAATCTGAGCGGTTCTAGAGATTAGTATCACAAGATTTTACTCTCCGTGATTCAATATCAGCCCTATGTATAACGCTGTGTTGATCAGCCGAACTAATTGACAATGGCCCTACAGGTATCGCTATGCAATCACAGTAGTTTTGTATTCTTCTTGCATTTCGACCATGGAAAAATATTTGTTTTTGAGAGTGGCCGAATTATTAGAAGAAAAACAGAAACTATTTTTTTTTAGTATAAATTCTAGTAACTGAAATGCAGGATTGGTAAAGAACAAGACAATAAGCAAGATTGATAAACCTTCAGCGAGCACTCCTGAAATTTCAGATCATTGGTACCATGTTTTTGGATACATTCAATAAAATTGGGTTATTTATTTGATGTATTAAATGAAACATGCATTCACAGCAGACGGAAATTCGTTTGAGATGTTACTGGATTTTTGTATTCAGTTTTCCATTTCAACCACCATCATCACTTAGTAAGCTGAGATCATGCATAAATGCGCAGTGTAGTGCCACCAGAAAACCAATTGCTTGAGAATATTTTGCACCATTACGCCATTTCAAATATTATATTAATTCACAGACAACAAAATAAAGATTTTCAATAACATACAAGTTTTCCCACAGTTGATGATTGTATGGCAATTACATGGCTTCACCAGTTTTACTCTGGAAGAAGTTGGAAACAGATAACAGGAAGGGGCTACATGGCTACATCTTTTTTTTTTGAATTTGAATCAAGCATGATTTTTAAATATTTTTTTTTTTACAAATGTCTATTTCAGGGCAACAGAAACAAAAACAATAAATGTGTAGGTAGGCATTTTAACAATTGCACAATTAATATTGGATGAAAACGTCATTACCAATATAAATCATAATTCTGTTCAAATTAAAAATAAGATCACATTTAATTTAGTCAGTTTTCATAATTAAATACATAATAACATGTACTTATAAATTTGAATAAGGTTCAACGGCTTTTTCATTTAGTGCCAGTTTATACACCATAAAACTTCTGGTTTAGGTGTCACACTCAAAGAGTGAAAGGGCTTTGGTTTGGCATCGCGAAATGTTGGAATTGAATTCCCCCCAAAATTCAGTAAAGTTTACGAAAAGTAAAGTATTGTCTAAAAGAAGTTTCGAATAAATACAAACACGAATACATTGCTTAGTTGTTAGTACCGGTAGCAAATGATCACGGTAGCACAATCTGGTCATTCTGTGTTTCGCAAGTGAATAACTTACTTGTTTTCGAAGTATTGCAATTGTTTATTATTATTCAGTAATGATTATAATACGCACAAAAAAATAATTCGTTGAATTTTTATGAATTGGAAGTAATATTCAACTTAGTTTCATCGTAAACGAATGATTTCGGTCGAATGTAAATGCGATGCGATATCCGCCATGTTATTTCAGTACACGTGGTCATTTAAATATGTTAATGACGGCTCAGTGACCTCGTGGTGAACGCAACAGGGGATTCACCGATGTTTAGCAAGATCTTTATGCTTTGATTTTGACGGGGAAAACGGCATGATTTTTTTTAAATCGAAAAATTTGTTGTTTTCAAAAAATAAACTGAGCATTCAAAGAATAATTAAACATTGTTCACAGAAATAACAGCCCATTGTCGAAACGAAGCTTACCCATTCACGCTATTCACAATAAACATGATACTCTTGAATAGGTGTCAATGACTACGGTAAAATATAAATTAGACTCTTTTAGGCATCAGGAGTGAATGAAATATCCAAAACATTAAAAAAAAAAACTGCCGAAAAAACGGGCAATTTCACGGTCCGTTCACAGACTGTGGTCCGTTGCAGACTGCTCGACCGACCGTCCATACACGTGTTGTCACTGTACATCTGCCATGTTGAATCGCACAAGATCGCCAAAATCTTCATTGCAACTAACAGTTCAATGCTCACAACATAAAAAATACGAATATAATCATAGGCAACCTGCTATTATATAATGAATAAATTGATCGACACAGGGAAATTCTCCCCCCCCCCCCGAGTTGTGAATATTTCGGAAATCGCTACACAAGCAAAAGACCGGAAAACGATTTACCGGTACTTGAAAACTATGTCCTCGTGAATTTATCGTTCGTGTACAATAATTTGACAGGGTATACAATTCACAAACTAGTTTCGTAGATTAGAGACAATTGTTTGCTTTTTTTGGTTTTTCACAAGAATATAAAGCTGGCAATCATCATAATATTCACGTCCGTACGTCATGAAATGTACACCAATCGTACCCCAATAAACTGGAAAACTTACCTTTGCAAACACGTCTCTTATGCCGCCTTCTTGAAGTTCTTGAAATCAAATAAAGTTACTAGTTCTTCTAGTAACGAGTGAATGAGACCACTGAGCCAAACAGAATACATGTATAAACAGTACTATAATAAATTGCACGCAATGGAGAAATCACGTGCTGTAGCGTTACTCACAGATCTAATCTACTGTAAAATATTTTATTTCAGCTGGAATTATCATTCGCTGAAAAGACTTTTTCTGGGTGTTTTGTATTGAATTTATTTTCATTGATTTTTGACAAGTTGACTGTAAAATATAAGAAAAGGGTATATTCGCTGGATTTTATTTTAACTGAAACATTCCTTCAGTGAAAATAGCAAAAAAATGTTGCAAGCAAAAATAAAGTATTTTACAGTAATTAATTTATTCTGAGCATGCGCAGACGTTTTGTCAATGTTGCCGGGAGAGGCAATTTTTGATAAAATCGTGAAAAAGACCCACTTGGGATTTTCAGATCTGGAAAAAAAATTACGTGCATACTCGGAGGGGACATGTTCATCAACCTGCCAAGTTTCACTGATATCTGCTGTAGAATTTCTGAGAAAATGTTGGAGACGGAATTATGGACATAACCTGAATTATTAGTCCCCTTTTCAGGCTGCGCCTGAACGGGGACTAATTAGGAACGAGTAAAAATGTTATTGAGCTGTAGACTTATTCACTCTGCAGGGGTTTCACTTTTAATGAGGCTCCTCTCCTGAGATGGGTACGGCCAGTGTCAAACTTGTTTTGCGCATATTTCTTGTATTTATTCCTACACTTTCGATTGACAGCGAGGGCACCATAACTTGCAGTAAATTGCCTTAGAATGGTGATCGACTTTAAGGTAGCGAGACTATTATTGTAGCGAGACTGTTGAAAATTACGATTTTCACATTTATTAATTGATGAAATGCACTATAAACTTTCATCTGAGAAAGTCAACGTAACCTAGAATGTCATGTAAGTTGTTTAAAATGTAGATTTTCTGAAGGAAAGCAAGGCAGCTTCAGTAGTGTTTTCTAAAATCAACAACACAGGTTTAATTTGTGTGCCTATAAGTTTCAAAGATTAACTCAAGACAAAGCAATGTTAGGATGTGTTATCAGTAGCTATCTGACACACAATGAGCGTTTCCAAACATTTGAGTGGTTTGTCTCTGCCCCTGTTTATTTCACAGATTAGTCATTTGCATATGAATGTGTTAGACACAAGGTCACACAGGGACTGAAAAAAATCATTGATTTTAGTGTTTTCATCTGCCGATTTTATCGAACTATAGCTATCCCATTCCTTTATTTTTTTGGTTTCCAATAGCCTTACACATTTGGATGCCCCTACACATGTTAAAACAGACCTTGATGGGAAAACAAATCCATTGTGCAGATAAACAAGCATGAAAATCTTTGCTGTGACTTCAACGTTTTCTAGGAGTTTATGTTTTTCAAAATACAAGGTCTTTAACAAAAAATAACGTATACATATTGTCGTCGGATTAAAACCAAATTTTAACAGCTTTAAGGTGACAATGAGAGGAACTTGAATGTGTTCAGACAAACTATTTCATGTTGATTATTTACCAATGTGTTGTGGTTTGAGTTGGGGTCAATGCGACTAAAACAGAAATTAAAATTCATGACACTACTTTTCAAAACGCGTTACTTGAATAAAACTGACCAGACACATTCAATTTACCAGACTATTGAACAACTAGTAAAAGTGAAAACAAAACTTTTTATCACCAGCATAAATGCGTAATTATTTTTTTTACAAAAAAAGTAATTTTTCACTTTTGATTAAGTAACGCACCGTAGAATGCAGATACGGGCATGACAAATACACCTTTGTAAAGCTTGAAGTCTGGCGATTCCAAAAATATATACTTTCGTGGGTCTATTTGTAGTCGTTTGGACCCAGTTAGAAGATGAAAACAAGTATGCGAATAATAGTCCCGCTACCTTAAATTCATAGAAAGTCTGTCAGCCAGCTTAAAAATTATTTTTGTTGTAATCGTTGCTGGCGAGTGATATTTGAATGGTGCATAACAAGGAACTTATAACCACAGTAAACATCACCGTGCACGTGTTTGAGTCGCCACCCACGCGATCATTTAAAATAAAAATACAAAGGAATAAGCAAAACTGGTTTACTAGATTACTGACTGATGTTCTTCATATAATCCAATGCTTGAAAAAGTAGGTGGACAACCAGGCGATGATGTTACAAATCGTTGTGGCAAGGCAGACAACTTCCATGAAAAAATTTAGAACTACCGATAGTAATCAGAATTTAGCAATAGAAAAAGGATACATACATGTATGCGATGAAAAACATTACTTTTTTCATTGTACCGGTAACAGTTTTTCAGAACACAGGAAAAAATTCCTCTATGCACTGTTCAAATACTCATCTGATTATCAAACCATATCAAATGGAGAATTGTTTATTAATGTTTTCTCTAGTGTAGACAAATATGTTTTTTTCAGTATTTTAGCTAATTTTGTTTTTCAGATTTTAAAATTATTTTAGATTAGTTGTGTTACTTTATGTTTCTTATATTGGACTTTACTCAAGCATTGTTTTTGTGTACGTTCCTGTAGTATTCTACTTCTGTATTATTGTGACCTTTGACCTAGTCTTGTCTTGTAATTAATTATGTGGGCATGCTCAGTAGCACCTAGCAACCAGGGTTCAGTCATCAGTTGGTTAAATAAACAAACCAGTCCTTTCCCTCAGATAAACTGTCTCATAATTATTCTTTAAGAACATTACATTTTGGCGACGAGTGATAAATTAGTTTAATGGTACACCCAGGATCATCCAGATGCAAATTTCCAGAATTTTTGAAGTAATCTGAAGAAGAAATTTGACCTTGAAGACAGAAAGTTGCAGAAATCTGAGCAGCAATACTTTAGTGCACAGCACCAAGGAGGTACAGTACATAATATAAATCAATTCTGGAGTGGAAAGTGACACATTGTGGACATGGCTACTGCATTACCAGTATTCCCAGCTTTTTCTGTGTATGGGGACTCTACTTCTATTGGTCCTCGATGGGAGAAATGGTTGAAGAAATTTGAGACATTTCTAGTTGCATACGATATAAAAAACAATGCAAGAAAACGAGCACTGCTGTTGTTTTCTGCGGGAGATGAGGTCGCTGATGTTTTTGAAACACTACCTGACGTTGAGGGCAGTGACAATGTATACAAAGCGGCTGTAGATGCCCTGAATAAATATTTCCTGCCAAAGGTGAATAAAACCTATGCGGTCAATGTTTTTAGGCATGCTACTCAGAAAACTGATGAATCTTTGGATCAGTATTTTACCCGTTTGAAACAACTAGCAAGAAATTGTGGTTTTCATGATGTTAATGAAGAAATAAAATCCCAGATAGTATTATCATGTGTGTCAACTAGGTTACGTCGTAAAGCTCTGAGAGATGATTTAACATTAGAGGCACTGTTAGATTCTGGTCGTTCTTTTGAAGTTTCTGAACGTCAAGCCAGAGGTATTGAAAATCAGTTTGAGACAGAAACAGAAGTAAATACAGTCCAGCCTGTAAAAAAGAGCCAGTGGAAAAGAAATAAATATAAGAAATCCCAGCAGTATACTGGTAAACCAAAACGAGTGGAGCCTGACAGAAAACACAAGTCGTGTTTCAGGTGTGGAGGAAAATATCCACATTCAGGTGAATGTCCAGCAAGAGATCAAAAATGCAGAAAATGTGATAAAACAGGACATTTCGCTAAAGTATGTCGGAGTAAAATATTGCAACATGTCAATTCTGCTACAACTAAAGATTTTTCTTCCTCAGATGATGATTATGTATATCACATCACAGTGTCCTCCATATCAACCAATCAACAGCCTGATACTAAAATTGACATAGATGGTCAAACAGTTAAATGTATCATTGATTCTGGTGCAGGGACAAATGTGTTAGACGAGAAAACATGCAAGCTGTTGAATAATGCAGAAATTACACAATGTTCAAAGAATGTGTATGCATATGGATCTAAGAAACCACTTCCAATACTTGGTGAAGTTAAGGTGAATGTAAAGTCTCCTATAACCCAACAGTCTACTGTCACTAAGTTCCATGTTGTAAAAGGATCAGCAGGAAATTTACTGGGTTATTATACAGCAACACAGCTTGGTTTACTACACATAGTAAATTCACTTTCTACATGTACCAGTGATAGTTTGATTGAGGAGTATGCAGACAGATTTGAAGGTATTGGCAAGATGCGAGATACAAAAGCAATTTTGCATATTAACACATCAGTCAAACCAGTTGCACAGCAGCATCGGCGAGTGCCATTCCATGTACGTGAGCAAGTTGAAGCAGAGATAAATAAGCTAGAGCAGTTAGACATAATAGAGAAGGCAGATGGAGCCACTCCGTGGGTATCTCCCATAGTAATAGTACCTAAAAAGACAGGAATCAGAGTATGTGTTGACATGAGAGCTGCCAATCAAGCTATAGAAAGGGAGAGACATCCCATGCCAACAATAGAAGACCTGATTGTGGATCTAAATGGTGCAACGGTGTTCAGCAAGATTGATCTAAACCAAGGTTACCATCAGGTTGAGCTGGACACAAAATCAAGGCATATAACTACGTTTGCTACTCATATGGGTTTATACAGATACAAGAGACTGAGTTTCGGAATAAACTCTGCTGCTGAAATATTTCAGAAAGCAGTATCAGACATGATACAAGGTATACGTGGTGCTAGAAATCTTTCAGATGACATTATCATATATGGTAAGACACAACAGGAACATGATGAAATGCTAAGAGCAGTGTTCCAAAGGCTGCGGAAGTATAACATCACAGCTAATCAACAGAAATGTGAGTTCAGCAAGTCTTTGATTCAGTTCTATGGTCATACATTTTCCAGTGCCGGTATAATGGCGGATGATAAGAAAGTGACAGCAATAATCAATGTCAGAGCACCAGAAGATGCAACAGCTGTACGTAGTTTCCTAGGCATGGCTCAATACATTGCTCGATTTGTGCCTGATTTTGCAACTATTGCAACACCATTACGTATTCTAACTCACAAAGATACAAAGTGGGAATGGGGACCTGAGCAACAAGGATCATTCGAGAAGTTAAAAAGCCTGATGGCAAGTCACAGGGTGATGAAATACTTTGATCCAAGGCTGAAAACAGAGCTGTTAGTAGATGCAAGCCCAACAGGCCTTGGTGCAGTTTTAACACAAGTAAATGAGACCAGAGATACTTGTAATATCATTGCATATGCAAGTCGTGCACTGACAGATACAGAGTCACGGTACAGCCAGACAGAGCGAGAAGCCCTTGCAGTTATATGGGCTTGTGAACATTTTCACATTTATGTATTTGGTTCAGAATTCAAGGTGATAACCGACCATAAGCCATTAGAAGGCATGTTCAATAAGTCTAATTCTAAATTAACAGCCAGACTTGAAAGACTAAGTTTGCGTCTTCAACCGTATCAAGTAGTTCTTGAGTATCAACCAGGTGAATCCAACCCTGCTGATTACATGAGTCGACATCCTGACCAGGTAAACCACTGTAAAGACCATATTTCACGTATTGATACATACATAAATTTTATAATTGAGAATGCGATACCCCCTGCTATGACAATGGCTGAAATTAAGCAAGCAACATCGGAAGATGAAATCTTACAGAAAATAATGGAAGTTATTAACACACAAAAGTGGTATGATTTGCATCATGATGTTGTACAATACAAAGCAGTCAAAGACGAACTGTCAACAGCCAATGGAGTTGTGTTACGTGGAAACAGAATTGTGGTTCCAAAGAAATTGCAACAGAAAGCCATATGTTTAGCTCATGTCGGTCATCAAGGTGTTGTAAAAACGAAAAAGTTGCTGAGAGAAACTCTTTGGTTTCCAGGTATTGACAGAATGGTGGAAGAAACAGTAACCAGGTGCATACCATGTCAAGCATCAACACATGGACCAAAACCTACTATCGAGCCATTAAAAATGTCTACACTGCCAAATGGTCCTTGGCAAGAGGTCTCAGCAGATTTCTGTGGTCCATTCCCAAATGGTAAATATTTGTTGGTAGTCATCGATGACTACAGTAGATACCCAGAGGTAGAAATTTGTAATTCTACATCTGCAGAAGCAGCTATCCCGCACTTCGATGCAATCTTTGCCAGACAAGGTATACCGGACATTGTTAAAACTGATAATGGCCCGCCATATAATGGAGATGAGTTTAAACGCTTTTCTAAATATGTTGGATTTAGACATAGAAAAATAACACCATTGTGGCCAAAAGCTAATGGAGAAGCCGAGAGGATGATGCAAACGCTGGAAAAAGCAGTCCGTGCAGCCAAGCTAGAAGGCAAAAGCTGGTGCCAAGGACTTTTTCAATTTCTGCGTCAGTATAGAGCTACACCACATTCAACTACAGGCATTTCTCCATTCAAAGCTTTGAATAGTAGAAAAATGAAAACAACCCTACCTCAGATATATAATAATAAACCTGATAGGAAAATTCAAGCAAGTGATGCAAAGAGAAAATTATGCATGAAGAAGTATGCAGACACACGCAACCATGCTAAAGCATCAGATTTAGGCATCGGAGACCGAGTCCTTGTAAAACAACAAAAGAGAAATAAAATGTCAACTCCATTCAATCCTGAGCCATATGAAGTTGTGAGTAAGAAAGGCAGTATGACCACCGTCCAGAGAGGAAATCATGAGATCACCAGAAATGCTTCATTCTTTAAGAGAATTCCTCATGAAAATAATGTAGAAACTAATCAAACAATATCGGACAATCTTCAAATATTAGACAATCCTCAAACATAAACAAATCCACCAGAATCGATACGTAGATCCAAGAGAGAAAGACAAAAACCAAGTTATCTTCAAGACTACATAACTTAGTTTCTAAAACATGTCATACTTTCGTGATTTGGGCAAAATAATCCGAAAATAATGGCATTTGAGTAGAAGGACGTCGATCCCTTCACTCACAATTGAAACGATTTTGAAGTTAGTGTTATGTAATTTCTTTTGTTTTATTGAGTGAACATATGCCTATGTTTTAAAAAAATTGTAAGTTCAAGTTCATACTTTCATAAATATTGTTCGTTCTTTGACTTTGATATTCACAATATCAACAATTACAATTTGAAGACTTTTAAATATTGATAAGTTATATTTGTTATACATGCTTTCGTGAGTTTCCTTGTTTATCTAAAAGAGAGGAGAGATGTAGTATTCTACTTCTGTATTATTGTGACCTTTGACCTAGTCTTGTCTTGTAATTAATTATGTGGGCATGCTCAGTAGCACCTAGCAACCAGGGTTCAGTCATCAGTTGGTTAAATAAACAAACCAGTCCTTTCCCTCAGATAAACTGTCTCATAATTATTCTTTAAGAACATTACAGTTCCAAATAAAATATCCTATCCTATCCTATCCTATGCAACCAAAAATACTTACTGAAAGTAGAATTCACAGACAATCATACACAGAAGGCAATAGAAGATGAATTGCACTTTGTTATGATATGCTCACAATATAAATTAATACACCAACAAAGAGAATAGATTTCCACAAGAAACACAGGATGATCTCTGGAAATTTAATTTCTTGATGACTTGTTAGGCAAATATATTCATAACTCAAGAAATGAAAATGCCATCTGATAAGTAAAACTTGCTTTATCTTATTAACAACTTTCTTTCTTCTTATAGTAGTAGTTATCACAACTAATCTTTATTGCTATTAACTGATAGATACCTTTTATTTCTAATCAAGTTATTACCCATGTTAATTTGGGAAAATGAGAGCAACATGGCTCTTGCTGCACTGGGCCTAGAAGTCCCTTTCCCAGGGCAACATGTACAACATATGGTTTGGTATAACCAGTGGTACCTGATTAAAAACAGTAACACAGGGAAGATGAATAGGGAAATTAATAATGTAACAAACTTTCATGATCAAATATGTGAGGAACTATATTTAATAAGAAATAATATTTTTAAAAAGGAAATTGATACAAACTCTCCAGTAATTAACACTATAGATACAAGTAACCTGTAGAATGCTGTGTGGGTAATATTTTTTTATATTGATTTTTGTTGCATTTGCAGCAAATAGTTACCAAACAATGAGAAATCTATAGGATTGGATATACCTCTCAGCTGGCTTCACATGCATAGTTCAAGCCTGTCTAACCGGTGCTTACACCAGGATTTAGTTACAGCACCTAGGCGGTATGTGGTTACAGCTTAATGTTCGAGTAATCGCAAGAAATTGACATGACAATAGAAATTCATTAAAGACTGGCACTCCCATGCAATTAACAGCGAGTGAAATTCCTGGGATTGAAACATATATTTTGAAGTCACCGATGTAGCCAACGAATAACTGCAAGTTGACATAAAGACGAGGTAGTTTATTTAATCAGTGCTCAACTAGAGGCTGAAATTATAATTAATTTGTTTATTTCAATTTCTCCTGACGTCAAATAGAATACACTGGTGGAACACTGTAGTAACTGTGGGTGAAAGGATGTTTTGGGGTGTAGTTTACATTGTATATGGAGTGGTAGGGTCGGGTGTAATTTGTTCATTTCCAA
The DNA here is from genome assembly GCF_978046115.1 of Saccoglossus kowalevskii. Lineage (NCBI taxonomy): Eukaryota > Metazoa > Hemichordata > Enteropneusta > Harrimaniidae > Saccoglossus > Saccoglossus kowalevskii. Next base: position 10,376,332 of record NC_140646.1, read on the forward strand.
CTCTTATGAAGTCACGTAGAATTTCACTTAATTTATTTTTGCTGACATGTTTTCATGTTGCATTACATGTGAATCTACTTTTCACTGCGCTGTGTCTCAATAGAGTATGAGGGGAAATGGCATTTTCACTGGAATTTATTTATCAGGGGAAAAATGTTTTATGTATTATGACAGATACCCTCCCCGTGGCTTTCATTGCGTATGGAAGTTATTTTCACGAGTGATGCGGTGTATCCTGCTGCCGTACTTTCACGAGCGAAGCCACGGGGAGGGTGTGGGATTCTGTTATTATACATAGGTCCCGTATTTGATTATTCCATATTAAAAAAAGAACGTGCAAAAAACCGGGATAGAAATTTAGGTCGGGGAACCCAATTGCCCATTAATATGCTCCAAGACAGTGCTGCGACCTAGCAACGCTTGTCAGTGTAGAACGCGTGTCGCTGTACGTGTGAAAATAAAATAATCAGACGTCTAATTTGAGTCATTGTCCGAATAAATAACTCGTGGATGTTTAAGCGCGGTGGTCGTAGCGCAGCGCGTGTTCGAATTTCATGTAAATAAACAATGTATTTTACACGCGTTACATACGTCGCTATGAGTCCCATATCGAACAGGACGCGACACAACGACTGTCGCCCTTTAGTTGGGACCACGACCGAACCAGAACTTAAACTGGGCGACTACGATACACGGTTTATGTTGAAGTTAAAAGTTCCTCCACAGATCTGTGCATTGGCAAACATGCCGTGCAACTGCGGTACTCCACTGACGGAATGACTTTTGTTGACATCGGTCGTCCCTGACTTGTGAGCTGCACACTACAACTTCGTTTGTAATGTTGCTTGCTGGTCGTGGATAGACTGAGTCTTGGTTACCGGTTAAATGTTGCTCATTTGGCGTTGGTAATCTTTATTTGGAAATGAGTAACGCCGCAAAGTCGCCAGCAGAAACCTCATGGTATATCGATGTTGATGGTTGCGGCTGCATATTAACCGGAGATTTTACTGCGGGTCCAGGCTGCGGGTGGATCTTCCGAGAGTCCTTCAAGATTTATAAAACCCAGTTTCCAGGTGGTCAACAAACATTAAGTTCTCCCAATCCTAGTATTCTATGTAATGTACATCTAACATGCCGAAAATGCTGGTGAACGATTTGAACCCGACAAAAATAGCAGACGGAAATGTGTTTACAAAATAAAAATAGTGATTACTTGAAATAGATACCAGGAAGGGGAGGGGGTAAAAGAAAAGTTATATAACATTTTATTATTCAATAATTTATTAAAATACATAAGTTTGTCCAACTCCCTGTGATACAACACCTCAGACATAACTCATTGTAATCGGCTTGAGTGTGGGCAAAAAGTTACTATTTGAATTTTTGATATCTTTTTTCATTAATGAGAAAGTTGACCCCGAAGTTAGAGTAACTGTTCAGCAGGAATGGCTTTTTAACTTTTCTGTGATTTTTTTTGGCTTGGCTGATTTTGTTCATACTTGACAGGCAGGTCGTACCATCACTAATTGGAAAAACAATTCTGACCTGCCGCTACCATGGCAACAGCCAAAATCTGTTTTTTGAATACTTTCGCCCCAAATGTATTACCTCCTACCAGTCTTGTAATAGCAGTGTCTAAATGATCATGTCTTTTATTCTGGCTACGTTGCGCACTGGTAAGAGATCACCGGCGCCGACATTGTTAACACGTAATCCCAACGCAGCTTTGAACTTTGAATAAAATGTAAATGCTGCCTCCAATCTAGAAAATACTATCGCAAAACGGTTGGAAATAATACATTTAATGGCTGAATACGTCCTAACAATAAAATAAAGTGACTTCTAAAGACTGAATAATATTTTGCGAACCTCGTATAAGGTGCCCGGTTTTAGTTATAAACAGACGTTAGCTTCACGTTCATGTCCTACCATGATAACAGCCGAAAACATATTGCTTTTTTTTACCGGTTTGTTTTCATTGGCAACCGAAGTATTTTTATTTTGTAAACAAATTGAGAGAACATGATGTATGTTGACTGATTTTTATCATAGTACGAAGTACCAGGAGGTTACTCAGTTCCAAATAAAGATTACCAACGTCAAATGAGCAACATTTGACTGGTAATCAAGATTCATTTAATCCATGACTAACAAGCAACATCACAAGCCAAGTTGTAGCATGCAGTACTAGTAAGTCATCCCGTCAGTGGAGTACCGCAGTAGCACGGCATGTTTGCCATCAGCATTGTATTCAAACGAATCACGTGGTGTGCCGTTCTCGTTCAAACCAGGGATTCGATCAATAGGGGAGTTCCAGTAAAAAAAACACATTGCAAATCATGCAAGTTCAACATTTTCAAACCAATATACTAAAACAGAAATGCTCAGAGATGCAAAAGAAGGATAGATATTACTTTTCACTACACACATCTCTGTTGATACTATCCGTCACATATTCTACTCCCAATTACTCCTGCGTAAAATGGACTAGCCTCTTTTCAAGTTGACATTCAGAGTAAAATCATGTGACAGGCTGTTAAAATTGGCTGTTGCATACTCTTTCGCCGGTCTGGAAAATGTGTTTAATTAGCTTTCATTCAAGCAACAATGCAGATTTCCCAGTGGGAGTGAAACTATTCGACTCTGCCACTAAAAAATAGGGGTGTTTTCAGCAAAAAACGAACAACCCTGGAATGCACACAACATACTGAATTTCGGAACAAATCGTGCATTACTTACAGCAGCAGAATACCACAGAAATGTCAGACGAAACATGAAAACACTATATATTGTATTTCAGCCTGAACCCTCTATATTGCAATTCAAGGAATTAACCCCATATGTGCATCCATTTCCCACCTTGGTATCACCCACTCCTGAAAACAAACTCTTAATACCACGCTGAAGCGTTTGGTAATAACAAAAGACGATGTTCTAAAAGCAATACAATCGACCAAATCTGGAAAAGCTTGTGGTCCTGATGAAATCGTCAATGAATTTATTAGGAATAGTGGCGATACAATAACCCAGACATTAATGCTACTTTTTAAGTTCTTTCTAAAAGAAAGCAAAATTCCTGATGGCTGGAAAGAGGGTGTTGTAAAACCAATCCACAAAAAGGGTGATACAAAAGACCTCAACAACTACAGAGGTATCACTCTAAATTCCTGTGTTTCAAAAATTTACAGTAAGGTTATTGAAACAAAGTTAAAAAAATTTGTTGAAGAAAATAACATCCTGGGAGAAATTCAAGGAGGTTTTAGGGAAGTTAATAGGAGATGTCAGGATCATGTGTTTACACTCAAAGGTATAGCGTCCGGGAAATAGAGTAAGAAATCTACTTATGTAGCATTTCTTGATTTCTCAAAAGCGCTTGATAGAGTTTGGAGGGATGGTTTGCGAGTATCCTTGTGGAAAGCAGGAATACACGGACAATTATGGAATATTATAGATGACATGTACTAGAATGTTTTTAATAAGGTCAATTTTAATGATATTGAGACTGAATATTTTGAAACCAGTGAAGGTGTAAAACAAGGATGCGTTTTAAGCCCCCTACTCTTCTCAATTTATATAAATGAATTTGCAAAAATGTTATTTGAATCAAAACTAGGGGTGAGGATAGGAACTCAAATAATTCCAGGACTTTTTTGGGCAGATGATGTAGCTTTAATAGCAAATGATGCAAGTGAACTTCAAAATATGCTTGATATAGCAGCTCAGTTCGCTAGTAAATTGAAACTTAGTTATAACCAATCCAAGTCACAGATAATGTATTTTGGCAAGAAACTCCACAAAAAGAACACAATTTGGAAACTAGGAAACTTGACATTAAAAGAAAGTAAAACGTACAAATATTTAGGCATAACCATATCAAAAACACTGAATGATCATACACAATTTACTGAAGTTTATAAAAAAGGAATGACAATCTTAGCATATAGCAAATCAATAATTACCGGTAACCAACACAACAGTTTTAATCGATTTGAGTACGATGATGTGTTATGGCATAGCATAATCATGCCATCAATGAATTATTGGTGTAGAATATGGTTTCAGGATAGCAGAGAGTTTAAAAAGAAATTACAAAGTATTCAGTACCAATTTGGGAAATTTTTATTCAAAGTAAACAGAAATGTGGCAGGACCTGCAGTGTTGGGGGACTTAGGATGGGAAGACTTGAATTACATCCAAGATAAAGTGTGGATTCAATACCTGGATAGACTTCAGAAAATGAAAAACAATAGATGGACTAAATTAGTTTTTAAAGAAATGAATACTCAGTATAAAAACAAAGTTAAACTGGCTTGGAATTGGCCTAAATATGTGGAAAACATTCTAGTGACTAATGGCATGGATCATATCGATGGAAATGAAATACCCCAAAATCCAAAATGGATAAGAAGTTTTATCAAAATCAGTAAAGAAAATGAAATAAACATGTTTACACAAAATTTAGAAAAGATGAAATCATTAAAACACTACTGTTGGATTAAAAGAAACATTAAAAAAGAAAATTACATAATGGATCCTTATGATCATCATGGTATCTCCCTTGTCTTTAAAACTAAGTCAAACTCTTTAGATCTTGAAGGTAACAAAATGGGATGGAAAAACAAGACATGAAATGTCACAGTCCCCGTTATTTGATTATAAAATACAGGTAGTACAAGGAACATCTGCAAACAGGTGAATAAATATTTTGTACTCTTTGTGGGTACAACTCATCATCAAGTGATTTCCCATAATCTAGTTTTGTACTGACAACTAAAAACTTCCACTGACCCATGTTCAGAATCTCAGAGTACACAAGTGCAACAAAACTACACTGTATTTGTCATACATGTATACTTGCTCGAGAAACTGCATTCATAAATCTGAGTGAACCTTGATGTACATGACTTTGTTAATCAGGTCTTAGTATATTACCAAGACCTGGGTTTGTTTCAACATCACCACTGGGCATCAGAATCATTCTCATGTTGTCAAATACAATTTGTTAACACAGTAAGGTTTATTATTTAAAATGTATTCATTGTACATAGAACAACATCTGTTAATTTAAACAATTGTAAAAGCTATGTTTTCAGAGCAAGTACATGTAATAATTAAGAAAGCCAGTAGTGATAAAGGTTGGTCTGCTCATAACCTTCAATGGAGAAGTAACAATAATTGTTCGAAGTCTTTTTAGTGCAGTGATATTATTGCATTTCAATCATTATTAATGGGTATAAAATACTGTAAACCATTTAATTTTCACTTCTAGATATATTCAGGATTTTATGAAATTTGTGTACAACATTTCAATAAAGTCCCTGACACGCCATGTTGTAGGAACCCAGAAAAAATTGCCTTGCGAAATTGAAGCAGTTCACAGCACCACTGTAAAAAAAAAAAAAAAGAGTTTAAGACATATGAACCAATCTGAGTGGTTCTAGAGATTAGTATCACAAGATTTTACTCTCCGTGATTCAATATCAGCCCTATGTATAACGCTGTGTTGATCAGGCGAACTAATTGACAATGGCCCTACAGGTATCGCTATGCAATCACAGTAGTTTTGTATTCTTCTTGCATTTCGACCATGGAAAAATATTTGTTTTTGAGAGTGGCCGAGTTATTAGAAGAAAAACAGAAACTATTTTTTTTAGTATAAATTCTAGTAACTGAAATGCAGGATTGAAAAAGAACAAAAAAATACACAAGATTGATAAACCTTCAGCGAGCACTCCTGAAATTTCAGATCATTGGTACCATGTTGTTGGATACATTCAATAACCTGATACATAAAACCACATTTTTTATTGCTCAATCACTTTACCCTGTATGGCACAAGATGTTCCTGGATTTTTGTATTCAGTTTTCCATTTCAACCACCATCATCACTTAGTAAGCTGAGATCGCGCATTGGGATACTGACTGTGCATAAATGCGCAGTGTAGTGCCACCAGAAGACAGATTGTTTGAGAATATTTTGCACCATTACACCATTTCAAATATTATATTAATTCACAGACAACAAAATAAAGATTTTCAATAACATACAAGTTTTCCCACAAATGATGATTGTATGGCAATTACATGCCTTTGCCAGTTTTACTCTGGAAGAAGTTAGAAACAGATAACAGAAAGGAGCTACATGGCTACATCTTTTTTTTTTTATTTTTAATCAAGCATGATTTTTAAATTTTTTTTTACAAATGTCTATTTCAGAAACAAAAACAATAAATGTGTAGGTAGGCATTTTAACAATTGCACAATTAATATCAGATGAAAACGTCATTACCGATATAAATCATTCTGTTCAAACAATTAAAAATAAGATCACATTTAATTTAGTCAGTTTTCATAATAAAATACATAATAACATGTATTTATAAATTTGAATAAGGTTCAACAGCCTTTTCATTTAGTGCCAGTTTATACACCATAAAACCTCTGGTTTAGGTGTCACACTCAGAGAAGAGTGAAAAACCTTTGGTTCATAGGCACCGCGAAATGTTGGAATTGAATCCCCCCCCCCCCAAATCACATAATGTAGTATGCATTATTTTTTTATAATTTTGTTGATAACGAAGAGTATTTAAAGTATGTTCTAAAAGAAGTTTCAAATAAATACAAACACGAATACATTGCTTAGTGGTTAGTACCGGTAGCAAATGATCACGGTAGCACAATCTGGTCATTCTGTGTTTCGCAAGTGAATAACTTACTTGTTTTCGAAGTATTGCAATTGTTGATTATTATTCAGTAATGATTATAATAACGCACAAAAAATTAATTCGTTGAATTTTTATGAATTTGAAGTAATATTCAACTTAGTTTCATCGTAAACAAATGATTTCGGTCAAATGTAAATGCTACGATTCAATATCCGCCATGTTTCCATTTACACGTGGGCTCATTTAAATATGTTAATACGGTTCAGTGACCTCGTGGTGAACGCAACACAGTACTGTAGAGATTCACCGATGTTGTAGCAAGATCTTTATGCTATTTTGACTGGGAAAACGTCATGATTTTTTTTTTTATTCCAAAAATTAGTTGTTTAAAAAATAACCTGAGCATTCAAAGAATAATTAAACATTGTTCACAGAAATAACACAGCTCATTGTCGAAACGAAGCTTACGCATTCAGGCTATTCACAATAAACATCATACTCTTGAATAGGTGTCGATGACTACGGTAAAATATAAATTAGACTCTTTTAGGCGTCAGGAGTGAATGAAATATCCAAAATATTAAAAAGAAAACTGCCGAAAAAACGCCGGGCGATTTCATGGTCCATTGCAGACTACTCGACCGACCGTCCATACACGTGTTGTCACTATACAACCGCCATGTTGAATCGCAGGAGATCGGCAAAATCTTCATTACAACTAACAGTTTAATGCTCAAAACATAAAAATACGAATATAATCATAGGCAACCTACTATTATATAATGAATAAGTTGATCGACACAGGGACACCCCCCCCCCCTGAGTTGTGGATATTTCGGAAAACGCGACACAAGCAAAAGACCGGATATCAATTTAGTTGAAAGCTGTCCCCATGTACAATAATTTGACAGTTTACACAAGAATATAAAGCTGGCAATCATCATAATATTGACGTCCGTACGTCACGGAATGTACACCAATCGTACTCCAATAAACATTCAATTTTGCTGAAACTGGAGAACTTACCTTTGCAAACACGTTTCTTATGCCGCCTTCTTGAAGTTCTTGAAATCAAATAAGGTTACTAGTTCTTCTAGTAACTAGTGAATGAGACCACTGAGCCGAACAGAATACATGTATAAACAGTACTATAATAAATTGCACGCAATGGAGAAATCACGTGCCGTAATAACAGCAGCGTTACTCACAGATCTAATCTACTGTAAAATATTTTATTTCAGCTGGAATTATCATTCGCTGAAAAGACTTTTTCTAGGTGTTTTGTATTGAATTTATTTTCATTGATTTTTGACAAGTTGACTGTAAAATATAAGAAAAGGGTATATTCGCTGGATTTTATTTTAACTGAAACATTCCTTCAGCGAAAATAGCAAAAAAATGTTGCAAGCAAAAATAAAGTATTTTACAGTAATTAATTTATTCTGAGCATGCGCAGACGTTTTGTCAATGTTGCCGGGAGAGGTAATTTTTGATGAAAATCGTGAAAAAGACCCACTTGGGATTTTCAGATCTGGAAAAAAAATTACGTGCATACTCAGCAGAGACTTGTTCATCAACCTACCAAGTTTCACTGATACCTGCTGTAGAATTTCTGAGAAAATGTTGGAGACGGAAAAATGGACATAACCTGAATTATAAAGTCCCCTTTTCAGGCTGCGCCTGAACGGGGACTAATTACAGGGGTAATGGAATTTGTGCAGTCTGCAATCAGGGCAATGAAGACATTTACCACTTTCTTTATATTTGTACGTCATCTAATCATATTAGAAAGGAATTTTATTTAGCATTAGAAACCTCACTGAGAAACAATGTTGAATCTTCATCACTAATGAATAGTTTTCTTTCAGGGGGGTTGAATTATAGGTTCAATTTCCTTTTTGGTGATACACTATGGAACATAAATGAAAATGTGGGAAATACCTCATCAGCTTTAATTAGGAAATATGTAACTGATTTATGGCAATATAGAAAAGAAATGATAAATGTAATTTTTTATTTATGTATTACTGTTTTCATGCTGCCGATACAAAGGTTGAATAAACATTATTATTATTATTATACGTGAAAAAAAATAAATAGGAAAAAAAGTTTTGTTATTAGAGACTCACCAAACCAATTTCTGATCTTGTGGTCCACAATGACTGTAGTGCCTTCATTGCAATATTTTCGTATACTGGATTCCCAGTAAGTCGACTCAAAGTGCCAAATTCTATGATAAATGTACCAACTCCAGCAGTACAGGTAATTGGTGTTTCATTCTCAGGAACTCCAAACTGCAAGTTGACCGTACCATATGGCATACCAGTGGGCGTGTTAAAAGCTAAAAAACAAAATAACATAATATTTGAAACTACCGGTATATACACAAGTGAGTTGATGTAACAGTCAATTACATTGTAGAAACCACGATGTGAGCTTTTATGATGGACGGTTATCATTAGAACAAATTGCTACATTTTCTTTTAACATATTTATTATGCTGTTGCTCATATAATTCCTAAAATAAAGTAAAATCACCGAAATATTTGGCACCAAGAAATTCATCAACCACCCATGAAAATGATGATTTTTGCACCATTTACCATTGGTTTCTATGGTAACATTTTTATTCATTTGCATATGGTGAACCAATACATCAATCTAAACTGCCTGAAATTTGAAATATTTTGAAATAAGAAAAACGTAAATACAGTTATTTTTAATATTTGTTTAATTTTTCATTTTGCAGAAAATAAATACATATTGGCTTTACAAAATAGAAAACTGAAAACAACAGATAAAAACAAAAAGTAAACTGAGATGTTGGCTGTAGTGGTTTGTTAATTTTATTCAATTGCCCTCTCAATGCCAATTAGCTTTTTTCGGATTTTGATTTGATATCATTAAATATGTACAGACAGAGTTGGACATAAAGTTATTATCAGTTTACATAAGTTAATTGTCTTGATTGTTTGATGAGCAGTGTTGGCGATGGTAGTTGAAGGATTCATTCATTTATCCCCAAGTGGCTCTCATTTCTGATAATGGACTTTGTCTTCGTTTAAAGCCAATTTATGTTTAATATGTTTGTTGTTTTTTAATGATGAATACAATAATTTTTCAGTATTGATTAATATATCTATTGCTATATACTGTATTTCTAAAGATGCAATACAATTATAATTATTATTATTAACCTTTTCACCACCAGACTTCCTCGCCTAAATTATTCTGCATTTTTTTCTTATATTCTACAATATTTCTTGGAATGAACCCTAATTTTGAAGCCAACAGGGAAAATCAAAGAAAGCTTAGAAAGAACTCCTGTGTGCTGAGAGTATTGAAGACACATTAAAAATTAATTCAAAATTACTTGTACATGAGATGGAAAAGCTGAAAACTAATTATGTACATCAGGTAACTAATATGAACAAATTTTAACCCAAAATTAATCAGGCCTGTCTTTTGTCCTAGAGTACTTATGTACCAAATTTTATTCAAATGTGATGATCAGTAATTGAGATATCAGTGTTAATTAATTATGTTAATTAGGTGATTAATAAACATAAATATTTACCAAAAACTAATTGGGTCTCTGCATAGTTCTAGATTCATTGAAATGTGATGATGAGTACTCTTTAAAAGTGTCATTAAATTCCAATTCGTGGTTCTTTATATATCAGTGGAACATTCATGGAACAAAATAGATAATTAATATCCACAATTATTTACCCTAAAACTAGTCAGGTCTCTGCATAGTCCTAGAAGATCTATGTAGCAAGTCTCATTGAAATATGATGATTAGTACTTGGCAAAAAGCTGAAAATTAACTAATTATGCTAATAAGGTAATTAGTATGCACAAACATTTACCCAAAAACTAATCATGGGTCTGCACAGTTCTTAAGTAACTATGTACCAAGTGTCATTGAATGATAGCAAATGCTGAAAATTAATTAATTATGCAAATTAGGTAATTAATATGTACTGATATTACCCTGAAAACTATCAGGTCTGTGCATTGTCCTATGATATCTATGTAACAAGTTTTATTGAAATGTAATGATTAGTAATTGAGATATCAGTGGAAAAGCTGAAAATTGTGCTAAGTTTCAGTCATGGAACAACTAAAAATCAGCTAATTATCATGCAAATTAGGTAATTAATATGCATCGTTTTTCACCAAAACCTAATCAAATCTGCGTATTGGCCCAGAGCATCTATGCACCAAGTTTCATCAAAAATCAATGTATTGTTCTTGAGATATCAGTGGAACAGACGGACACACATACACACATACATACAGACAAACTAACTGCAAAGACTCCCATTGTGTGCTTTGCACACAGGAGTCAATTATAGTCAATTTTCAGTTTTTACTCCAAAAATTTGGCAAATTTTGTCCCAATGTCCTGAAGGAAAGTATAGACTATAAACAAGACTATTTTGTAAATTTGTGATGAAAAGAGGAAACTGGTGGTGAAAAGGTTAAAGCCAAAATATCCACTGCATTTGCATATGGATTTCAAATGAAATGATTCAATATGATATTGTCTACATAAGAAATGCCTAGCATAATATTTTGTATTTTCTGTATTCATAATTAAATTACAATTCTGCTGCTTTTCCACAATGACTGTACACAATGGTATTTAACAAATAATAATATGATGCAAGATCTAAATTTCTGTGTGACACACAGTACATGACAAGGAGTTAAATAGCTTCCATTTAAAGAGTTTTGAGAACATTGTATGTATCTATGAATGATCTGGAATTGAAAAACTCCAAGATCTGTTGATAATGTGGTGTTATATGAAGTTAAACTAAAAATAAAGTTGATAAAATCTGGAAACACATCATAGAGATCTACGAGTCTAGATTTAATTGTGCAAATTAATTGATATGTATATATGAAAAATTACATTAAATTAGATTTTCTGGTTCAAACCCTTTGAGTGTTATTATAGATTTAAATTTTTCCACTGTTTTTGTATTGCAGTTTAATCCTTATGAAAGCAAAATCAATCTAAAGTTGATAAGGTATTTGCTTGCCAGTAATTCCAGTTATGATTATATAAATAATTGCATAAATTTTTCTATTTACTGTGAATTTTCAATTTGATTGTATATTTGTTTTTGCAGAGCCAATGATTGCCTGTTACATCATGTTTGTCATGATCAATCTGTGTTTATTCCCGGCAGATGTCTAAAAAACGATGAGACAACTGTTTCCAGTTTTTCTGCGTCATAATTGCAAAGAAAAATTATATTACCACCCTCGCAACTTTAATAAAACATACTTAAAATTATTTCCACTTGGAATTAATTTTCGCTATTTTCGCCGAAGGGATGGTTCAGTTATATATTTTATATTCAAGTCATCAAAAATCAGTAAAAAAAAAAATTTCATACAAAAACACGCAAAAAGTCTTTTCAGCGAAAATTATATCCAGCCAAAAAAAGAAGTATTTAACAGTATTGCATGAATGCCTGCTATACAACAGGACCTACTGTAGTGAAGGTATTTAAAGGCACTTAAAGCGATATACAATATAACCATCAGTGTCAGGAAGCAGGGTCTTACTTGACATCTTAATGCCTGCTGTCAATTTTGTAATTTTATATTAGATTGTATTTTAGAGATTTTGTTTTATTTAGTAATTTAGTGATTGTATTTGTTATTTGTTTTTTAGTATATTGTGTTTTTGTTTTGTTTTTTATATATATATATTTCTCCTTGTACTTTGTGACCATTTTCTTTCCCTCCGGGGATTGTGTAAGAGTCAATAAGTAAATACAGTAAATACAGTTAAACCTCTGGCTTTCAGAAGAGAATCAATTTTTAGTCTCCCATTTCCCATATATGCGATTATTGTATTACATTTTACTTGATCTTTATCATTCCAGATAAAATTAAAAATTATTTGTTTCATACTTTTAATAACTGAATTAGATGTTTAAACATAAATAAATGGTGATATCCCAAATACTGTAAAATGACTAATTTTAACTGGGTTAAAATTTCGCTGATTTACCATTTCAGGCATATTAGGTGGATTTTAAATTCAAAGTTTTATCATTTAGATAATGTGTTCTATGCTATATTTTACATATTCACTGGGTTTTAATTTAGCGCATTTTCCAGTCAGCGAAATAAGCAAAATTAAAACCCTGTGATTAATTAACCCTTTTACAGTATTCGTAAAATTTGCAGACAGCACATCTGTTTTTATCTTTTTATTAAATTTAATATAAAAATTCTCATTATAATTATTTTATCTTATGTTATGTCAATGAACATAAACATAATAATAATCCATAAAAATTATTGATACAAATAATTGATTTTTTATTGGTAAAACATATGATATAATTGGCATTTATTGATAACTTTAACCGTCTGTGGGTTTCTGTGGATGCTGTTTCCATGTACTGATAATTCAAATTGCTGCAACAAAAAAGGTAGGATACGAGGTCAGATTGATAAAATTAAATAAATATTGGTAAGTGTATAATTTGAATTTTAAATATATATATTTTTAGATATTATTTATATAGTTCCCTAGAACAAGTCTAGTCCATGACCTTTGAAAAGAATAAACAAAATAAACAGTAAATAATAATATCAATAAATTATATATAGTACATAGTTTTGTAAATAATTGAATAGACCCAAAATCTTAAATTAAAAAAAAAAATAAACTGATTTGTTGTCTATTGTTTGGAGAAAAAAAACACTTAATCATACATAATCAAAACAGTGATAATCAACTTACAAGGGAAAAGTATAGATAAAAACATATGAAATAAAATTATAGTAGACATTTCGTCATTTCACCGATTAGGAGAGCATTTTTTTTAATTTGAATTTAAATGTGTGTCTGTTCATTACCGGTACATTTTTGATTGTGCTAGGGAGGGAATTCCAATGGTTTGTTGCAATAAATTGAATTTTTTTTCGGCATAAAGTTAGATTCATTTTGGGAATATAAAAACTATCAGCCATTGCTAGACGTGTTGCATAATTAAACCGGTCCTTCACAAATACTGCATTCAGATGAATGTACTTGGCACATGCTAGTCAACACATGCTGAAAACACTCTGACATGAGCTGAAAATGGATTCCTTGAGTCTGCACAGATAATCCTCGGCACATGTTCGTCTTAACGTTAGTGGATCAGCTTGGATTGAATGTTGGTAGAAGGTTTTCACAAAAAATAATTATTGCATATGAACTTGACAAAAATTGAAAATCCTAGTTAAATTCACAAAGTTTGATTGATTATTATTGTGAAACATGGTGCTATGCTTGCTTATAGGAATAATGCATTCTGGGTGTCCAACTACAAAATGCATTCACACATGGAATGTGGTAACTGTAAGGGGTGTATTTTTTAATGCACATTTTAGTTTTTCCCTATAATATGTTACTTGACATACCTCAGTGTTCTCTCTAGAAACAGAAGCATGGAATAATTTGCCATAACAATAATAATATGTTAATCACCACTATTGTATTAATTGTTATGCTAAATTTTGTTTATCCAAAATTAAACAGTTGGGAACTCCTACTCTATAATGTCCAGGGCAGAACTCTGTGACTTTTAAGTTTATTGATTTTTTTCATAGTGAGGTATCTGGAAACTTGCTGTAATTTTATCAAATTATCAAAGAACATGCAATATTTTGCAATTTGCTAGTATTTGTTATGGTGTATATTATTTCTACAAATCTCAATTGTCAGTTTATGGATTAAAATCTTTATCAGCACATGCAGAAAGCTGTCTAAACATGGCTAAAGGCACATTGATCTGGATAGATTTTTGTAACTACCGGGTAGAACGTTTATGATATGTTTTGCCAGGGCTGTTGATGCAATAAACATTGATAAGAGTTATTGTTTCAAGGACTGCAGTTGCACAAGAGATAACAAAGACATTGAAACGTTCGTTGAAATGTTTGTCGTGAAATTCAGGTGCATTAAATTTTTTTTTGGAGTCTCTCAAATTTGTTTTTGACCTATGTCAACCCACCAGAGTGAATTACAACACTAATATTTGTTCCCTGGGAATCTGTAATCGAATAATACAAATGGTGTCTAATTTTCGAACTGCATTTATTAACTTTACATTTACATGGCCATCTGACGCATGCGCATGCTCTCCGAAATTTGACAATAGCACAAGCCCAAATAGACTTCCTGTTCAACGCGTCTTTGATTGTAATCAATAATGTTTATGTCGCCGTAAGACACACTCCCGAACTTGACAACATTCACTCTCAGACAACAAATGAATGGAAATATCAGTTAAATCACTCAAGAAGACAGATGATTCGATTGATAGCCGGAATAGGTGTATTTAGTGTTTATTTCTAAGCAATTGTGATTCTCAATTTCCATGTGTCATATTGCTGGTATGGACGGTGACGGCTGACAGACTGTTTCGTTTCTGGAGCCTTCTTTCTATCTTTTTTTTTTCTATTCTGATGTAAAACCTGCAGCACTACGGAAAGTGACAATTCCCTTTGTTTTTAAATCTCATTTATTAGGATTTTCGTATGAAGTTATGTTATCATTATAGCAAGGAAAAATAATAATTCCTTTCGTCAAGGTTATATAATGGATTCTATGATTAATATATCATGGGTATTTTTGTAAAGTGTACCTGTGTGTATTAAAGTGTATTAGTATTAGCCATAGCGTGTATTAAATTGTTTACAAACAAGTGTCTACCCATGAGCGTTTTTAGCGTGTGTTGTTATCGTCGCTTGAGACTCAATTCCCGAGTGTGCAGAGGACAACCCTCCTGCTTTAAAATATGCACATCATTAAAATGATAAAAACCTCAAATGCAACCATGGTACACATACAAAGTAAACAGAACTATCAAGAGTGATTTTGGATTAGTTAAAAATTTGACAACATGCTGTAACATTATATCTAATTGGTGGTGGGAATTGACAAGCCAGTTTCCATAAATAAATTTTCGAAAAAAAGACTGACCTTGAAATACACCCATCATTGTTGCTTATGGAATATTTTATATTGGAATTCCTTAATTTTATTTGTTGTATTGCATTAGTGAGTTAAATTGTCAAATATTTCTCTGTCGAAGTAAGAAACTAGGGGGCAATATCAGAGTATGGGTCTTTAGGAACTCCTGACAAAGCAACTGCACAAATTATTAGGAAAAATTAACAGCTCCCAAGGATGGTATTTGCAGATTAACACCAGTTGTTAATGACACAATAAACATTAATTCTCAACTCTGATGAAAGGACTAATTACTGCGACAAAGCCCTATCCACTGTGAAAGCAACTCACCGCGAAAGCCACTCATCATGTACTACTAGTATTAATATTAAATTTAAATCTTCTAGACCTTCAGTCACGTTTCTTCTAAGAGTAACATTTTTACTCTGGTTTCCATTCTGCATGCATATAATATGATTTGCCCTCTCACAGTCTTATCCTCATTATTGGTACCAACACGTGTTCATTCAACTCGTACAATATGCAATACGTCTCATGTAACAGCATTATATCATTACTTTTCCGTTTCTACAAATCAGCTATTTTTTTCCCTTTTAAGTTGTTCCTAATTCACCTTACTGTCAGTAATAGGAGTCCAAATGCATATTCATCCATAATTTAAAATACAACACACCACACACCACATCAATAAGGCAGCCATGCACTGTCATGGTGGTGGTGCACATGGCTGAATAAAATTGAAACAAAACAATATTTTAATGCATGTACCCATGAGCCTTTGGGCCTTTAGCACGCATTGTTATCATTGTGCTTATGACTCAATTAATGTGCAGCTGATGACTCCTCAGCTAGATGCCTTTATAAATGCAGATTGTTGGCACTTGGTGTAGTAGTGACGGAATCTCAATATTATGTATAACTTTTTACAAAATGATAATCTGTTTCCATTTGTGATTGTAATGCTCATGTATGTCTATTTAATGTCTAATCGCCATGGTGATGGCTGCCATGATGCACCATCTTTACCTTCACATAACAATATCTCTTGAACCTGGTGTGGAATAAAAACTCTCCTGTCTAGATATTTAGCAAAAAGCTGTTTTTGTAGATGGCAGACTGGCTCTATAACAGCAACACACACAACGCACCATATGCACTGTTCTTCCATTCTTTTTTACCATCTTTTTTTATTTTCTACAACACCATTTTTAGCATCGACACACTGTCTTGGATTTCCTGTTAGTGGAGTGCACAGTATTACCCCAGGTAAATAAAATCTTACAATAGTTTGCTTTGGCATTACTCTTGCCCAAATCTATTGGATAATGAGTCTAATTCCTTTGTAAGTTCATTCATTTTGTTCAGCAAAACTTTAGTGTCATTTTTGAAATATACTCTGAAATATAAATAAACTCGATATTCTTTTACATAATCATAATTTTTGTTGATATTGGCCATAATTATTTTAGTTGAGAAGTTGTTGAGAAACCCCCTAAAAGATGTTTAACTCTCTTTTTTTAGACTCCATGGCTTTATGCTACACTTTTAATGGAAGCAAGATGAATCATTTTTAGGTCTTACAGCAAACCCTGGATGCACAAGTACTCATACCACAAGATATAAATGTGGCGTGACAATTATATTATTTATGGTCATACCTGGTAAAATTCTCTGTGCAACATTTTCCGCTAAATTCAACAATGGACCACTGCACGGCCAATCAGAATTAACTGCCATTCCCGCTTGCTTCGATAACAAATGTGCAGACAACAATCCACCAATCACTGAATAGTATTAAAAAAGTAGCAAGAAAAAACATAAATTATTAAACACTGACTGATTCAAGCAATTAGCAAATAAAATTTCAACAAAACATCAGACATGCTAAGTAAGAATCATACAGTCCAAAACACAAATATATTCAACTAGGGGGATAATCAGCTGAATTATGAATATTAGACTTCACCCTATGTTTAAGACAAAAAATACAAAGATTAATAGGTAGAGAGAATTTGACTATTAAAATTTGAACTAGCTGTCAACAATAAAAATATATGTTAAATTATATGTAAAAAAACATAAATGATCTGTACTTAGACATTCTCTATTAAAGCTATAAAAAATGAATATATTGTCTGAAAGCTAGAGACTACATGACAGTATACATTTTCATTATTCAACTGTCTTCATTTTTGAGTCATTTCAAAATTTTTTGTAATCAAATATCATTGAATTATATGAAATATACATAGTCTCACATACATATATTGGCCGATATATCATTTTCTTGGCTCTGATGTCGACTTCGCCGAGTAAAGCTATTCATAATTACTGGTCGTCCATCTGCCCCAGCTTTTTTCATTTTCGGTTGGTTCGAAATCTGGTATATATGTAACTCAGATTTGTTTGTTTCCTAATGATATCTTCAATTCTCTGATTTTGATGAATTTCTGTTTTTTTTGAAAACCACAAACACTGGCTAGTATCTTGAGTTATGATGCCAGGTGAATTATGAATAACAATACAATGTATATGCTAGTTAAATAGATCTACATTATAGCTATGTTTATTATAATACTATGATAAATAAAAAATAATTCAATTCCATGATTTGTGTACATAAATATTAAGTGACATATTAACATAACTGCTTTATTGACCACTACTCCATGGATTGCAGATGATTAATGTAGACTAGAATTGACTGATCACTGATCTATCTTGTTACAGTGACAATGATGGATAGCCACTAACAGACTTAAACACACTAAAAATATAAGGTACTGACTTTTGCAAGTCAGATTTGAAGAAAAACTGCCTGACGTTTACAGGGACTCTAAGCAAATGAAACTTAGACTGTCTTTGTCTTGGACAATTTCAGCTTTTCTTAATGTACATTTTGAAAACTTTTGAAGACAAGTACATATGTAATTTGCATCTAGGTGTGATTGTAACAAGGAATATAATCACATCTATTTTATATGCATAAACATGCATGTTAAGTGTAGATTATCACACCATAGAACCCATGCTGGGACTTACAGATTAATTTTAATAAAGTGCTAGGTTATGAAAATCAACACATATTGAGTTAAGTTAATTCCCTTCATAGCATGTAGCGGTTATTGCCAGGAACACTCATCTTGAACTTCTAACGCATGTGTAATCAGGTGTGAGCGAGTTCCCGATCACTCATCCTCAAATGAGATTACAGCTTCTTAATATTCAATTCACATCTAAACAAACTTTATGAATTGATATGGAGGACTCATTCATCAGTGAACTTTCTTTGAAACAACTTCTAGCTGTCCTGCCTTTTTACACATGACCATCATGCAATTTCATATACTGATGCAAAAGTTTAATATGCACTGCCATAACCACTGAACAATATCTCTCTTTTAAAAGAGAGACCAACATCCATTATCCAAAAATTAAATAATCCATCACCTAGCTTCACCAATAACCTACCTTTCAACCTCTAACTACTGTCCCCTTATGAGGTCTTTAGGGTTTTTCATATGGTGGCTTCTGCGCATGCGCCAACCAAGCGCCGGTTTATGAAATAAATTATCGTCAGCAGTCCCTGAGTGCCCAACCTTATTCTCTGTCTATCACTTCTTTGACTTAGCCTAGTTTTGACAGTTCATTTAAGTTATTTATTTATGTTTAATACAGTTTTAAATGTGTCATCTTTTGTTACGTAACCTTTAGTGGCAGATTAAGCAATGTAATCTTTCCCCTCACTACCAGCTGTATAGCAACCAGCTTGTTTATTGGTATAGACAATTTCAAGCCAATGCCAAGACAGGAAAGATCATCAGCACCAGTGCTTGATTGTTTTTAAGCTAAACGTGTGTTTATCTTAGCTAGCGTGGCTAACACCTTGGCACTATATATTGCGGCATTACAGATTGAGAGTATTGGCTAGCTGGCTCGACACACACGGCAGGCGTTGTTTCCCCAACCCACCCTCCCTTTTTGTTTACTTTATGCTTGTAGTTTTTATAGATTTAGTTTGTAGTTACAGATTTTGAGCTTTGTAGTTTATAGTTTTTGAGGTACTTTATTACCTCACAGGGATGTATCCTTCCATATGGGGTTTTTCATATGGTGGCTTCTGCGC
Source organism: Saccoglossus kowalevskii (assembly GCF_978046115.1). Lineage (NCBI taxonomy): Eukaryota > Metazoa > Hemichordata > Enteropneusta > Harrimaniidae > Saccoglossus > Saccoglossus kowalevskii. The sequence continues at coordinate 10,396,121 of NC_140646.1, forward strand.
ATGCGCCAACCAAGCGCCGGTTTATGAAATAAATTATCGTCAGCAGTCCCTGACTGCCCAACCTTATTCTCTGTCTATCGCTTCCTTGACTTAGCCTAGTTTTGACAGTTCATTTAAATAATCCATCACCAATTGCACAACTTGAGTTAACTTCTCAAGAAATTAAATCAAATTCCATGGGGAAAAATCCTGGTAGATGAAATCTAAAAATTATTCATTAAAATGGCAAATGAAAGTTTACAATCTTGGTTTTACTTTTTGATTTGTTTTTTTACGACTGATTTTCACCTCTGACATTTACATGTGGTCCCCTGGTATTATCCAGTTTAAGCTTGCTTTCACATGTATGTTTCGATGTAAGCTAAAAACAACACACAAGGGAATGTTTAGTACCGGTACTATAATAAATCAAAAAATAATCTAATTCCATGATTTGTGTAGGTGACATATCAACATAACTGCTTTAAATGACGACTAATTTGTCAGTCTATCAATTGAAATCACTGATGTATAACAACTTGTCACAGCAACCAATCTCAGCAACAGTTTTAATCATACAGAATTCATCATAAAACTAATAGAAGGAAGTTACAGCATAACATATTAATCTAAGAGCTTTCCTTTCTAGTACTTCAAGAACAAATCATAATGTGCAGTATAATACTTGTGTATTACACTTATAATAGTGTACCGTAATAATAATAGTGTAATAATACAGTTCATGATTCACTCGTCTCGAAATTAAGGCACATTTTTTTTTGAGGAATCATGTACATGTATGTCCATTCTCAATTATGCACTGGTAATCAAAGTAATTTCAGCCAATTTTGGTTATTTCTGTATTTGTTTTGAACACTTTGAATACAGAGTAAAACCACCAAATTGTCATTTACATATTGAAAATTCTTCTTCAGGACTCTAGCAGTTATTACCTTTGAGTGATTATGCTATAACATGTGTACTCAGGTGTGAATTTAGGCTTCTTAACTTTTCAGTGATAGTTGTGCAATGTTTCGTCTTGATAAACTTCAGCCAATAAGTCGACCCACTATAGAAAACTTGTTCTACATGTACGTACTAGCTTTAACATGCCTTTTCAGTCAGAAAACCTATTTTTATATAGTGACCCAAAAGCTTAAAATTTAATTCTGTTAGAGGTACATGTATAGCAGTTAATTATGGCCATCAAGGGCTTAACCTGAATTCCTATAGCATGTGTAATCAGCTGTGTAGCACTCTAACTTTAACATTGTTATTATAGCTTCTTATCAGTGCGTCCACCAATATACCAAATTCCCCTGATGGTATGAGGTTATTTTATATTGAGCCTTTACACATATAAGTAGAGGTGTAGAAAATTATCTTCATGTTGTTATATTGCACACTCTGATCTTTATTGCTTCAGTTAGAACACAACTACAGGTAGTCAAGAACAGATGAAGCTTTAACTTCTACAACTTTGATGGTCCTGGGCCCACTAGTATTCTGCTATGGATTGAAAATCCAAGCCAAGGTGAGTAATATTAAGGATTCTACCACATATCTGTATGTGTTTAGCTCAAAGATTTTTTTCATTGTAATAATGGCATATCTCTGAAACTGAACTTCTTTAAGCTTGTATGATAGTCTTTTTGCTAGAAAAATGTTGATGGCTGTAATGAAAACAATAATCAACCAATATCTATCAGACCTGTTATTTTTTTTGTCATGAGTGGAGCTGTTCATATACATGTTCATCTGTCTGTCAATAATTCTATTTTTGATTTTTTCTTGAAAACTACTGGTACAATTGTTTTGATATTTGATATGTACCTTGGGTGAGATTTCTTCATTTTGTAATAATATTTTCAATTCTCAATTTTACAGCAATTCCAGGCACTGATTTGACGCTGAAGTAGTGCTAGATATAGATAACATTCTACAATTTTTACATTTACATAAGTTGTAAGTAGAAATATAAACATCGGCTGCAAATCAGAGAAATGATTGACAGATATTGCTCACAATGTTTTCTATTTTTGATACAAAGTCAGATGCCCCCAGACTTTGTGGCACATCTGTCTTTCATTCACTTTCATTCAACAAAACTACTCGAAGACGGTGTTTGTACGGCAGTACCACTTTATGAGCCCCTCGCAAATTGAAGTAGGAAACTAAGTTGAGAGCCTCGGTCGTTTATTGGAGGAGAAATTCAAAACTAACATACTGCCACTTTTATGGGCGGAGCTTCCTTCTGGTGCTCTTCAAATTGCAGACATTCTGTCTGCATTATTTGGAACAACTTCTGTAATTGTGAAAACAAAGTGTGTAACCTATTGTAGTAACTACTTTGGCATCAAATCAGTGCCTGGAATTGCTGTATGTGAAAAATGGTCAGAAATGCTATTCTCAACATTGTCTTGAAAACTGCCGGCTCAACTGTATTGATACTTAGCATGTACTTACATGTATAGTTGAGATATGGCAAGAACAAGTTTTGGCTCTAGATTTTTAACGTTTTTAAGTTGCTATTTTATTGCTTCTAATTTTTATGTTTTGTAACCATTATGCAAATAAAATATTATGTACCGGTAGCTGATTTTATATTGTTAAAGGACCATTGTCACCATGCTACATATTTAGTTATTGTTGCACAGATCAACATAGGTCCCTCCTGGGATGGATGGAACACATTGAACGGCTCTAAATCAGTGCACACAATGATCAGATCAAAACTCAGCACATTAATTGAGTACGGGGAAAATAACTGTTTATCAACACAAATCTCAAAGTGTGCCATTATGCCTACCGCTCTTTAATAAAAAAAATATTAATAAAAAAAATATATATTTTTTTTTTTATAACTTAGTTTCACACAATGTATTTGGCTTTAGAGTCACTATTATATTAATTGGTCAGACAAGTGAGACTCAGCGGGAAAAGTGCAACTACAAGGATAGAGTACGAAAATTAAAAACTCACCTCTAATGTTTGTTTCAAAAACTGACACCTCAATATCACTGTCAAAAGTTAAATCATCAATTAACAGTTTTACAACACGCTGAAATTCCGTGTAATTGCCCATTATGGCAAGCGTATCCAAAGCATCAATCAGAGTTAGTGAGTAACTGAAAAAAATATAGTTTATGAATAAATTATAATGCTAATTATTATGCAAATTAGCCACTATCCTGGGGAGGACAATAGTATACGGTATTTATCAGTAGTCACCTTTTACAGATTGAATCAGTATACTGTAAAACCATTTATTGTTACTATTTTGATATTTAGAACAATTTCACTCGGTTTTAAGTTCACAAAGTTGCAGGGAAACAATGAGTTCTATTGTTATTTTACATGTTCACATTCACTCATCACTGAAAGAAGGCAAAATTAAAAACCAGCAAATACTTAATGCATTTACAGTAATAAGAATTTAATGCTATATATATTAACCCTTCAGTGCCATTGTCATATTTGGCACCAGCAACAAAATTATGGTGTACAGTCTGCTCCTTCCGCACATAAAATATTGATAAGAATAAACAAAACTTTCGATCAAAAACTAGTGAAAATTTAAACTGAATTTTGGGCTGGAAAATATGTGGCAGCCAAAGGGTTAATAAACTATGCATCAATCATATTGCTCAATATATGATTTAGTCATAGTTCCTGTTTGTATTCGGCTCAATCATATTCCTCAATATATGATTTAGTCATAGTTCCTGTTTGTATTCGGCTCAATTAACATTGGACAACACAAAATTATGTCTTGTCAACTTCTTTACTTCAATTTTTCTATATATTTACACACATATACTGGTTGCGTTATTATCCGATATTAAAATTTCTGAGTATGCAATAAAGATATTATTATTATATGAGCATTAAATTTTTCAATGTATTTTTTTAACATCAAAAAAATAAGCTAAAAAAAATTCTGATCATCCACAAGTGTTATGGCCGCAATGACAAATAATTACAATGCCATATGTCTATAATTAGCATAGATAACCATAAAGTAGTTCTAAAATTAGTCATGTTGTGTCATACCCTGGCAGTCTGAGTCAGTCATGTTCTAAAAGGTTTGTCTACAAATTTATGTTGACCACTGTAATTAGTTGGGATGTTCAAGCTGTCGTATGTAAGTTGTATTCATCTTCACTCTGACATTAAGTCCACTATTATTGAGTCATTCATATTTATGTTTCTATCAAGACCGTTCATGTCTTTATACTTTTGACCTTTTGTGTATTTGGGCTGACAAATTTAACATGATTTTGTAAGTTGTCAAATTTTCCCAATAAATTCTTTTGACAAGATAATACACCCCTTTCACTCTCTTTCTCTCTTTCACTTCCCATCCCCTCTCTCTCTTTCCCTCCCTATCCCCCTCTCTTTCTCTTTCTCACTCTTTCCCCCTCTCCCTCTTCTCTCCCCTTTCCTCCTGCCTCCCTCCCTCCTCCCTCTTACTCTCTTTCTCTCTCTCTTTCCCTTCCCATCCGTTCCCTCTCTCTCTCTCTTTCCTTTCCCATCCCCGTTCTTTCAGCAAAATCTTCTCTCATTCAAAGAAAATACTAGAGTGCAATCTCATATCTGCTTTATCCCTAAAAAATGATTGGTACACACAACCTTGATTCATTGTACTCGAAAATTTACCCCTTGAAATGCAATCTGGCAATAGTGAAAAGAAACATGTGACTTGTCATGAACAAATTTCTTTAGAATTCATAAAAAGCTTCAAAAATCAGTAGAATCATGCAGCAATTATTCATTGCATGCATGTCTTTATAACTATGCTAATATAGGGGTGTATTTTACAATACTGGGAAAGCATCATTTGTAGGGTATGTGAAGCCTGCATTGGCCATTCACCATAGCACATGCATGAAAATGAAAGTGCTCCATAACCCATATCAATGTACACTAGTGTCAAGATCATGTCTCATGAAAAAGAAAGAACTGAAGGCTTATTAGGGACGACGTCAAAAGATCGATGTCGGATAAAAAACTTAATTCCTTTAGTTTTTTTCCAACCCCCCCACCCCCACTGAAACTTAATTGATAAATATTGGTCATGGCGTCAGACTACATTCACCATTAAATACAAATTGATAATCGGATAGTAGTATTGCATAGCAGTTGGTTGTCGGGTGGGTGTAAAAAGATTTTACATTTGACGCACAGATTTACACTCGAACCAAACCATTTTTCTGTTTTTTTTTTTTCCTTTTTCTGTCCATGATTGGATAGAAAAAAACGAACTACAAATACTCCAAGATTTTTTTGACTTCATTAAAAAATAAAATCGTTTTTGTAGGATGGAAACTTGTTGAGGTCAAAACCCCCCACCTCCAAACTAAAGGAAATAAGTTTTATCCGACATCGATCTTTTGACGTCGTCCCTTACAGTGAAGTATATATGTGCATATTATTTTTGTATCATACAAAATGTACATTTATGTTGTTTTAACAGTTTTGGGATAAAGCGAAAATACAATATGTACACCACAATAAAACATCCATCCATCCATCCATCCATCCACACAAAACCTGCCAACCTAATCTACCCTCTTATTCATCCATCCATTCAACCTGCCCATCTATCCATTCAACCTGCCCATCTATCTTCTTACCTTCCAACCCAATCCACTCACCTATCCATCCATCCTTTCTTCCATCCATTTACCCACACAAAACCTGCCAACCTCAAAAACCCATCCATCCACCCATATACCCACACAAAACCTGCCAACCCAATCTACCCTCCTATCCATCCATTCAGCCTGCCAACCATCCATTCAACCTGTCCATCCATTCCCTTACCTTCCAAATCCAATCCACTCACCTATTCATCCATCCACCTACCCTCCTATCCATCCATCCATTCAACCTATCCATCCATCCATTCAACCTGCCCATCCATCCTCTTACCTTCCAATCAAATCCACTCACCTATCCATCCATCTAACCACACAAAACTTACCAACCTCAAAATCCCACCCACCATCTTACTCTCCATCCACCCATTCATTCTCTTACCCTCCAACCTGAACCAACCCACTCACCATCTTACCCTGCAACACAATCCATCCACCTAATTACCTTGCAACACAATCCCACGTGTCCACCCATCCCCTTACCCTCCATCACTGGTTCAGAAAAGCCCATCAGTATGGTCGCTAACACAATAATGTTTGTGTAAAATAAAATAGAGAATGTATTGGGCCATTCCAGTTTATATCTGCACCACCCCCCCTGTTGATGAGGTCAGATTTCCAGCACTGTATGATGGGGAAAATACCCCAGAATTCCAACTGTATATGGAGAAACAGAATCTGGAAATCTAGACAAGTATAGAAACAAGCAGCCTATCGGCTGAGATAGCTCCGCTGTTAGCAATGCACATTTCAATTAAAGAACTGAAGACATCATTAGAAAATGAACAATATGAATAGTATCAAAGCAATCGGACTTACAGTTTTTAACAAGAAGTCGAAAATATCACTTTTTACCAAAAATTACAAAAATATTCACCAAAATAAATTAATTAGAGAATTGAAGATATCATTACAAAATGAACAAATCTGAGAGAGGTCCACATGTAGTACCTATATATGTAATATCAAAGCATTTGCACTTGCGGTTTTTTACAAGAAGTCGAAAATATCAGTTTTTACCAAAAATGACAAAAATATTCACCAAAATTAGAGAATTAAAGATATCATTACAAAATGAACAAATCTGAGAGAGGTCCACATGTAGTACCTATATATGTAATATCAAAGCAATTGCACTTGTGGTTTTTAACAAGAAGTCGAAAATATCACTTTTTACCAAAAATGACAAAAATATTCACCAAAATTAGAGAATTGAAGATATCATCACAAAATGAACAAATCTGAGAGAGGTCCACATGTAGTACCTATATATGTAATATCAAAGCACTCGAACTTGCGGTTTTTAACAAGAAGTCAAAAATATCACTTTTTACCAAAACTGACAAAAATATTCACCAAAATTAAAGAATTGAAGATATCATCACGAAATAAACAAATCTGAGAGAGGTCCACATGTAGTACCTATATATGTAGTATCAAAGCAATTGGACTTGCGGTTTTTAACAAGAAGTCGAAAATATCACTTTTCACCAAAAAATGACAAAAATATTCACCAAAATTAGAGAATTAAAGATATCATTACAAAATGAACAAATCTGAGAGAGGTCCACATGTAGTACCTATATATGTAATATCAAAGCATTTGCACTTGCGCTTTTTAACAAGAAGTCGAAAATATCAGTTTTTACCAAAAATGACAAAAATATTCACCAAAATTAGAGAATTAAAGATATCATTACAAAATGAACAAATCTGAGAGAGGTCCACATGTAGTACCTATATACATAATATCAAAGCAATTGCACTTGCGGTTTTTAACAAGAAGTCGAAAATATCAGTTTTTACCAAAAATGACAAAAATATTCACCAAAATTAGAGAATTGAAGATATCATCACGAAATGAACAAATCTGAGAGAGGTCCACATGTAGTACCTATATATGTAGTATCAAAGCAATTGGACTTGCGGTTTTTAACAAGAAGTCGAAAATATCAGTTTTTACCAAAAATGACAAAAATATTCACCAAAATTAGAGAATTAAAGATATCAACATGAAATGAACAAACCTAAGAGAGGTCTACCCAAGGTACATATACACCAAGTATCAAAGCATTTAGGCTTGTAGTTTTCAAGAAGAAGTCGAAAAAGTAAAACATTGACACGGACGACGACGACGGACGACGACAACGACGACGACGGACAATCACTCATATGATAAGCTCCGCTCGACAAAGTCGACAGCGGAGCTAAAAATGGCTACTAAATAAAATATGGCCTAGTTTATCTCTCCACATACCGGTTGATGAGGTTGAATTTCCAAGACTGTATGACTAAAAAAAACTTGGAATTCTGACTGTATATGGTAAAAAATTGGGTCAGTATGAAATAGTTATTACTGAAATTAGATAAGGATGGTGGCACGAATGAGCTCATCTATATGTCAATCAGGACTAGTTTGGATTTCCATTATCAAATATAAAATTTTGAACTTAGTAAATTAGCATATGACAGTTATATTTGGAAATCCTACTCTGTATATGGTGGCACAAAGGAACTCATCAACACCATAAGTAAGAACTATGGTTTTGGATTTCCATCACTGTATGGTGAATGGTGATTTGGAAATAAAACTTTGTATGACTTATACACCTATGGAAATTATACCCTGTATGAAGTAAACACACAAGCTCATCAATAGGGGGTGTGCAGATATAAACTGGAATGGCCCATTGTCAATAAATGCTGACTTACCTGCCCCATGTGTCTGTTCCATCACACGTAATTGGTCTTAGTTCATCAAGTGGATACGCATGTTGTAAATAGTTATCATATGCAAACATGAACATTGATTTAGTTTTTTCCCTTTAAGAAAAAAATAAAATTATAATTAACAAGTCATTGAAAATGACACAGTCCCCGTTAAATTAAGTTCTCTTTGTGCTCGTCATATTAAAGCGGAGGGGTTGTAGCGAGCGTGTCTTTGAAACTTAAGTTCCAAGTGGCGTATACAACAGATTGTTTATTTACATCAAAACATGTGTTTCTTGTAGTAGTAATATGGCCAAAAATAAAAACAGCCGTTATTCGGCCATCTTTGACCAGATTTTGAAACAAATTGTCATGGACATGCATCCTAACATGTATAAAGTACATGTATGTGCCAAATTTGAATGAAAACTGACAGAGCACCTCCAAGATACCACATAAAAAAAAAAAAAAAAAAATGCCTGCCAGTCGACCATCTTTGATCCAATTGCGAAATAAATCGTCATGGACATGTATAATCTACCAAGTTTAAATGACAACTGACAAAGCATGTCCAAAATACAACATTTTCAAAAAACAAGATGGCTGCCAGTCGGCCATTTTGAATCGAATTGCTAAACCATTGCATGTGCATATGTTCCACATAAGGTACTAGGCACATGCAAAGAATGAACGGAATCGGTCTGCAGGATTCTGAAATATGACTCTGGACAGACTGAGGGACGGACGTACACATGGTCGGATGGACAGACTCAGGAACTCACGGACGGTCGAGGACATGTATCCTAACATGTATGATCTATGTACTAAATTTGAATGAAAACTGACAAAGCATGTTCAAAATACGACATTTTCAAAAAATAAGATGGCTGCCAGTCGGCCATTTTGAATCGAATCGCTAAACCACTGCATGTGCATATGTCTCACATAAAGTACTAGGCACATGCAAAGAATGAACGGAATCGGTCCAAGGGATTCTGAGATATGACTCCGGATGGACGCACGGACGCACAGACGCACGGATGCACAGACGCACGGATGGACGGAGACCGAATTATAATAATAAAAATAATAAATAAAAAATTCATATAAAAATACAGATTCACAAAAATGCCATTTTCGATTCTGAACAAATTGCTAAAATTTAAATAGCGACTATGATATCAACTAGTTCTTCTTCTTCTGATTCTAAAGCAAACACAGTCAACACAAAAATGTACTATATATTGAAAAATATCAGGATCAATGCTTTCTATACAAATGTATAGGTTTGATAGGTTTTGGCCAATAACGATCTGGTTACAATTTTCTAGCAAAAAGACACATTATTCAGGTTGAAACATATTCTTTTTTGTTTTGTTTTTTAAAATTTGCTATTTATATTTAATTTGTATATATTTTACTGATAATAAAACAACATGTATCGGTATATTCATCGTTGATTGAGTATATGCCAAATAAAAAAAAAAAATATTCTAAAATTGGTTATTAAAAACAATTAAGCTATTATTTGTATTAAAAATTATGTTTTTCAAGTTTCTTTTTTAATTGACAGAGTGTACTTTCAAATGCTGAAGTCAAAATAACATACAATGGCAGTAAGTTGGTGAAAATTCATCTTTTTAAGGGAGAAGCAAGACAACCTAACCTCACTAGTATCTGCAAAAATAAATAACACAAGTTTAATCTGTGTGCGTATAGGTTTCAAAGATTAACTCAAGACAATGCAATCTTTATTCACCACCACTGGTAATGTTGATATCTCTTTTGTTCAAGTGAGTACAAACAATTCATATTTTTTCGGTACTGGTTATACTAGCTATTTGGTAAATCACATGGAATTATTCCATGTTTATTTTTTCATCAGTAATTATGTCAAATCATACTATTTTCAAAGATGTTGGTGTTTGTTAGCTTGGTAAACCAATGTTTAAGCTGTTATTTCAAATTTTTAAACTTTCTGAAAATCACCTGGGACCAGAAATTGCTGCGTACACTTGTTTTGGGTCAGCATCTTTTTCACCCATTAAAACATCTGCTGTTCAATATTATCATGTATTTGCAGACCAAGCTATTTAAAATGCCAAAAAATGACCATGCCCACGTTGTGATTTTTGATTGGCCAATAGACTCCAGGTAAGAAAAAAAAAATGAACGTCAATCAGTCACGCTTTTTTAGCCACACGAATCTGCTCATGCTTTTTGTTTTACAATCCTGTGCCTACAGCCACAAGGTTACCAGTTTATGACTGCCATATGTAGGCATACTGCAATGTGTTACAGCAATGAGTGATAGAAACACTTAGTTGATATAGGCACTGCTCTTGTTTGTTTCACAGATTAGTCATTTGCATATCAATATGTTGGAAACAAGGTCATACTACCACTTTGGAAACAAGCAATTTTGGCATTTTCAACTGCTGATCACAGTGATAGAGTTACTGTGTACTGATTTACCAAATTAGAGCTCGCCTAGTTCCTTTAAGTTTCCAATTGCTTCTTAATATCTTTCAATGGCCCTACAAAAGTTATAAGAGATTTTTAAGTAAAAACAACCAGCTGGAGTCAATAAACAGGCTTGAAAATCATAGCCTGGACTTCATCAATGTTTTCTAGGAGTTTGCATTTTTCAAAGGATTTTTTCAACATGTTATAATTTAGTTGGGGACAATGTTAATCTTGAAAACGCAATGCATGCATACATCTGTTGAGGTGCATTCAATTAACAGTTACAGTCTACTGAACTACTAGTACTGGGAAACATGAAAAACCAGCTTCTTAGCACAAGCACAATTGCGTAATTTATTGTTTTCAGAAATAGTGATATTTTATAAATGAGCATGTCATGTACGTTTCACAAAACATAGATACAGACATAACAAACACATTTTTAAAAAGCTTGAACCATGGCGATTTTGAAAATATTATTGGGTCTTTTTGTAGCACATTTGGTAGATGAAAACATGTATGCAAATAATACTCTTGCTACCTTAATTGTAGTTAATACGACAATAATATTAAAGCACAGACGGATGATCTTAAATTTTACCTAAACCGGGACAAAAAACGCTCTTTTATTGAAAGTTGTACTCCCCATAGAGAGATGATGTATTCATGAAATATGTATAAATATATTATATACCCGACTGACAGCATCAAAAATTATTCCTAAAACAAGACTACATACCCTCTGAATTGAGTATTCAGTACGTTCAATTTACTGCATATTAAACTGAACATGTACACTCTACTTTTTGCAATCTAAGAAATTATAGTTAAAGAATTCCCCAGATGTACATGTAGTGTCACAATTAATGTACATAACTAGATATTCTTGATACTGAAATAATAAATAAATAAAGTACTGCAGCTGCTGAATTGCTTCCATTCAATTGGAATGTTTTTTCTATTGAAACACAGACCCTCTAGAGGGACTATGATTTAAGTCAGTATGCGTATGAATATTTTTTCCAACATAATTTTAATAATTTCAAAAGATCAAGGAAGTACGTTATATATTTTAATTAATTTATTTATTAAGAAAGTAATTATGTGAAATTAATAAATCACTAATTTTACAGTTTGGCAGAATTAGTTACCTGTATATGCAAGAAATTAATAAAATCTTACAATCCCCCGTCTCAGCCTAGCACACTATTGCATTGTTCACATATGTAGCAAAATGCAGGGTTCTACTTAGAGTTAATTTTAATCTATTGTTGAAGACCATGTGTGAACCAATTAACCTGCTATCTAGTTCAGCTTGACCTTGAGTTCTGTGTTCAACCCCCTGAGATGAGAAACATTTGATCAAGGCCTTGGGGATTGAAACAATGCCCTCTTGTAGTGACTCAATAGGTAAATAGGACTGGGATACATGTAGGTATGAACTTCAAGTTAAATATAAACCAATGAAACATATAGGTGTGAAAAGAATGCTGGTTTAGCCCACTCATAAGAAATATCAGTAACAAGCAACCTGATGGTCGAAATAGCTCTGTTGAAGATATCCTCCTGAAATTAACAAATTCTGACAGAGATCCATCCAAGGAACCTACATACCAAGTATCAAAGCAATTGAAGTGGTAGTTTTAAGAAGAAGTCGAAAATAGCATTATTTACCAAAAACGACAAAAATATTCAACAAGAATAGGAAATTGAAGATATTTTCACGAAATGAACATATCTTACAGAGGTCCACCTAAGTAACCTATATACCAAGTATCAAAGCAATTGAGCTGGTAGTTTTCAAGAAGGGATCGAAAATAGCATTTTTTTACCAAAAATGCCAAAAATATTTGTCAAAAATAGAAAATTGAAGATATCCTCAAAAAATGAACAAATCTAACAGAGGTTCATCCAAGTAACCTACATTGTATATACAAAGTATCAAAACAATTGAGCTGGTAGTTTTAAGAAGAAGTTGAAAATAGCATTTTTTACCATAAATATTTGCCAAAAGAAGTCAAAAATGCAATTGTTGACGGACAATCACCTATAGAAACAGCTCCGCTCTATGAAAGTGAGTCATCTACTAAAACGATTTCTTTTTTTTTCACATCTAGAGTAGTTTGTTTTATGATGAGGTTTATGTACATATAAAGAGGTAAACATTATGAAAAAAATATTACAAAACAATTTCTTTTATTATATTGCAAGCAAACTATCACAAATCAACCCACCATAACACAGACATGTGTATCCCAGTCTCTTTTGTAGTGTATCTCAAAGTATTTTTGCATACCAACCATTACGTCAACGCTTGTGGCAATTTATTTTAATTTTGTAAACCCATTATTATCAATTGACTGACTAATTAAAAATGAGTATTAATCCTAATTAAATTAAGAAAACACAACTGTTACAGTGTAATTTGTTGGAAAGGGTATAGCCAGTTCAATCAATGGTTGAATATCAATTAGACTGTACAACTGTAAGATCATTTAAGTACAGTTGATTGACACTGAGACTGAATACGATTTGGTCAAACATATTTCATTGATTTGCATCAAATGGTCTGCAAATTATGTAAAAAAAATATTCTAGTTTATAAATAATTAGAATCCATTTAAAGCTGATTGGAGAATAATTATTATAATCAAGTCACCACTAGAGGGCAGGCTTATGGAGAGCCGGCATTGAAGTCAGTTTTTTTCATGAGCAACAGGGACAGTTGTACAAGCAGTTTACTCAGCATCATAGGGAGCTGGAGATTGCTAAAATAAACTGGCAAGTATCATTTTCTTCATTTTATTTTCGTCAAAAGTACGTAACAAACTTTTATCTTTAAATGTAAATGAATTTTGAAAAGGCTTGTCAAAAAAAGTGAGGTAGCAAACAAGCAGTATTGACGCCATAGAGTGACAGAATGCAATTCAGGTTGTTGTCATTTAAATTGCCAAACTAAATTCAAATATATCCATTTAAATAAAAAAAAAAAAAAAAAATATACATGTATGCAGTCTGAAATTCATGTTATGCAGATTCAAACAAGCTGCTTTCAGAAGGAACTCTTAACTATTTGAAATTCCTGCAGTTCAATGACAACACAGAATGCAACGACGTACGCTAAGACATCTAAGCTGAATCAGCGACTAAAACTATTGAGCTCTCATCTATATAATTTGTTGCTTTATAACCTAGCAACTACGACATTGTTATTTAGTTTTAATTGTTTTCATGGCCATGAGAAATTGACTTATACAATTACCAGATCGACAACAATGAAATGAACCATTCAATGTTAGTGGCTAAGTCATTAACTTTTATACAGCATAATAGTAACAATTTAATAGCATATATACGCAATGTTACAAGATGGGAAGCATGAAAGAAGCCTTTTAACTGGAATGATAATTACTGGGTGAATCCCCACAAGAAGGATAAGTTTTTACTCGTAATTAAAAGGGCCTGATGTTAATTAAACCTATAACCCTGAATTCTGCTATGCATCATTGCATGGCCAAAGGAATGACTAGTAATCCCTCGGTAGGAGGCATGTTTTTTTTCTACGGTTTAATATGTGTGAAGTAATTTATCTAATCTTACATCAAAACTATGGCTTAAATCATTGTTGATGCCTTTAGCTACATACTCTGTACCTGTATTCACTCATTGAGTAAAGTTCGTTCTCGACAATATCACAAAGTTTTTTCACGCTTGTTTTTTCTTCTTTTTAAATGGAGCGTGACAGAATTTGAGCTACAGTGCAATATTTGTTTTTAGTCTGCCAATGTGAATTGTGTTTAAAGCATATATACATTCCGGTTCCACTGTGACTAAAATGAACAATGTATAGGCAAAAAAATGTACAACCAGTACAGTACCAATTACAGTGGGGACAATCAAAATGGCATGCTTTGTGTTATGTTAATTCTGTGTTTTTTTAACATTTCAATGACATCCAAAAACATCAGCCAATGTTCAATAACCTTGCCTAATTGTTAAGAATTGATTAATCATGTCAAGTAAAGAGGTTTCTCTGCAGGAATCACAAACACATCCATAGGTTGATTCAGTAATTGTCACAATATATATATTGGGTAGTAATGGCCTTGAAGATCTGGGGGTGGGGGGGAGGGGGGTCTGTAATAACAAACATTCACTCAGTGGTTGACAATCAGATAACTCTCCTACACTGTATGTGCTTCAAAAGAGCCTTTATACCCATTGGATTATTGGAATTAATAAATAAATTTCTTTTCTAAATTCCAATTTGACTCTTTGTCCACCCAATCACTAAGATAGCAAATACAATATGCAATTAAAGCCGCAAGCGGCGTCACCGGGGCCCAAGCTGACAAGATTCTGTTTCATAATTAATGTGGTCACATGTTAGACAATCAGGTAGCTTGAATTATCAGTAACATGAGGTCAAAATGAAGTTGGTACCATGTATTTACCTGGTTTGGTTATCGAAATATGGTTTTCAGGATATATAATGAGCCATGTTCTTAATAATGAGATTACATAATCATATATAGCCATTTCTAATGTCAGTTACATCTTTCATTCAATGTCTTCATAATGACACTTGTTACATGTCCTGCTCTGCGACAGTGTTTTAGATATGACTGCTTGCATATTAATGAGTTCACATGACCATATATGGTCATCTGTTATTTTTAATCAAATCTCTTGTTCACTGTTGTCATAATAACACAGGATTCATCTTCCTAACTGCAACAGTGTTTAAGATATAATGGTTATGCATATTAATGAGTTCACATGACCATATATGGTTATCTGTTATTTTAATCAAATCTCTTGTTCACTGTTGTCATAATAACACAGGATTCATCTTCCTAACTGCAACAGTGTTTAAGATATAATGGTTATGCATATTAATGAGTTCACATGACCATATATGGTCATCTGTTATTTTAATCAAATCTCTTGTTCACCGTTGTCATAATGACACAGGATTCATCTTCCTAACTGCAACAGTGTTTGAGATATAACGATTACGCATATTAATGAGCTCACGTGACTATATATGGTCATCTGTTATTTTAATCAAATCTTTTGTTCAATGTTGTCATAATAACACAGGATTCCACTTCCTAACTGCAAAAGTGTTTGAGATATGACAGTTATGCATATTAATGAGCTCACATGACCATATATGGTCATTTGTTATTTTAATCGAATCTCTTGTTCAAGGTTGTCATAATAACACAGGATTCATCATCCTAACTACAACAGTGCTTGAGTTATAACAGTTATGCATATTAATGAGGTTAGAAGCCCCCACCCCGTGGGTGCCCAGCCACGAGGCCTAACAGTGTGCTATTGGGGCAAAATGATGCATCTGATGACACAAATGCACATACAAAATTTGAAAGAAATCAGACTAATACAAAACATGTAGTTGCATAATTTCTATTTTCACAAAATCCAAGATGGCGGCCAAACCACGTGACTGATCAAAATAATATTATTTTTCTCGTATGCAGCTAAGGCCATGCATGGTAAATATAGAAACATCTAGTAGATTGGTTGAATCGTCTCTGAGAAACAAATACCCAAACTTTTGGTCAATTTTACTTAAAATCCAAAATGGCGGCCAAACCATGTGACTGATCTGAAATTTTTTTTAGTTTTCTGAAAGGGCTTGATACACAGATGCCATGAAGCAAAATTGAAAATATTCCCTCAAGTGTTGCCAGAGTAAAAAACTACTTCCTGTTTAGAAGAAATCCAAAATGGTGGCCAAACCACGTGACCAATCGTAAACATTTTGTCAAACATAAATGGGATTCATATATAGAAGCTAAATACTACATATGAGAGCATTCTGCTTGGTGGTTCTGAAGAAGAAGATTTTTGAGTGTTTTATGCCGTTTTTAGGAAAAACAAAATGGCGGGAAAAGTCACATGACCGCTAAAGTTTTTATTGCTGATATTTATTACACATGAGTTGTACTATATACCATAAAAAAATCTAAACGCCTAGACCCTCAGAAAGTGGTCAAACAGCCACTTCCGGTTTTATTTCAATCCAATATGGCTGCCAAACTAATTGACCAATCGAAATTCTGAAAGCATGTTGCACCAGTTCACATTAGGGACTATCAGTATAGAGCATTATCAGACCATTCCGTTCAGCAGTTTTCTCAAACGGCTTGACGAAAAAAGTTACGGAAGAAAGAAAGAAAGAAAAAAAAACCGGACAATAAGAATAGGGGCCTCGCCCTTCGGGCTTGGGCCCCTAAAAACTATGTCAGTATGTCAGCCTCATACAAATATCACATTCTGGTTTAATGTCTTCACCTTGAACACAGTAAGTATTGCACATATAGCCCTGAGTTAGAGCATACACATCTCTAATATGTTGGAAGCCTCATCATAATCCATCTGTTAATAGACAAAGTCCAATTAATGAGCAGGCACGTACTGCATTACAATATGACATGTATATCTGCTATAAGAGTAAGGCAACAGACCATGCAACTATTGTCAAACTAAAAGACGTCTAGTGAGTGCCACTCTAGCAGGCAATGGTTTTGCAAATCTAATGGGTTACAATCAATTTCTGTCACTATTATACAGCCTAGAATCTATACAGAGTTGTCATTTGTAGCTCAATATCTGTTTAGACTAACATAGCTACAAAGGCAAAATACATTATTAAGTAGAATAGAAAAGCAATGTCTATAATTACTGAACAGGTAATTATAGCCAAAGAAAGCTTAGAAAGAACTCCCATGTGCTGAGAGTATTGGAGACACATAATTCAAAATTACTTGTACTTGATTGAGATAGTGATGGAAAAGCTGAAAACTAATAATGCAAATCAGAAAATTCATATGAACAGATTTGAATGTAAAACTAATGAGGCCTGCGCAATGTAACAGACCATCTATGTACCAAGTTTTATTGAAATGTGATTGGAACCAAAAAAAATTATGAATTATTATGCTAATTAGGGAATTAATATAAACAGATTTTAACCCCAAACTAATCAGGTTTGTACATTGTCCTAGAGCATCTTTGTACTAAGTTTCATTGAAATGGAATAATTAGTACTTTAGATATCAGTGTGATAGCTTAAAAGTGGTTAATTATGCAAATTAGTAATTAATATGTACAGATTTTAACCCAAACTAATCAGGTTTGTACATTGTCCTACAGCATCCATGTACAAAGTTTCATTGAAATGTGATGATTACTAGTAGTACTTGAGAAATAGTGTGAAAGCTGAAAATTAATTAAATATGCAAAATTAATTAACCCTAAAACTAATCAGGTTTCTGGATAGTCCTAAAGGATCTATGTACCAAGTTTCATTGAAATGTAATGCTTACTACGTGAAACATCAAAAGCTGAAAATTATTTAATTATGCAAATTAGGTAATTAATATGCACTGATATTACCCTAATAACTATCAGGTCTATGCAGTGTCTTATGACATCTATGTACCAAGTTTCATTGAAATGTGATGATTAGAACTTGAGATATCAGTGAAAAAAGAGAAAATTGACTAATCATTATGTAAATTAGGTAATTAGTAATTAGGTAATTTTTACCAAAAACTGATCAAAACCTAGCATTAGTTTAGAGCATCTATGTACCAAGTTTCATTAAAATCCAATGAGCGGTTCTTTAGATATCAGTGGAACAGTCATGGAACAGCTAAAAATCAGCTAATTATCATGCAAATTAGGTAATTAATATGCATGGAATTTTACCAAAACCTAATCAAATCTGCGCATTGGCCCAGAGAATCTATGCACCAAGTTTCATTAAAAACTGATGTACGATTCTTGAGATATCAGTGGAACAGACGGACACACACACACACACACACACCACACCCACACACACACACACACACACACACACACACATGCACACACACACACACACACACATACATACAGACACACTAACTGCAAAGACTCCCATTTTGTGCTTCGCACATGGGAGTCAAAAAGGGAAAGTCTTTTTTCCCATCTCCTCAAAACTATTACCGGTATTGTTGCATTTTAGTGTCAAGTCTTGTCACTGTCACTGAGTTTCTGTTCAACCATTCAAAAAAAACCATATCCCAAATCAATTTATTTGTGTCCACTCTCCCCACCACTCACAACTAAAATTAGTTGGGAGAACTACAGGATGATTTAAGACACCATTCCGATGATGCAAGCTACGTCTTCATTAAGATTTGCTATGTAATTGAATACACAAAAACTCTGAGGACAAACAACACATTGAGGTCCACCATATTGGACACTGCATTTAAAAGAAAAAGGAGATGCCTAAAAAATGATGTTTTGAAAGTGAATCAAATTTTAATCTTCTTTATTCAATAAAACAAAAACTTTGGGTCAGCCATAGGCAAGCTAAATGGGAAACATGCTATTGTGCTCAATTTAAAATGGATGATTCATTATTTATTTTAAAGGAAAAGTCAATGTTGTGAATTTTGACAATTGCCTAATATTATGTGTATGTGCTAATAATTAAAATGTATTTGTTGTTGCGAGAATCCTCAGGGTTCTAATACTTGCCTCCCATTGGCTACGTATACCCCATTGTTCTAAATAAAAACACCCTTCTGTGCTATGACTGCCTATTAAAGTGTAGCATTGTGATGTAATATTATCTGATAATTAATCCATGACTACACAGGGGAGGGGGTATTCATTGAAAAACTTTTTGGGGATCCAAGATTCTTGCTTGTTGCCAGCAAACTGTGTTGAAACCACTGAATTCATTCACGGGTCCTGTGCAATAGGGTTCTAACCTGATATCCAGAAAACTCATGTTTTTTGTGTCTAGAAACCTGTGCCCCACTCCCTGAGACTGTAACACACTGCACAAAACACTTCTCAATCAAGCTTTAGATAAGATAAAACGTCACAGTGTCTTTAAAAGTATGGATGTTATATATATGTGTGCATTGTTTATTAACTCAAATAATTACTGAAAAGCCCGTTGATAATACCTCTGCCATAGATGCATGTTTAAGAATGATCAATTTTAACACTCATAATTTAAATCAGTATGCTTAAAAAAACACACAAATAAGCAGCGCCTTGACTTACACTTTAATTGTCCATTTAAATTTCAACCCTCACGTATTCTCTGAAACCAAACATCGCGTGTTCATGTTACCGATAGTATAAGTTACTTTCGTAATTGCAAGAGCGACTCTCAGGACTCAAGTACATGTTATTCTATATTAAGTAATAGCTTAGTGGCGCAAAAGATGACTGACAGTTGTCATAAAGGCCCCCACGGCGGAAATAAATTACTTTAAAATGGACTCAGTTTATGACATGGTTAAAGTGAAATGTGAATTTTAGTGAATTAAAGATTTATCAATTACTTTATGATGAATGCCAACTGGTGTTCAAATAACTGCAGTTTTAATACCTGAAATGAATGTTGTACATCATCGTTGAAGGAGTGCTCCTGTAAATTACTACAAATCACTTCGAATAATTCTGTTATTATTTTATTCTCTGCTTCCTCATTCATTCACATGAACTGTACTTCTCCACCATCAAGTGTTTGACTGATACTCCATCCCTGTAGGGGAACAAACTACCTCAACCGCACAGCACTATCAATTACCCAGAATTCTCTATGATTTGTACCATTCGACGTTGATTTCTATAAAACTTTTTTATTGCATGGTTTACAATGTTGTACCATACTAAATTGCTACAGGGTCTGTTTTTCAGAAGTATATTGTACAATATAGTGGTGCTAAAATGCTATCAATATTTTGAGAATATAATCACTAAAATGAGTACTCGCTGTCATTCTTCATTTCATCAATTCAACGACACATCCAGGCACTGGAGATTTACTTATCAGGTATTTATCTAAGAATTATACAATATAATTATAGATTTGATTGACTGTTGATCACTACACTACCAGTACTACTTTAGCAAAACATCAAACTATTCAGAATTTTATTCAACACCTAAAAATAAAATAGTATTCCTCTGTCATTGGCACAAGCACTTTTTTGTATGCTGTCTTCCATCTTCATACGTTACCATGACTACAAAACTACATTATTTCAACATACATTTCATGTATTGTTCCCCTCTGAAGTCGGTGTACTGACATTACACTAGAAAAAATGAAATTCAAATTACATTTGAATACACTAATCAAAATATTTCAATATTCTTATTTACTCTAGAAGCACATCTTCAATTTGTTTGTAAGCGAATAATTGCATTTACTGTATATTGATTCATTCACAGTCCCTGTTGAGGGATGGTGGATCATTCAAACATGACTTATTTTGACCATAGACACATTGCTGTCATTTACATAAGTGTATGCACTACTAATTAATCAAATACAGTTTTTGATTTAATAGTTTTTTTTATAATGCCCCTGAAGGTTGCATATCCTGGTACATTTTGGGGGACAATCGATTAATTAATGTCTCAAAAAATGCAAACAGTTGTCATCGAAGGTCAAAAATACTGTAAAATTTTCATAATTTGAGGATTGACTCCAGAGAAATGCTACACCATTTCCCGATTTTTACTGATTCATGATTTTTGCGAAAGATTTGTCTCATGCAAAATTGAAGCGGTTGTTTATCAAACATGATGAGCCTAGGGAGTATTTTAGTTCATAACTTTCACTAAGTATATGTATTCACCTAATAATAATAATAATAATAATAATAATAATAATAATAATAATAATAATAATAATAATAACTTTATTGCATCCTTAGAAGTACAAATGTTCTATTGGTTTACAGCAATAAATATATAAGTGATTAAAATAATATCAAAGTATGATAACGTAAAAAATAGAAAAAAAGTCAAGGTATTATATCCAAAGAAAGCTCATTTATTAAAATGAATGATTTATGTAAAAATTCATATTCTTTCCAGATTGTAATTGATTTTAAATTTAATGTATGTTCTCATTTTTTTTTTTAATTGTCATATTCTCTCTCCAGTATGTTATGTATTGTTGTTTAATAGTGCTGCTAATTTCCTTAATATTTTGATGTAATAGTTGTGATGTTTTAGAGAGGTCTACATCTTTCAAGATATTTTTGACTGATGTTTCCCATTGTGCTTTTGACAAAGTCTGATTGCTTAACGCTATCTTTGTATAATTATTTTGTGACTTGTCTGTGACACGGGACCAGAACTTTAATCATATTAATTTTCACTTCAGTTATCAATGGAAATGCTCAAATTTCACCCCGACATGCGCTATTCGCTGTGTATTTATTAAGCCCAAGTAGTTGTTTAATGAATTTAAGATGCACTTTTTCTGTTTTAGTTTTGTCCCAGTTATTGTTACTCATATTTTTCATTCCCCAAATTTCAGATCCATACAGTAAAATTGGTTTGATACATATATTAAACAGATGGATGTATGTTTTACAGTCTGTTTCTTTTGGTAAAGACTGCTTTAGTGCTTACATGGCTTTGATTGCTTTATCTGCTAGGTTGTCTCTAGCTTCTGTAAATTTACCATTTAACTGAAAGATTATTCTAAGATAATTATATGAGTTGACACAGCAAAGTTTTTCATTTTGATAATAGAATTGTTCATTTCTTTGTAGTGTTCCCCTTCTGAATACAAGAATTTTAGTTTTTGCAAGATTTACTATTTTCCATTTTTGGCAATAATCTTGCAGTTTATTTAATGCATTTTGTAGGCCTTTTTCTGTTATTGAAATTAGCACCAGATCATCTGCATAAAGTAGTGAGTTAATTTTAGTGTTATGTAGTGTGACCTGATCAAGGGATCTGTCTTCCAAGTATTTACTCATATCATCAACATATAAATTTAAATAGTGTAGGGCTTATAACAGAACCTTGTCACACACCTTTTGTTGTCTCAAATATATTCGTGATTGTGTTTTCTAAACGAATGCATGCTTTCGTATTACAATACATATTTTTAAAAATATTATAAATTTTGCCATTTATTTCATTTTTGAGTAATTTAAAACAATTCATTACGCCAGACACTATCAAAGGCTTTTTGAAAGTCTATAAAGCATGCATAGAATTTTCGTTATAGCTGGAGATATTTTTTAACAATTGTTTTCAGTACAAAAATGTGGTCTGTTGTGCGGTGACTTTTACAGAACCCTGCTTGATTATTGTTAATTATGTTATTTGTTTTTAAGGTATTGGGTAATAGATACTAATCAATAATTAATCCTCTCTAAATATACTGTTAAGCCTTTAAGTATACATTAAATATACTTTTAGTACATGGGCTAAGAAGTCAAAAATGCTACCTCATGTGAGAAGGTTTAGTACAGGCTAAGAAATGGCAAGTATGTGATAAATCTAACCTGGTAGACCCTTAGGACGGGTTAACAAAGCATGCATGGATGCTTTGCCAAAACACCATTGTATTTAATGTATATGTGGAGGATTTATTACTATATTCAAAACTATTCATTTCGGTATGCCATTTATTTTGACATGACAAATCATTACAAGAAAAAAATAGATTGATGACGAGACTTCCTGTTATTCTGCAATCTGCATTTGTTGAATTTGCATTGTTATAGTTTTATAACTGTAGAACTAACATGTACATTTTTGGTTAAGGACTGAAGAGATCTTCCGGTATATTCTTAACAAGTTTGGGAGGAAGGTGCATCATTGCACTTTTTAACGTTATCCAATATTATTGACTAAAAATGTCTAAGTTAAACAAGTCTGTCTGGGCAACTATTGGGACAGGTCGTTTTTCTCTGATATTATCAATAATATCGTCTAACAATGTCTAAGTTAGACAGGTCTGTCTGGGCAACTATTGGGACAGTTCGTTTTTTCCGATATTATCGATAAAATCATCTAAGTTATACAGGTCTGCCAACATTTCATTAGATTTTATTAGATGATAATTATCCAATAATGATTTATATGACATTGTCATGCCTTCATGAAGTTTGGATGCTCCTTAACCTGTGCTAACTGTTATGTTCCTTCCCATGCGTGAATACAATTAGGTACATGTATAGCCAATATGCAAATATATGAGATTAGCTTAAATCTTAGCCCATACTTGGTACGTGTAAGCCTGAACATGACTATTCCGTACAATAAATTGATTCATTATTAATTAAAAAAAAGACTGCGATATCAGTGAAATGAGTCTCAATCATAATAAAACATAACGATAAGACTTGATTGCCTGTGGATTTTTATGTTGCATTATTGCTTGATATATACTAATCAGAATCTAATGATAAAGATTCAATAACTTATATAATGAGTTATTAAAATATTACATTCTCTATCAGTGATGAAATGATACAAGTAAAATTAGGGGAAACAAAATTGGGAAACAATTATTTCCATGGTCCCTCAATGAATATTACATTTTATGTATAAAAGTTTCAATCAGTGATTTAATGTTATAAGCAAATTAAAGGAAACCAAATCGAGAAATAATTATTTCCATGGTCCCTCAATGAATATTACATTTTATGTATAAAAGTTTCAATCAGTGATTTAATGTTATAAGCAAATTAAAGGAAACCAAATCGAGAAATAATTATTTCCATAGTCCCTCAATGAATATTACATTCTCTGATTATAAAACTAGGAAAGATACAATAAAGCACTCATCGACTAATACATGGTAACTCTGACTGGTTTGAATACAAAAAAACATTAATATTCATTAAATTAGAGAATTGAAGATATCATCATGAAATGAACAAATCTCGGAGAGGTCCACCTGAAGTACCTACAGAATTCTGCCGTAGGAACTGAAGATATCATTAGAAAATGAACAATATGTATAGTATCAAAGTAATCAGTCTTGCTGTTTTCAACAAGAATTCGAAAATATCACTTTTCACCAAAAATTACAAAAATATTCATCAAAATTAGATAATTAGAGATATCATCACGAAATGAACAAATCTCAGACAGGTCCACATGTAGTACCTATATGTATAATATCAAAGCAATTGAAGCTGCTGTTTTCAACAAGAAGTCGAAAATATCACTTTTTAACAAAAATGACAAAAATATTCACCAAAATTAGAGAATTAAAGATATCATTACAAAATGAACAAATCTGAGAGAGGTCCACATGTAGTACCTATATGTATAATATCAAAGCAATTGACAATAAATAACATGAATATCATAGCCATGACTGTATGGTGTCTATGACAATAAATAACATATGAATATCATAGCCATGACTGTATGGTGTCTATGACAATAAATAACATATGAATATCATAGCCAAGACTGTATGGTGTCTATGACAATAAATAACATATGAATATCATAGCCAAGACTGTATGGTGTCTATGACAATAAATAACATATGAATATCATAGACAAGACTGTATGGTGTCTATGACAATAAATAACATATGAATATCATAGCCAAGACTGTATGGTGTCTATGACAATAAATAACATATGAATATCATAGCCAAGACTGTATGGTGTCTATGACAATAAATAACATTTGAATATCATAGCCAAGACTGTATGGTGTCTATAACAATAAATAACATATGAATATCATAGCCAAGACTGTATGGTGTCTATGACAATAAATAACATATGAATATCATAGCCAAGACTGTATGGTGTCTATGACAATAAATAACATATCAATATCATAGCCAAGACTGTATGGTGTCTATGACAATAAATAACATATGAATATCATAGCCATGACTGTATGGTGTCTATGACAATAAATAACATATGAATATCATAGCCAAGACTGTATGGTGTCTATGACAATAAATAACATATGAATATAATAGCCAAGACTGTATGGTGTCTATGACAATAAATAACATATGAATATCATAGCCAAGACTGTATGGTGTCTATGACAATAAATAACATGAATATCATAGCCAAGACTGTATGGTGTCTATGACAATAAGTAACATATGAATATCATAGCCAAGACTGTATGGTGTCTATGACAATAAATAACATATGAATATCATAGCCAAGACTGTATGGTGTCTATGACAATAAGTAACATATGAATATCATAGCCATGACTGTATGGTGTCTATGACAATAAATAACATATGAATATCATAGGCAAGACTGTATGGTGTCTATGACAATAAATAACATATGAATATCATAGCCAAGACTGTATGGTGTCTATGACAATAAATAACATATGAATATCATAGCCATGACTGTATGGTGTCTATGACAATAAATAACATATGAATATCATAGCCAAGACTGTATGGTGTCTATGACAATAAATAACATGAATATCATAGACAAGACTGTATGGTGTCTATGACAATAAATAACATATGAATATCATAGCCAAGACTGTATGGTGTCTATGACAATAAATAACATGAATATCATAGCCAAGTCTGTATGGTGTCTATGACAATAAATAACATGAATATCATAGCCAAGACTGTATGGTGTCTATGACAATAAGTAACATATGAATATCATAGCCAAGACTGTATGGTGTCTATGACAATAAATAACATGAATATCATAGCCAAGACTGTATGGTGTCTATGACAATAAATAACATATGAATATCATAGCCAAGACTGTATGGTGTCTATGACAATAAATAACATATGAATATCATAGCCAAGACTGTATGGTGTCTATGACAATAAATAACATTTGAATATCATAGCCAAGACTGTATGGTGTCTATGACAATAAGTAACATATGAATATCATAGCCAAGACTGTATGGTGTCTATGACAATAAATAACATATGAATATCATAGCCAAGACTGTATGGTGTCTATGACAATAAGTAACATATGAATATCATAGCCATGACTGTATGGTGTCTATGACAATAAATAACATATGAATATCATAGGCAAGACTGTATGGTGTCTATGACAATAAATAACATATGAATATCATAGCCAAGACTGTATGGTGTCTATGACAATAAATAACATGTGAATATCATAGCCAAGACTGTATGGTGTCTATGACAATAAATAACATATGAATATCATAGCCAAGACTGTATGGTGTCTATGACAATAAATAACATGAATATCATAGCCAAGACTGTATGGTGTCTATGACAATAAATAACATGTGAATATCATAGCCAAGACTGTATGGTGTCTATGACAATAAATAACATATGAATATCATAGCCAAGACTGTATGGTGTCTATGACAATAAATAACATATGAATATCATAGCCAAGACTGTATGGTGTCTATGACAATAAATAACATGAATATCATAGCCAAGACTGTATGGTGTCTATGACAATAAATAACATATGAATATCATAGCCAAGACTGTATGGTGTCTATGACAATAAGTAACATATGAATATCATAGCCAAGACTGTATGGTGTCTATGACAATAAATAACATGAATATCATAGCCAAGACTGTATGGTGTCTATGACAATAAATAACATATGAATATCATAGCCATGACTGTATGGTGTCTATGACAATAAATAACATATGAATATCATAGCCAAGACTGTATGGTGTCTATGACAATAAATAACATGAATATCATAGCCAAGACTGTATGGTGTCTATGACAATAAATAACATATGAATATCATAGCCAAGACTGTATGGTGTCTATGACAATAAATAACATATGAATATCATAGCCAAGACTGTATGGTGTCTATGACAATAAGTAACATATGAATATCATAGCCAAGACTGTATGGTGTCTATGACAATAAATAACATATGAATATCATAGCCAAGACTGTATGGTGTCTATGACAATAAATAACATATGAATATCATAGCCATGACTGTATGGTGTCTATGACAATCAATAACATATGAATATCATAGCCAAGACTGTATGGTGTCTATGACAATAAATAACATATGAATATCATAGACAAGACTGTATGGTGTCTATGACAATAAATAACATATGAATATCATAGCCAAGACTGTATGGTGTCTATGACAATCAATAACATATGAATATCATAGCCAAGACTGTATGGTGTCTATGACAATAAATAACATATGAATATCATAGCCAAGACTGTATGGTGTCTATGACAATAAATAACATATGAATATCATAGCCAAGACTGTATGGTGTCTATGACAATAAATAACATATGAATACATGTATCATAGCCAAGACTGTATGGTGTCTATGACAATAAATAACATATGAATATCATAGCCAAGACTGTATGGTGTCTATGACAATAAATAACATATGAATATCATAGCCATGACTGTATGGTGTCTATGACAATAAATAACATATGAATATCATAGCCAAGACTGTATGGTATCTATGACAATAAATAACATATGAATATCATAGCCAAGACTGTATGGTGTCTATGACAATAAATAACATATGAATATCATAGCCAAGACTGTATGGTGTCTATGACAATAAATAACATGAATATCATAGCCAAGACTGTATGGTGTCTATGACAATAAATAACATATGAATATCATAGCCAAGACTGTATGGTGTCTATGACAATAAGTAACATATGAATATCATAGGCAAGACTGTATGGTGTCTATGACAATAAATAACATATTGAAGATATCATCATGAAATGAACAAATCTAAGATAGGTCTACCCAAGGTAGACACCAAGTATCAAAGCATTCAGACTTGTAGTTTCCAAGAAGAAATCAAAAAAGTAAAAAGTTGACGCGGACGTCGACAGACAATCACTCATATCATTAGCTCCACTCAACAAAGTTGACAGCGGAGCTAAAAACGAGAAAATGTCATCTGACTGCTAAAAAACTTGTTATTGCTGCTATCTATTACATATGAGTTGTGCTACTGGTATATGCCATAAAATAATCTCATGGCCTAGACACCCAGTTTAATTTCAATCCAATATGACTGCCAAACCAAGTCAGGTGCCCCAGTTCACATTAGGAACTATCAGTATGGAGAATTTCAGACAATTCCCTTTGATTTTCTCAAGAGGAAGATGAAGAAAATCAAAACGATATAACAAAAGGGCCCCACTACAAAATCACCCTTCATTGTCCTACATATTATTCAGAATAGAAACCTTTCAAACTGACATATACACAGCTCCAGAACAAATATACATGCTTACAAACTGTCATATCAAATAAAATACCAATCCGAGGGGATCTTAGTTGTCATCAAAATGTTATAATAACAATACAGATTCTGTAAGGCTTGTCTTCAATATACATAATATATATTATATACTTTTATTGGGGAATGGATTATATTAGTGTAGTTTACTTAATCGTTTAAATATAGAAATAATAGTTTCTCACTTTACAATACCTATTCATGTAGTATGTATACATACATATTCTAATCAATTGAATTTGTTAGACAAGAGTTATGTCTTACTTGAGATTTTATGTTGAAGGATATAGCGTAATAAAACATATTTAATAGCATGTGATACATTTTCCTTATAACTTAAGAGAACATTTTTTTTTTCTTAATGGTTTTGTCTTTCATTTGTACTTGTATCAAGAAAGGTTTTAAAATGAGCAAAATCAATAATTGGCCAACAAATTAGTTTCCATGGAAAAATCATATTTACTAGTAAACACATATACAAGTATATACATGGTAAATTCAACTTGCGAAATTAAGAATTATTTCACCTTAAGATTTTAATTGCCAGGCTTCCCGGTATTAGTCTTAAATTTGGCTACAACAACTTATATCACTTTCGCCACAAATAGCTGACAGTAATTTCTAAATCACTAATTGTTCTGAAGAAATGATCACCAACAAAAAAAATGATATCACCCAGACAAAGGTAAATTTAAATATAGTAGTAAATGTATATTTGTGAATTTAGTATATAAATCTAAACAATTTTCACATCTTTCCTCAGTTTGCGAAGTGATTAACCTGGCTGAAAAAAATATTGAAGTTACTGTATTAATTGATTTG
Source organism: Saccoglossus kowalevskii (assembly GCF_978046115.1). Classification (NCBI taxonomy): domain Eukaryota; kingdom Metazoa; phylum Hemichordata; class Enteropneusta; family Harrimaniidae; genus Saccoglossus; species Saccoglossus kowalevskii. The sequence continues at coordinate 10,425,889 of NC_140646.1, forward strand.
CTTTTAGTAGAATAAATTTGATAGGTGATGTTGAAAGCTGTCTAATCAAATTACAGTTAATTTGTAACTGTTTTTCAATTCATAAAAATTTCCAAGAAACACACTTTATAAGCTTTCAACTATTGATATTGGTCCATCCTAAGATATCTGATTTGTAAACATAGCCTACTTATTTTCTTCCATTAGTCTGCCACTGCCAATTTTTCTCATGTCACAGAAATTTAAATCAAAATTACTGTCTGTCGTATTCTGCTAAGTTTCGGTCAAGACCTCCATGCATATACCAGCTATGACAATTGTCTGAATTTAAAAATGAGAAAAACCAAACAAAACAAAACATACGAACAGCTCAGAAATTTTATAGCACTATTTAAATCCAGAGCCTTTTCACCGCCATTTCACCACCATTTCACCAACTTAATCATTAATTTGTTTCCATGGCCGACATTATAGGCTTAACCCCGCTTTCACACTTTGCTTATGCTTGTATGCTTGCGTAGTCACTGGTTGGCAAGAACCAGTCCCTCGCTTAAAGGGTTATACAGTAACATAATTAAAACATATATTGACCAGTTGAAGTCCTCATGACATTTACAGCAGTGTCATGTTTTGTTTGAAAAAACTTCACAGAAAATACACAAATAAAGCCAATCCATTATATATATACATCATTAAAATATTATAGTACAAACTGCTTACACAGCCAATCCAATCACATTAAGGAAGGCTCTGCAATTTACCAAATTAATCAACATATACCAATATTTATACAGTATCTTGGGGGCATTGCTGCAATTATTTATTGCAGCATATTTCGGGGGCTTCGTATTAGTGGATTATACTCATTTGTTCCCCCAAGATTTATTTTTCCTAGTTTATTTTTAGTATGTATTTTTGTCATCCTTGTGTTTATAGTTCACCCAAGTGTTTTCTCTTAGTTTATATATAGTATGTATTTATTTTCATCCTCATGTATATTAACCTACCATACTTGTAGCTATGGCTTCCGCCATTTCTACCTTGCCAGGCAGCTTCCGCTGCCTTACTAACCCTTACGTGGTCTCGGCTTACGCTGTCTCTGCTAGTATGTGCAGCCTCCGCAGCACTACTGATAACTTACTTACCTCAGGTAGTCAATAGTCTTCGCTGTTCTACCAGGTAGTCTTATCTCAGCTACCACAGCTTCACCTCATAATCATTACTGATTACTAATAGTTAACATTTATTTATCTTTATCGCAGTTTGTTTTAAGAAGTTTTCTGTATGTTTTGTTACCAGGTGCTAAAGGTCATTAGTACTGTCACTAACTGACCTATCTGGGGGGCCCGCTGTGGGACACGTTATCTTAGATAGCTTAGTTACAGTTTGTTAGGCAGTCAGTCATTTTCAACTTTGTACAGGCAGATTGTCCCAGCAGCGTGCCCCCCCTTGATGCCAAATAAAGTTCTGTTTACAATATTGAGTGTGTCATAAATGGGAGTCTAATGTTTATGTTAGACTGTATTTATGATCACACGGTGATTTGCATAATCTCGTGTTGGCATCAGTTTCTCAGTTTTATCTGCGTCAGCGGTTATGTTTGTTGCAAGTTGAAGTTTATTTCTGGATTCTGTACGAACCGCCACCAGCCCCAACCACCACCAGGGGGCTTCGTATTAGTGGATTATACTCATTTGTTCCCCCAAGATTTATTTTTCCTAGTTTATTTTTAGTATGTATTTTTGTCATCCTTGTGTTTATAGTTCACCCAAGTGTTTTCTCTTAGTTTATATATAGTATGTATTTATTTTCATCCTCATGTATATTAACCTACCATACTTGTAGCTATGGCTTCCGCCATTTCTACCTTGCCAGGCAGCTTCCGCTGCCTTACTAACCCTTACGTGGTCTCGGCTTACGCTGTCTCTGCTAGTATGTGCAGCCTCCGCAGCACTACTGATAACTTACTTACCTCAGGTAGTCAATAGTCTTCGCTGTTCTACCAGGTAGTCTTATCTCAGCTACCACAGCTTCACCTCATAATCATTACTGATTACTAATAGTTAACATTTATTTATCTTTATCGCAGTTTGTTTTAAGAAGTTTTCTGTATGTTTTGTTACCAGGTGCTAAAGGTCATTAGTACTGTCACTAACTGACCTATCTGGGGGGCCCGCTGTGGGACACGTTATCTTAGATAGCTTAGTTACAGTTTGTTAGGCAGTCAGTCATTTTCAACTTTGTACAGGCAGATTGTCCCAGCAGCGTGCCCCCCCTTGATGCCAGTCTAACATAAACATTAGACTCCCATTTAAATAGTCATACTATTGCAAATTGAGCAGTCAGTGTATTTAAACGTCTAGTTTGACATCTGCGTGCTTGTCACCAACCTCTGATGGTTTGGGTAATGGAAAACTGACAATAAAACGTAGTAATAAGTTGAAGCAGAGAGTTGTATTTTATTTTGCCACTGTCATCATAGAATTTATTTTCATTATTATTTCACTGCAGGGATAAATCAATGAAACTGAAATCCAGTGGAAATACTTGTTCACATGTCTCAACTCAATTTATGCTTTTCAGGGTAATTAATTAATATCAGCTAAATTAATATAATTCAAATATTTTCCTAAGACCTAGAAATAATTTATAAAATATTCAAACTACACTGTACAGTAATAGCAACATTTCAAGTACTACCCCAGTAAATGTCATAGTGAAATCATAGTGCTATTAACACGTACGGTGTGGCTGCATTTACTACAGTCAAGGCATAACTCAAAGCAGGAGAGTCGTCACCTGCACATGCAACAAACGTTCATAGCCTGTTGTTGTTTAAAAACAACCGCTGCACATGAGCTTTTACATTTTTATTGTGTGTTGTAATCGTCGCTTGTGACTTAATTCATGCGAATGCGAAGATGACTCCACCTTAATTATAAGCCAGCATTGCCTTTCCAAAAAATTTTATTTTATATTAGTACCATTTTTATCAATAATTTCAACTTATTCTTTGTAGTATTTACCAAATGTTACTATGCATGAGACATACTGACTCTGAAAGCACTTTTGAAAGCAAGCTACGCTAGAATTATAAACGATTTATTGGTAAATAAAAGTTTGACTTGAACCATATCGTATAAGCATCAATGTATTGAGTATAATTATGTATTAATAATTAATTCTCCTAAACCTGTATTACATAATTTAATCTAGATATAAATCTAGAAATAAAAATCATAAATTTCCAACAATTTTGTGAATCAGTAAAAATGCTAATACTTTTGTAAATTTAGTCCTCACAAATGCCGTTAAATCTTGAAAATTCATATGAGCTATATAATTGTGCCGCTGTTAAAGCATTATGCTGTTGATTATCCACACTTATACTACAACATACATCACTTTTAAAATTATGTTCAATTGTAAGGCCTTCCTAAGTATAATAATTACATTGAAGCACTGAACCTATATGTCACCTTGTCCAAACTATATATATAACAGATAATTACAGTTTAGCATAATAAGATACTACTGAAAATACTCGCACTATATAATACTATGTATATCATAAAAAAGCCACTAAAAATAATTGCACAAATCAGCCCAAATTGCTTATATACACAACATAGAAAAATAAATGGCGCATGAAATAAATACACTATACAATATGCTGCTCCTAAGTAATTGTCTACATCAACAACTCTTGTAGGGTGCACATATTTACAGTTTTAACAGATCAAACCAATCCACGGGAACATGAACTGAGAACTTTGAGAACAAAAAATGAGGCACTCATGTGGAGACAAACCGCAAACAAACAAACAGTAAGATGCACAAAATTTGACTGGGTCTTAACTCTTAGAGAAATATGAGCCGTTTAAAAATAAATTTAGGAATCAGTTAATGAATATTAAAACGTCAATATTTATTGCTTTTCTTCATAACCTTATATGATACAACTGCTGTTATTCTCATGCGACATCCCCCAAAAATAAGGAAAACAAGCACGAATTAAGTACTTAATCAACACTTAATCTTTGGAAAAAGATGATAGAAAAGTTAGAAAAGATTACTAATGTATGAAGCATAGTTATCTATCACTATTGTACAGTGTAAAAAAAACAGAGCATTAGAACCAGCATTAGAAGCATGCAGTTATAGACATCCAATACCAATCATAAACAAAATTTCAAAACAGTAATGTTGCAGTAATACATTAACTCATGGAATGCTCCAAATACAATAGTTTACGCACACTTTCCTAAATCAATTATTGATCACATACAATTCAAAATACTGACAAGTTTATATATCTAAGAATATAATGCCACAATTATATTAAATACATGTTGCACACTATATTCACACTGCTATCAAAGAAAGTACAATGTACATTTATCTTTCATTTCATAGTTTTTCATAAAATGTTATACTGATACTGATAAAAATTAATATTTCTAAAGATGCAATGAATTTGATATATAGATATTATTATATAAGATCTATAATATTTCACCAGGAATAATATACAATATAACAGTTGAAAATGAGGACAGAAATTAAAATGTACATGAGACGTAAAAGAGTGATGGGTGATACCATGTGTCCGCCAGGTGTCTGTCAAACCATTCATCAATCCCAGCATGGACAGCATCCATGGTGCATTGCCAATCAATCAGCATGGGGAAAGCGTCACATGAACCTTACGTGGCCTTTAATGCTATGAATGCAATACACACTGTTCAACAAAGAACCTGCTGCTACATACAGGCAGACATACACTCATACAGAGCTATTTTATATATTAATAATAGATATATAGAAACGATAGTAGCTTGTGATTATGAATTGCTAAATAGGATTATTAAACACACTGAATGATATACCTGAACATTTGGCAAGATCAGACATTATAATATATGTAAAATTTCATAAATCTATAATTTCTAATGACTGTACTAGATTGTTTTGACCCTTTTCAGTCAATTTTTCTATCTCTGAGAAATTCTGCAATATTTCAGTTGTACCCAGTGCTAATCACAGAGTACACAGTGTTCAGGTTGTACCTGATAGTGATCACAGTGAACACAGTGTTCAGGTTGTACCTGAAACTGATCACAGTGAACACAGTGTTCAGGTTGTACCTGATACTGATTAAAGTGTACACAGTGTTCAGGTTGTACCTGATACTGATCACAGTGAACACAGTGTTCAGGTTGTACCCGATACTGATCAGAGTGAACACAGTGTTCAGGTTGTACCTGATACTGATCAGAGTGAACACAGTGTTCAGGTTGTACCTGATACTGATCACAGTGAACACAGTGTTCAGGTTGTACCTGATACTGATCACAGTGAACACAGTGTTCAGGTTGTACCCGATACTGATCAGAGTGAACACAGTGTTCAGGTTGTACCTGATACTGATCACAGTGAACACAGTGTTCAGGTTGTACCCGATACTGATCAGAGTGAACACAGTGTTCAGGTTGTACCTGATACTGATCACAGTGAACACAGTGTTCAGGTTGTACCTGATACTGATCACAGTGAACACAGTGTTCAGGTTGTACCTGATACTGATCACAGTGAACACAGTGTTCAGGTTGTACTCGATACTGATCACAGTGATCACAGTGAACACAGTGTTCAGGTTATACCAGATACTGATCACAGTGAACAGAGTGTTCAGGTTGTACCTGATACTGATCACAGTGTACACAGTGTTCAGGTTGTACCCAATACTGATCACAGTGTACACAGTGTTCAGGTTGTACCTGATACTGATTACAGTGTTCACAGTGTTCAGGGTGTACCTGATACTGATTACAGGGTTCACAGTGTTAAGGTTGTACCTGATACTGATTACAGGGTACACAGTGCTCAGGTTGTACCTGATACTGATCACAGTGAACACAATGTTAAGGTTGTACCTGATAGTGATCACAGTGTACACAGTGTTTAGGTTGTACTTGATACTGATCACAGTGAACACAGTGTTCAGGTTGTACGTGATAATGATTACAGTGAACACAGTGTTCAGGTTGTACATGATACTGATCACAGTGAACACAATGTTCAGGTTGTACCTGATACTGGTTGTGCCTGATACTGATCACAGTGCACACAGTGTTCAGGTTGTACCTGATACTGATCACAGTGTACACATTGTTCAGGCTGTACCTGATACTGATTACAGTGTTCAGGTTGTACCTGATACTGATCACAGTATACACAGTGTTCAGATTGTACCTGATACTGATCACAGTCTACACAGTGTTCAGGTTGTACCTGATACTGATAACAGTGTACTCATTGTTCAGGTTGTACCTGATACTGATTACAGTGTTCAGGTTGTACCTGGTACTGATTACACTGTTCAGGTTGTACCTGATACTGATTACAGTGTTCAGGTTGTACTTGATACTGATCACAGTGAACACAGTGTTCAGGTTGTACATGATACTGATCACAGTGAACACAGTGTTCAGGTTGTACCTGATAATGTTCACAGTGTACACAGTGTTCAGGTTGTACCTGATACTGATTACAGGGTTCACAGTGTTAAGGTTGTACCTGATACTGATCACAGTGAACAGAGTGTTCAGGTTGTATCTGATACTGATCACAGTGAACACAGTGTTAAGGTTGTACCTGATAGTGATCACAGTGTACACAGTGTTTAGGTTGTACTTGATACTGATCACAGTGAACACAGTGTTCAGGTTGTACGTGATAATGATTACAGTGAACACAGTGTTCAGGTTGTACATGATACTGATCACAGTGAACACAATGTTCAGGTTGTACCTGATACTGGTTGTGCCTGATACTGATCACAGTGCACACAGTGTTCAGGTTGTACCTGATACTGATCACAGTGTACACATTGTTCAGGCTGTACCTGATACTGATTACAGTGTTCAGGTTGTACCTGGTACAGATTACACTGTTCAGGTTGTACCTGATACTGATTACAGTGTTCAGGTTGTACCTGATACTGATCACAGTGTTAACAGTGTTCAGATTGTACCGGATACTGATCACAGTATACACAGTGTTCAGATTGTACCTGATACTGATCACAGTGTACACAGTGTTCAGGTTGTACCTGATACTGATTAAAGTGTACACATTGTTCAGGTTGTACCTGATACTGATTACAGTGTTCAGGTTGTACTTGATACTGATCACAGTGAACACAGTGTTCAAGTTGTGCCTGATACTGATCACAGTGTACACAGTGTTCAGGTTGAACCTGATACTGATCACAGTGTACACATTGTTCAGGATGTACCTGATACTGATTACAATGTTCAGGTAGTACCTGATACTGATTTCAGTGTTCACAGTGTTCAGGTTGTACATGATACTGATCACAGTGTACACAGTGCTCAGATTGTACCTGATACTGATCACAGTGTATACAGTGTTCAGGTTGTACCTGATACTGATTACAGTGTTCACAGCGTTCGGGTTGTACCAGATAATGATCACAGTATACGCAGTGTTCAGGTTGTACCTGATATTGATCACAGTGTTCAGGTTGTACCTGATACTCATCACAGTGTACACAGTGTTCAGGTTGTACCAGATACTGATCACCGTGTACACAGTGTTTAGGTTGTACCTGATACTGATTACAGTGTTCACAGTGTTAAGGTTGTACCTGATACTGATCACAGTGTATACAGTGTTCAGGTTGTACCTGATACTGATTACAGTGTTCACAGCGTTCGGGTTGTACCAGATAATGATCACAGTATACGCAGTGTTCAGGTTGTACCTGATACTGATCATAGTGTCCACAGTGTTCAGGTTGTACCTGATATTGATCACAGTGTTCAGGTTGTACCTGATACTCATCACAGTGTACACAGTGTTCAGGTTGTACCAGATACTGATCACCGTGTACACAGTGTTTAGGTTGTACCTGATACTGATCAGAGTGAACACAGTGTTCAGGTTGTACCTGATACTGATCACAGTGAACACAGTGTTCAGGTTGTACCTGATACTGATCACAGTGAACAGAGTGTTCAGGTTGTACCTGATACTGATAACAGTGTACACAGTGTTCAGGTTGTACCCGATACTGATCACAGTGAACATAGTGTTCAGGTTGTACGTGATACTGATCACAGTGTACACAGTGTTCAGGTTGTACCTGATACTGATTACAGTGTTCACAGTGTTCAGGGTGTACCTGATACTGATTACAGGGTTCACAGTGTTAAGGTTGTACCTGATACTGATTACAGGGTACACAGTGCTCAGGTTGTACCTGATACTGATCACAGTGAACACAGTGTTCAGGTTGTACATGATACTGATCAACAGTGAACAGTGTTCAGGTTGTACCTGATACTGATCACAGTGAACACAGTGTTAAGGTTGTACCTGATAGTGATCACAGTGTACACAGTGTTTAGGTTGTACTTGATACTGATCACAGTGAACACAATGTTCAGGTTGTACCTGATACTGGTTGTGCCTGATACTGATCACAGTGCACACAGTGTTCAGGTTGTACCTGATACTGATCACAGTGTACACATTGTTCAGGCTGTACCTGATACTGATTACAGAGTTCAGGTTGTACCTGATACTGATCACAGTATACACAGTGTTCAGATTGTACCTGATACTGATCACAGTCTACACAGTGTTCAGGTTGTACCTGATACTGATTACAGTGTACTCATTGTTCAGGTTGTACCTGATACTGATTACAGTGTTCAGGTTGTACCTGGTACTGATTACACTGTTCAGGTTGTACCTGATACTGATTACAGTGTTCAGGTTGTACTTAATACTGATCACAGTGAACACAGTGTTCAGGTTGTACATGATACTGATCACAGTGAACACAGTGTTCAGGTTGTACCTGATAATGTTCACAGTGTACACAGTGTTCAGGTTGTACCTGATACTGATTACAGGGTTCACAGTGTTAAGGTTGTACCTGATACTGATCACAGTGAACAGAGTGTTCAGGTTGTATCTGATACTGATCACAGTGAACACAGTGTTAAGGTTGTACCTGATAGTGATCACAGTGTACACAGTGTTTAGGTTGTACTTGATACTGATCACAGTGAACACAGTGTTCAGGTTGTACGTGATAATGATTACAGTGAACACAGTGTTCAGGTTGTACATGATACTGATCACAGTGAACACAATGTTCAGGTTGTACCTGATACTGGTTGTGCCTGATACTGATCACAGTGCACACAGTGTTCAGGTTGTACCTGATACTGATCACAGTGTACACATTGTTCAGGCTGTACCTGATACTGATTACAGTGTTCAGGTTGTACCTGATACTGATCACAGTATACACAGTGTTCAGATTGTACCTGATACTGATCACAGTCTACACAGTGTTCAGGTTGTACCTGATACTGATTACAGTGTACTCATTGTTCAGGTTGTACCTGATACTGATTACAGTGTTCAGGTTGTACCTGATACTGATCACAGTGTACACAGTGTTCAGGTTGTACCTGATACTGATTACAGTGTTCAGGTTGTACCTGATACTGATTACAGTTTACTCATTGTTCAGGTTGTACCTGATACTGATTACAGTGTTCAGGTTGTACCTGGTACTGATTACAGTGTTCAGGTTGTACCTGATACTGATTACAGTGTTCACAGTGCACCTAATACTGATCACAGTGTAGACAGTGTTCAGCTTGTACATGATACAGATCACAGTGTACACAGTGTTCAGATTGTGCCTGATACTGATTACAGTGTTCACAGTGTTCAGGTTGTACCTGATACTGATCACAGTGAACACAGTGTTCAGGTTGTACCTGATACTGTTCACAGTGTACACAGTGTTCAGGTTGTACCTGATACTGATCACAGTGAACACAGTGTTCAGGTTGTACCTGATACTGATCACAGTGAACACAGTGTTCAGGTTGTACCTGATACTAATCACAGTGTACACAGTGTTCAGGTTGTGCCTGATACTGATTACAGTGTTCATAGTGTTCAGGTTGTACCTGATACTGATCACAGTGAACACAGTGTTCAGATTGTACCTGATACTGATCACAGTGTACACAGTGTTCAGGTTGTACCTGATACTGATTACAGTGTACTCATTGTTCAGGTTGTACCTGATACTGATTACAGTGTTCAGGTTGTACCTGATACTGATTACAGTGTTCAGGTTGTACCTGGTACTGATTACAGTGTTCAGGTTGTACCTGATACTGATCACAGTGTTAACAGTGTTCAGATTGTACCGGATACTGATCACAGTGTTAACAGTGTTCAGATTGTACCGGATACTGATCACAGTGTACACAGTGTTCAGGTTGTGCCTGATACTGATCACAGTGTACACAGTGTTCAGGTTGTACCTGATACTGATCACAGTGTACACATTGTGCAGGCTGTACCGGATACCGATTACAGTGTTCAGGTTGTACCTGATACTGATTACAGTGTTTACAGTGTTCAGTTGTACCTGACAATAATCACAGTGTACACAGTGCTCAGGTAATACCTGATACTGATCACAGTATACACAGTGTTCAGATTGTACCTGATACTGATCACAGTGTACACAGTGTTCAGGTTGTACCTGATACTGATTACAGTGTTCACAGTGTTCAGGTTGTACCTGATACTGATCACAGTGTCCACAGTGTTCAGGCTGTACCTGATACTGATCACAGTGTACACAGTGTTCAGGGTTGTACCTGATAATGATCACAGTGTACACAGTGTTCAGGTTGTACCTTCTACTGATTACAGTGTTCACAGTGTTAAGGTTGTACCTGATACTGATCACAGTGAACACAGTGTTCAGATTGTACCTGATACTGATCACAGTGTACACAGTGTTCAGGTTGTACCTGATACTGATTACAGTGTTCAGGTTGTACCTGATACTGATTACAGTTTACTCATTGTTCAGGTTGTACCTGATACTGATTACAGTGTTCAGGTTGTACCTGGTACTGATTACAGTGTTCAGGTTGTACCTGATACTGATTACAGTGTTCACAGTGCACCTAATACTGATCACAGTGTAGACAGTGTTCAGCTTGTACATGATACTGATCACAGTGTACACAATGTTCAGGTTGTACCTGATACTGATCACAGTGTACACTGCGTTCAGGTTGTACCTGATACTGATCACAGTGTACACAGTGTTCAGGTTGTACCTGATACTGATCACGGTGTACACAGTGTTCAGTTTGTACTTGATACTGATCACAGTGTACACAGTGTTCAGGTTGTGCCTGATACTGATCACAGTGTACACAGTGTTCAGGTTGTACCTGATACTGATCACAGTGTACACATTGGGCAGGCTGTACCGGATACTGATTACAGTGTTCAGGTTGTACCTGATACTGATTACAGTGTTCACAGTGTTCAGTTGTACCTGACAATAATCACAGTGTACACAGTGCTCAGGTAATACCTGATACTGATCACAGTATACACAGTGTTCAGATTGTACCTGATACTGATCACAGTGTACACAGTGTTCAGGTTGTACCTGATACTGATCACAGTGTCCACAGTGTTCAGGCTGTACCTGATACTGATCACAGTGTACACAGTGTTCAGGGTTGTACCTGATAATGATCACAGTGTACACAGTGTTCAGGTAGTACCTTCTACTGATTACAGTGTTCACAGTGTTAAGGTTGTACCTGATACTGATCACAGTATAAACAGTGTTCGGGTTGTACCTGATACTAATCACAGTGTACACAGTGTTCAGATTGTACCTGATACTGATCACAGTGTACAGTGTTCAGATTGTACCTGATACTGATCACAGTGTTCACAGTGTTCAGGTTGTACCTGATACTGATCACAGTGTAGCAGTGTTCATGTTGTACATGATACTGATCAGAGTGTACAGTGTTCATGTTGTACCTGATACTGATCACAGTGTACACAGTGTTCAGGTTGTACCTGATACTGATTAAAGTGTTCACAGTGTTCAGATTGTACCTGACACTGATCACAGTGTTCAAGTTGTACCTGAAACTAATTACAGTGTACACAGTGTTCAGGTTGTACCTGATACTGTTCACAGTGTACACAGTGTTCAGGTTGTACCTGATACTGATTAAAGTGTTGAGGTTGTACCTGATACTAATTACAGTGTTCACAGTGCACCTAATACTGATCACAGTGTACACATTGTTCAGGTTGTACCTAATACTGATTAAAGTGTTGAGGTTGTACCTGATACTAATTACAGTGTTCACAGTGCACCTAATACTGATCACAGTGTAGACAGTGTTCAGCTTGTACATGATACTGATCACAGTGTACACAGTGTTCAGGTTGTACTTGATACTGATCACAGTGTACACAGTGTTCAGTTTGTACTTGATACTGATCACAGTGTACACAGTGTTTAGGTTGTACCTGACAATAATCACAGTGTACACAGTGCTCAGGTAATACCTGATACTGATCACAGTATACACAGTGTTCAGATTGTACCTGATACTGATCACAGTGTACACAGTGTTCAGGTTGTACCTGATACTGATCAGTGTCCACAGTGTTCAGGCTGTACCTGATACTGATCACAGTGTACACAGTGTTCAGGGTTGTACCTGATAATGATCACAGTGTACACAGTGTTCAGGTAGTACCTTCTACTGATTACAGTGTTCACAGTGTTAAGGTTGTACCTGATACTGATCACAGTATAAACAGTGTTCGGGTTGTACCTGATACTAATCACATTGTACACAGTGTTCAGATTGTACCTGATACTGATCACAGTGTACAGTGTTCAGATTGTACCTGATACTGATCACAGTGTTCACAGTGTTCAGGTTGTACCTGATACTGATCACAGTGTAGCAGTGTTCATGTTGTACATGATACTGATCAGAGTGTACAGTGTTCATGTTGTACCTGAAACTAATTACAGTGTACACAGTGTTCAGGTTGTACCTGATACTGTTCACAGTGTACACAGTGTTCAGGTTGTACCTGATACTGATCACAGTGTACACATTGTTCAGGTTGTACCTAATACTGATTAAAGTGTTGAGGTTGTACCTGATACTAATTACAGTGTTCACAGTGCACCTAATACTGATCACAGTGTAGACAGTGTTCAGCTTGTACATGATACTGATCACAGTGTACACAGTGTTCAGGTTGTACCTGATACTGATCACAGTGTACACTGTGTTCAGGTTGTACCTGATACTGATCACAGTGTACACAGTGTTCATGTTGTACCTGATACTGATCACAGTGTACACAGTGTTCAGTTTGTACTTGATACTGATCACAGTGTACACAGTGTTTAGGTTGTACCTGATACTGATTACAGTGCTCACAGTGTTCAGTTGTACCTGACAATAATCACAGTGTACACAGTGCTCAGGTAATACCTGATACTGATCACAGTATACACAGTGTTCAGATTGTACCTGATACTGATCACAGTGTACACAGTGTTCAGGTTGTACCTGATACTGATTACAGTGTGCACAGTGTTCAGGTTGTACCTGATACTGATCACAGTGTCCACAGTGTTCAGGCTGTACCTGATACTGATCACAGTGTACACAGTGTTCAGGGTTGTACCTGATAATGATCACAGTGTACACAGTGTTCAGGTAGTACCTTCTACTGATTACAGTGTTCACAGTGTTAAGGTTGTACCTGATACTGATCACACTATAAACAGTGTTCGGGTTGTACCTGATACTAATCACAGTGTACACAGTGTTCAGATTGTACCTGATACTGATCACAGTGTACAGTGTTCAGATTGTACCTGATACTGATCACAGTGTTCACAGTGTTCAGGTTGTACCTGATACTGATCACAGTGTAGCAGTGTTCATGTTGTACATGATACTGATCAGAGTGTACAGTGTTCATGTTGTACCTGATACTGATCACAGTGTACACAGTGTTCAGGTTGTACCTGATACTGATTAAAGTGTTCACAGTGTTCAGATTGTACCTGACACTGATCACAGTGTTCAAGTTGTACCTGAAACTAATTACAGTGTACACAGTGTTCAGGTTGTACCTGATACTGTTCACAGTGTACACAGTGTTCAGGTTGTACCTGATACTGATCACAGTGTACACATTGTTCAGGTTGTACCTAATACTGATTAAAGTGTTGAGGTTGTACCTGATACTAATTACAGTGTTCACAGTGCACCTAATACTGATCACAGTGTAGACAGTGTTCAGCTTGTACATGATACTGATCACAGTGTACACAGTGTTCAGGTTGTACCTGATACTGATCACAGTGTACACTGTGTTCAGGTTGTACCTGATACTGATCACAGTGTACACAGTGTTCAGGTTGTACCTGATACTGATCACAGTGTACACAGTGTTCAGTTTGTACTTGATACTGATCACAGTGTACACAGTGTTTAGGTTGTACCTGATACTGATTACAGTGTTCAGGTTGTACCTGATACTGATTATAGTGTTAAGATTGTACCTGACACTGGTCATAGTGTTCAAGTTGTACCTGATACTAATTACAGTGTACACAGTGTTCAGATTGTACCTGATACTGATCACAGTGTAGCAGTGTTCAGGTTGTACCTGATACTAATCACAGTGTACACAGTGTTCAGGTTGTACCTGATACTGATTACAGTGTTCACAGTGTTCAGGTTGTACCTGATACTGATCACAGTGTACACAGTGTTCTGGTTGTACCTGATACTGATCACAGTGTATACAGTGTTCAGGTTGTACCTGATACTGATCACAGTGCACACAGTGCTCAGATTGTACCTGATACTGATTAAAGTGTTCACAGTGTTCAGATTGTACCTGACACTGATCACAGTGTTCAAGTTGTACCTGATACTAATTACAGTGTACACAGTGTTCAGGTTGTACCTGATACTGATCACAGTGTAGCAGTGTTCAGGTTGTACATGATACTGATCAGAGTGTACACAGTGTTCATGTTGTACCTGATACTGATCACAGTGCACACAGTGTTCAGGTTGTACCTGATACTGATTAAAGTGTTCACAGTGTTCAGATTGTACCTGACACTGATCACAGTGTTCAAGTTGTACCTGATACTAATTACAGTGTACACAGTGTTCAGGTTGTACCTGATACTGATCACAGTGTAGCAGTGTTCAGGTTGTACCTGATACTGATCACAGTGTACACATTGTTCAGGTTGTACCGAATACTGATTAAAGTGTTCAGGTTGTACCTGATACTAATTACAGTGTTCACAGTGCACCTAATACTGATCACAGTGTAGACAGTGTTCAGCTTGTACATGATACTGATCACAGTGTACACAGTGTTCAGGTTGTACCTGATACTGATCACAGTGTACACTGTGTTCAGGTTGTACCTGATACTGATCACAGTGTACACAGTGTTCAGGTTGTACCTGATACTGATCACAGTGTACACAGTGTTCAGTTTGTACTTGATACTGATCACAGTGTACACAGTGTTTAGGTTGTACCTGATACTGATTACAGTTTTCAGGTTGTACTTGATACTGATTACAGTGTTCAGATTGTACCTGACACTGATCACAGTGTTCAAGTTGTACCTGATACTAATTACAGTGTACACAGTGTTCAGATTGTACCTGATACTGATCACAGTGTAGCAGTGTTCAGGTTGTACCTGATACTAATCACAGTGTACACAGTGTTCAGGTTGTACCTGATACTAATTACAGTGTTCACAGTGTTCAGGTTGTACATGTACCTGATACTGATCACAGTGTACACAGTGTTCTGGTTGTACCTGATACTGATCACAGTGTATACAGTGTTCAGGTTGTACCTGATACTGATCACAGTGTACACAGTGCTCAGATTGTACCTGATACTGATTAAAGTGTTCACAGTGTTCAGATTGTACCTGACACTGATCACAGTGTAGCAGTGTTCAGGTTGTACATGATACTGATCAGAGTGTACACAGTGTTCATGTTGTACCTGATACTGATCACAGTGTACACAGTGTTCAGGTTTTACCTGATACTGATTAAAGTGTTCACAGTGTTCAGATTGTACCTGACACTGATCACAGTGTTCAAGTTGTACCTGATACTAATTACAGTGTACACAGTGTTCAGGTTGTACCTGATACTGATCACAGTGTAGCAGTGTTCAGGTTGTACCTGATACTGATCACAGTGTACACATTGTTCAGGTTGTACCGAATACTGATTAAAGTGTTCAGGTTGTACCTGATACTAATTACAGTGTTCACAGTGCACCTAATACTGATCACAGTGTAGACAGTGTTCAGCTTGTACATGATACTGATCACAGTGTACACAGTGTTCAGGTTGTACCTGATACTGATCACAGTGTACACTGTGTTCAGGTTGTACCTGATACTGATCACAGTGTACACAGTGTTCAGGTTGTACCTGATACTGATCACAGTGTACACAGTGTTCAGTTTGTACTTGATACTGATCACAGTGTACACAGTGTTTAGGTTGTACCTGATACTGATTACAGTGTTCAGGTTGTACCTGATACTGATTACAGTGTTCAGATTGTACCTGACACTGATCACAGTGTTCAAGTTGTACCTGATACTAATTACAGTGTACACAGTGTTCAGATTGTACCTGATACTGATCACAGTGTAGCAGTGTTCAGGTTGTACCTGATACTAATCACAGTGTACACAGTGTTCAGGTTGTACCTGATACTGATTACAGTGTTCACAGTGTTCAGGTTGTACCTGATACTGATCACAGTGTATACAGTGTTCAGGTTGTACCTGATACTGATCACAGTGTACACAGTGCTCAGATTGTACCTGATACTGATTAAAGTGTTCACAGTGTTCAGATTGTACCTGACACTGATCACAGTGTTCAAGTTGTACCTGATACTAATTACAGTGTACACAGTGTTCAGGTTGTACCTGATACTGATCACAGTGTAGCAGTGTTCAGGTTGTACATGATACTGATCAGAGTGTACACAGTGTTCATGTTGTACCTGATACTGATCACAGTGTACACAGTGTTCAGGTTGTACCTGATACTGATTAAAGTGTTCACAGTGTTCAGATTGTACCTGACACTGATCATAGTGTTCAAGTTGTACCTGATACTAATTACAGTGTACACAGTGTTCAGGTTGTACCTGATACTGATCACAGTGTAGCAGTGTTCAGGTTGTACCTGATACTGATCACAGTGTACACATTGTTCAGGTTGTACCGAATACTGATTAAAATGTTCAGGTTGTACCTGATACTAATTACAGTGTTCACAGTGCACCTAATACTGATCACAGTGTAGACAGTGTTCAGCTTGTACATGATACTGATCACAGTGTACACAGTGTTCAGGTTGTACCTGATACTGATCACAGTGTACACTGTGTTCAGGTTGTACCTGATACTGATCACAGTGTACACAGTGTTCAGGTTGTACCTGATACTGATCACAGTGTACACAGTGTTCAGTTTGTACTTGATACTGATCACAGTGTACACAGTGTTTAGGTTGTACCTGATACTGATTACAGTGTTCAGGTTGTACCTGATACTGATTACAGTGTTCAGGTTGTACCTTATACTGATTACAAAATTCAGGTTGTACCTGGTACTGATTACAGTGTTCATGTTGTACCTGATACTGATTACAGTGTTCACAGTGTTCAGGTTGTACCTGATACTGATCACAGTGTACACAATGTTCAGGTTGTACCTGATACAAATTACAGTGTTCAGGTTGTACCTGATACTAATTAAAGTGTTCACATTGTTCAGGTTGTATCTGATACTGATCACAGTGCACACAGTGTTCAGGTTGTACCTGATACTGATCACAGTGTACACAGTGTTTAGGTTGTATCTGATACTGATCACAGAGTACACATGTTCAGGTTGTACCTGATACAGATTACAGTGTTCAGGTTGTACCTGATACTAATTAAAGTGTTCACATTGTTCAGGTTGTATCTGATACTGATCACAGTGCACACAGTGTTCAGGTTGTACCTGATACTGATCACAGTGTACACAGTGTTTAGGTTGTATCTGATACTGATCACAGTGTACACAATGTTCAGGTTGTACCTGATACAGATTACAGTGTTCAGGTTGTACCTGATACTAATTAAAGTGTTCACATTGTTCAGGTTGTATCTGATACTGATCACAGTGCACACAGTGTTCAGGTTGTACCTGATACTGATCACAGTGTACACAGTGTTTAGGTTGTATCTGATACTGATCACAGAGTACACATGTTCAGGTAGCAGACAAATCATTTCATACCGGTAGTTTCTTTTTATATCGTATTTGATGAAAGTTCTTTAATTTCACTTGGTTTTGTCAAATCATGTACCACATATAATAATAGACTATACTGATTATACAGCTCAGGCAGTGGTTGAACTGAGAACACATATACATGTACGGTACAGTTTATGCATAAATTCAAAACATTTTATATAATAGCTAGCTTGAAGCTAAATGAGCTGGCTTTCAAAACCACCATGAATCTAAACTGTGAAGATCTGTCAATCTGTCAATCAGTGATTTTCAGTTGAACTGCGAGATCTTGCGTATTGTGTGAAAGATGCAGACTGAATGTCTGCCCCAAAATTCAAACGATTTGATTTTCAACTTGAATTTCTTTACTTATAGCTCAAAGTTGAATGCCAATCTTTGATAGGGGAATATTGCATTTAGATACCATTACTTTGTCTAAATTGACCATCATCAAATACGTATCCCCTAAAATACTTCTGCATTTGTTGAATCTTATGTGATCTTTGATGCCACTACAACGCTATGACCTTTGTTTGTCCTGTTTTATGTTCGATTTCTTGCACAATGTGGGACCTTGCAGAGAACGGAGAATGGTCTATTAATATGTCTCATATTAGTAAAGCCAAATTTGGCATACTTTAAGTAAAAATAAAAGAAATTGTAAAATGATTAAAAAGATTTGAACTGTGTATTGAAACAAGCAACCTGTCGACTGAGATAGCTCCACTGTTAGCAATGCACATTGCAATTAAAGAACAGAAGATATCATTAGAAAATGAACAATATGTATAGTATCAAAGCAAAAGGACTTGCTGTTTTCAACAAGAATTTAAAAATATCACTTTTCACAAAAATAATCATCAAAATTAGATAATTGAAGATATCACCACGAAATGAACAAATGTGAAAAAAGGTCCACATGTAGTATATGTCATATAAAAGCAATCAGACTTGCGGTTTTTACCAAGAAGTCGAAAATATCACTTTTTACCAAAAGTGACAAAAATATTCACTAAAATTAGAGAATTAAAGATATCATCATGAAATGAACAAATCTGAGAGAGGTCTACCCAAGGTAAATATACACCAAGTATCAAAGCATTCAGGCTTGTAGTTTTCAAGAAGAAGTCGAAAAAGTAAAACATTAACACGGATGACGGACAATCACTCATATGATAAGCTCCGCTCGACAAAGTCGACAGCGTAGCTAAAAAAGCACAGTTTTTTTTTTTAATACGGACCATAAACACATCTAATTTTATTTGTGACTAACATATGTAAATACTATTGAAATTATTGATGTCAATAGTATACTCATGTTTAAAAATCGTAAGTTTGTATGAAAGTGCAAAGCCAGCTAAGAGCCAGCTTGGGAGTCAAGTTACACTTAATGTCTTTGTGTCTTGTACATGCATTTATAATAACTAAATTCAGGTAAACTAGATTAATATATAACATGGATACAGGCATGATTATACACAAAGGATAAAAGTATTAGGGATAATGCCAAGCTGGGTAATCTCTAAGACAACCACAATAAGTATGATTAATTCACAATATCTTGTGCACTATTGTTATAGCAGCGATGACACAATTTAAAAACAACATACGAATAATAATAGCATTTATCCACTCAATAAAAACAACAGAACACCTCTGAAGACAAATGAACACTATTTGCTCATCAGGATTGTTGAATAAATCACTGTAAACAAGAATAATTCATTGTAACATAATTATTTCGTTGCATCATGTTTGGTATGGCATCCCATAATGCAAAGCCTTCAATGAAATTAAGTACTGTAAACCTCATTAATTCAGTCAGTGAAAGTTACTTTTGGGTTTTATGACATGGAGTGTCAGTGTCTTTAATGGAATTTTTGTCTTCAGGAATGTCAAATCACCGAAATGTGAATATTCCTACAAGGAAAATTAAATAGTTATTTATTTTTAGCTCCACTGCCTAGCGAAGCTTATCATACATGAGTGACCATCCGTTGTCTGATTGCTTTGATATTATACATACAGATACCTTAGGTAGACCTCTCTCAGATTTGTTCATTACGTGATGATATATTCAATTTTCTAATTTTGATAAATATTTTTGGTAAAAAGTGATATTTTTTACCTTTTGTTAAAAACCGCAAGTCTGATTTGAAAGTATACATAAAGGTACTACCTCTCTCAGATTTGTTCATTTTGTGACGATATCTTCAAGTCTTCTATTGAAATGTGCAAATGCTAACAGCAGAGCTATCAGCCGAGAAGCTGCTTGTTTGTAAAGCTTAAATGACTACAACCCCAAATTAAGTTAGATAAGGTCTGGGTAGCTGATGAAATTATTGACTAAACATTAGATTTCTTTTCAACAATTGGTCATTTTAGAAGTTTGCGATTCCAATTGAATAAATACGGAAGATGCATTATAGATTTTGGCATCAAAAGTGTATAATTAATGTCGCTATATAAATATTTTCATGCATTTAACTCTGTTACTGCTACTAAATAAAATAAGTCAATGAGTAACCATGACAATCAGTTATTTCAATAAATGTATTTTTCCATATGTACATGTACTAATTATAAAGCTGTTCATGTATATGCCTTATAATATGTACAGAGCAGATTGAACTGTCTAACAAACAAACGATTTTTGGAAAAACAAATTGACCATCAATTTTTATCTTTTGGACTAGATATATAACAAATCTGACATTTAAATTAACAATAACATCATCCATATCAACATTTTGAAGAATTAAGGTGGCTATTAAAAACAATTTGTAATCAGTAAAATATTATTAATTAGCAACTTACTGTAAAATACTTTATTTTGGCTTGGAATTAATTTTCGCTGAAGGAATGATTCAGTGAAAATAAAATCCAGCAAATATACCATTTTTCCCATATTTTACATTCAACTTGGCAAAAATCAATGAAAATAAATTCTATACAAAACACCCAAAAGGTCCATTCAGTGAAAAATAAATACAGCTAAAATAAAGTATTTAACAGTTTAGTGCCAATTAACTTACAAATATGTTTCAGCCAAATGGCTGCATTGGGTATGCGATTTGATCAATTTGATATTAAAATTTCCTTCCATATGTCATTCAATACCCCCCCCCCCATGGCTTTTGGCTCAGCAATGTAAATAGGTGTATGTTAACACCTATGAGAACCCTTTGACTTTTACGTGTATCTACAATAAGTGAGAGTTTTGACACTTTTTAGTCATATGTACTTTACAAAATATTTGATCCCAGTGACGCCAAGAACTGTAATATCCATGAGCTGAAGGTGAATAAGTGGTTAATACATAGAGACTGTATTAAAGCATGATGACAGAGTATCAACATTTACAAGCATTATTGGGTGATGACCCTTATATTATAACTCTGATCGCCAACAGAAATTAAAATCATTGAATCATATATTAATTTATGCTAATCACAAAGATGACATTTACATGCATCTCTTATTGCAAGAAAAAAAAAATTTCTGGTATAAAACTACTTTATACATCATAGAGCCGAATAAAAAATTGAAAGAAAATTTTTCACAGTAAAAAGAAAAGTACTTCAAAAATATGTGTGTTTAATGTACGAAGTATGTTGAACATTATTTGTGACGTTTTTCTCGCATTATATCTCATCAAGACTCGCGTGACTGATTGATTACATGACGTCATTAGTTTGTTGTTTCGCAATCTTGTAACACGAGTTTGTTCGCGCTACTCTTCAGGAATTTATCATAACCCACCACCATCTCACAGTCACCACCGGGGGCTTTGCCTTTAGGCAATATTCCCCCCAAGATAACTGTTTTAATTTATGCATATTATTTATTGTATTGTTTTTATAGTTTATTTAGTACTGTTTTTTAAATACCTACTTTTCACCATCACTTCATTTACCATTCTAGTTATGGTGCTCGCCATTTCTACCTTGTAGCTTTGCTACCTACATATACTAATAAATTCTTTGTAGTACAATACCAATGTATATACAAGTAGAGCTACCTCTACCATCTAACATTCCTGTAGTTACAGTTATTCAGTAACTACCTTGTAGTCGCAGTCACGCTGCTTCTACCGTTACTCTATAGTTGCACTCAGGCTGCTTCTACCATATATCATTGTAGTTGTAGTCATGCTACATCTACCAGGACATCTCATTTACTAATGTTAACCCATCTTTATACAGTGTTGATGGTTATACTTTTGTTTTATGCATTTTTACTATTCTGATACGTTTTTGGGGGGGCTCACCGTATTTTCGCATTTCTCTTTTAGTTATCGTTGCTTTAGTGCAGCTTAGGTGGGATTCGGTGCCCCCCCCCCCCCCCCCTATTGGCAATAAATATATTTTTTCATTGTACTGCAGGTCTGCGTCATAAATACAAACAATTCAGTGAACTTCATCACCAACGGAACATTTGATCATCCTTACAGTCATCATGCTGCACTGTTTATGCTGCATGTAAACTTGGAATGAATAAACATTTTTTTATGCTTTAATCAAATGAAGAAATGGCCATCATTCAGCCATTATTTTAAAAACGAATTGCAAAAACACAATTATGTGTATGTGCACTACATTATAATTATAATCTTTGTGCAAAGCCTTACAAGTCCGGGACACAGGAGTGAAAGCACAGACACACATACACTGTACCAATTATTTTATAAGTCTCTCATTTGTTGCTTCTATCAGAATGAGTCAAAACGTTTTTTATCACGGAACAGTAACAATGTATACCTGCAGAGTCGGCACTAATACCGAATGAATAATTGACTTGTATAAGGGGATTACTGAGTTAATCACCAGTTTATGGTCAAAGGATCTACAATATGCCTTCATCACAAAAGTCAGTGATATGGACAATTAAGTTACAATAATCTGCACTGAAGCAGAGGATGGATAAACTCAAACAGATTACAAGTCTTACATTGTTGCAATTAGTTGTCATTGTAAGCTGAATATAATCACAGTCCCTATATGGACTAAAGAGGAGCTGTCACTATAAGGAAATACAGCATTTAAGCTCCCATGTTTCAGTGCACTACAGACAAACAAAGTTCAATTTTAAAAGCAATATTTCCTCTTGGCCTCGGTAGAGCTATCATCTGATATTCAGTTATTTAAGAAATTTGGATACTGTGAATTCTCAAGTTTAAGAAATATATACCAGTAAAGTTTGAATATGAACAGTCAGAGATATGGCTCCAAAACTACATTAAATAAAACAACATGGCCACCAGTCGGCCATTTGGAGTCAGATCTGACAAACAATGTGAGTGAATTTAAATTCCGTAAAGTTCAATGCACATACCATGTTTGAACAAAATCTGTCTGTGCGAGATCCAGAACCAAAATTGCAGAATGCTTGATTTTGATGAATTTTTAACATTAAAACAATAATTTTATTGCAATTCAGCCATCTTGAATCAGATAACCAAATGAATAAATATGCACAGTTTATTGTACTTGATGACATGTACTGCATTTGTTAAAATAATATAGCTAAAACAAACTAATGTCCATTAGAAACTTATATTGTTTATGTTTAAACAAAACATCCATACATGACCAAAATCTAGTTCCAGAATGGCAGAAATGCTTGATTTTGATGAAATGTTAACATTAATTGAATTGTAAAATGAATACATGTGTAACATGCTGATGATACATGTTGTATATGTCAATTTTGAATTCAACCTGAAAAACAAAATAACAGGCATAAAGTTCTCATTTTTGTGTGATGTATGTACCAAATCTGAATTGGATCAGCTCAAGCACCCACAGTAGAGCCTCTAATCTCCTCACTGTTTTTATTGAATTATTCAATATGCAATTATTGAATTTCATTTCTATCACTGACTTGGGAAGGGTGGGATTAAATTATTAGTTCTCTTGCTTTTTTTCAAAATATTTACTTTTTTTTGCTAGCATCTTGCAGGTAATCAAGATGAAATATAAAATAATTTAAACCAAAAATCAACATGAATATTAGTTTTTTAAAAAGTTTTGACAAAAAAAATCACATATAAATGCCAACACACCAAATATATTATAGCGGCTGCTTTCAAGAAGAAGTATAATTATTCTTTTAAAAAAAATTGGCACATCACAACCTTGAAGACAACAATCATGCATTATATTAAAATTTGACATCTGCTGACAGCCGAGTTCTGTGGTTAAAACATCTGCTTCCAACATTTACTTTGTCATGCATGCTATGGGCACTGACTAATAGACTTACCCTGATGTGTTATTAAGAATCTTATCATATTTTATTTATTTATTTCTATTTATTATATATGCCCCCCGCAAAAGAACACTTATAGTTATCTAGAGGGGATACATACAAATGAATTGAAAGGTGGGGGGCAGGGGTGTAGAGTTAGGGTTAGGGTGCAAAAAAAAAAGCTCTTTCCCATTTTGGAAAGCTGAATATAAGACTTATCACATCTGGAGAGATTAATTGGTCAAGAGATTACAATAATATATGATTACCTGAAAAGTTTTTTTATAAGGTGATCATTACTAGCTGTTCATTCTTCCTACAATACTGAAAGTTTCTTTGCAAGGTATTGAGTTAACAAATGGCATCTCAGAATTTTTATTATGACAGACTCAATCACAAATCGCCAATAAAAGTTTTCAGACTCAATTTCTGCCAAATCTTTGTGATCTTGTGCCATAACTTAAAGAGAGATCTAAGACGTGTCGTTTTGTACCTAATTACCTTGCACACAAAAATTGTGGGTGACACAGCATGGCTTGGATAAATTGTGAAAACACTTTGGTTTTATAGTTATTCCCCCACTTTAATCTACTGCACAAATAAAGACATGAACTGTGCCCAGCCTATATTTCTACATGCCAGATTTCAGAATAATATACATCGCAATAATGTTTAGTGAAATATAAAAAAACATTAAGTTATAACAAAACTTATAATCACTGACTGTTTATATTGATCAGTTCACATAAAAAATATTTGTTTATTCCATTGTTGCATGTTGATTGCCTACTATACATACCGGTACATGTTTGGGGCTAAAAGATTATATACATGTACTTTATGATGATAGATTTAACTTTTTAATTTACTTTTTATTACAATGAGAACAGAAGACAGATAAATATGGTAAATGTAAACAATTAGAAAAATTATGACGTATATGATACATATGTGTGTGTGTAAAAAAGCATCACCTCTGAGCTTTCACCTGAACCATATCGGGCCATGAGTAAGGTAGTAGAATAGTGTTTTGGGGTCTTTTTTGTCTTTTGTTCAAAAATTGAATTACAAAACCCTTTGGCATTTGCTCTGTATACTGTCATACATAAATATATACCCTATATAGAAAATGTATTTTTGAAATGCAGTCCCTCACCATAAATTTTGGATTTCCAGGCATCTCCAATAAAATAGTAAAATCACTAGACTGAATTAATGATATTATGAAAAAATCATCGTAGATTGGGTGAAAATCGTTCATTCTGGGCTTCAACATTTTTTCACTCAAAAAAAGACGATAAGACTCGATTTTCAAGGACAGAAGTCAGCATTTTTCTTTTGTTTCAATTCGTTATGTGTTTAGAAACTTAGCAACGTTGTGTTTTGATGAATACAGAACATTGGAACATACATCTCCCATATATATAGTCCTCTACTCTCCAAAATTTTACAATGGTACAGAATGGACTTCCTGCCTTTGATTGTAACAATGTTTACATCACTGTACGTAAAGATACTCACTCCCAAACTCAACAACATGCATGTGAACGTTTTACTTGTAAGGATTGTGATAACAGAGTTAAAGCAAAAAGATGGAAACAGGTTACATCACTCAGGGCAACTGATGATTCAAAAGCTGTTTGGGATAGCTATGGTTCATGGTTCTCAATCTCTGTATGTGAAACGATATCACTGTTGTGGACAGCGACAACGAATAGATTGCTGTGGTTCGATCTGGCTGGGAAATACTAGTACGGTAGTCAACATGGGCCTCAAGAGTCACAGGTAGGCCCTAAAAATACACCATGCAGCATGGTGTTCACATTTCAATAATATTGGATATGATGTACTACAAAGTGCAAACAACATACCTAATAATTTTTGTGTAAGTCGTATAGGAAAATTCGCAAGTACCGGTGAATTCACAAGTACAAGAAAACAAAACAAATGACTGACAGTTGACAACAAAATCCACAAGAAGAAACAACACAACATAGTCACATCAGTAAGGGACAATACAAAATAAATTTCAGTGAATACAATAACTACATAAAAAGCCTGCAACTCCCATTGACAACCTATAATATTGCAAAATCAGCCATCATAATTATTAGGATTCCCGTATGAAATTACAGGGATAGGAAAAATGCATAATTATCATGGCAAACAAAAGTAATTTCTTCTGCCCAGATTATATAATAAATTCTCTTACTAATATTCAATGGGTATTGTTGTTGTGAGTATGTACTAAAATATATACACCCATTAAAATAATTGTTGCGCAGTAACAGCATTTCCCAATCTGATTAAAATAAGATCCTGGTTGGCTTAATTTTTTTATATATATTTTTTTATATAATTACTATAATTATTATTTATTTCAATTATTTACTATAATTATTATTTATTTTAATTATTTTTTGACGTTACAATTACATTGTATAGTAATTATATAAAAAAAAATTAAAAAAGAAAAATTAAGCCAACCGGGAACTTATTTTAATCAGATTGAGTATTTCCATACATCTATTAAAATAGCATGTATAGCAGACAACACCTTCAACCAACTCAAAATTCCTCAAATATTTGTAGTATTTATGAAAATTGTTTTGTAATAAATTTTCCATTGTGTAACCTTTTATTTCTTGTCTGCTTTTGGGTAAATGTGAATTTTGTAGGATTGCTTTTCTATTTGTGTTTCAATATAGTATTGTCATGATTGGAAGCCAAAAAAGACACTGTTTAACTGACACATCTGTGTCAAAACAACAGATAACCTTGCTGAAAGTACAGTTGCACCGTGATGTTGTCGTTTGGTTTTCCTGTTTATTGATAATATCAGCTTCCAAGGTGAATTTTGATTTTGTAAGAATGTGTCTCATATTTTCAAAAACGTCATGAGAACAGACGTGACCCCACAGTGACACTAAAAATTGTCAAGAAACAGTTACCATTTTTTAAATGATGGTTAGAACATTTATTACAAAATACTCAGTTATACTTCATGATATATTGTCTACAATAATCCATTTTTTTAGACAATAAGAATAACAGTGTATATACTACCATGTATTAGTGTTTCATTAATGTTATTTTTACACCTGTTTATTTAATAACCCCAAAGCAAATACAGCATACACAAAAAATGTCTTGTGATAATTTAAGGTCAAATGCTTTCTACAAATGTATAGGTTTGATGGGTTTTGGCCATTATTGTTCTGGTTACAGTAGTCAACATTTTTCTAGCATTGATCATACAAATTTTGAAACCTTGAAAATTAATTGCTTTAGATTAATTTAATAGAAGAAAGTTTTTATGAACACTTGCATTGTTGTACTTCAGTTGCTTACACAATAATAACTTTATTGCATCTTTAGTAATATACATTTTTCTATTAGTAAATAGCAATAAAAAAAAACGAAAAAAATAAAAACACTGAAATAAAACTAATCAAAGAAAGCTTAGAAAGAACTCCCGTGTGCTGAGAGTTTTGGAGACACATTAAAAATTAATTCAAAATTACTTATACTTGAGATATTGATGGAAGAGCTGAAAACTAATTATGCAAATAAAGTAACTAATATGAACAGATTTAAGTGTAAAACTAATAAGGTCTGCACAATGTACCAAGTTTCATTGAAATGTGATTAGAACCAAAAAAATATTAGTTATTATGCTAATTAGAGAATTAATATGAACAGATTTTAACCCAAAATTAATCAGGCTGTCTATTGTCCTAGACCATTTATGGACCAAGTTTTATTCAAATGTGATGACCAATACTTGAGATATCAGTATTAATTAATTATGTTAATTAGGTGATTAAGAAGCATAAATATTTACCAAAAACTAATATGGTGCATAGTCTTAGGTTCATTGAAATCCAATGAGTGGTTTTTAGACATCAGTGCAACAGCCATAGAACAGCAAAAAATTAACTAATTATGCAAATTAGGTAATTAATAGGCACAATTATTTATCCCAAAATTAATCAGGTCTCTGCATAGTCCTAGTATATCTATGTCGCAAGTCTCATTGAAATGTGATGATTAGTACTTGAGATATCAGGTGAAAAGCTGAAAATTAACTAATTATGCTAATAAGATGATTAATATGCACAAATATTTACCCAAAAACTAATTAGGTCGCTGCACAGTCCTCAAGTAACTACGGTATGTACCAAGTTTCATTGAAACATGGTCATTACTACTCGAAATATCAAAAGCTGAAAATTAATTAATTATGCAAATTAGGTAATTAATATGTACTGATATTACCCTAAAAACTATCAGGTCTGTGCAGTGTCATATGACACCTATGTACCAAGTTTTATTGAAATGTTATGATTAGTACTTGAGATATCAGTGGAAAAGTCGAAAATTGATTAATCATTATGTAAATTAGGTAATTAATAATATTAACAGATTTTTACTCAAAACTAATCAAATCTGCATCCATGTGCCAAGTTTCATTGAAATCCAATGAGTGGTTCTTCAAAAATCAGTGGAACAGTCATAGAACAGCTTAAAATCAGTTAATTATCATGCAAATTAGGTAATTAATATTCATAGATTTTTACCCAAAACTAATCAAATCTGCGCACTAGTTCAGAGCATCCATGTGCCAAGTTTCATCAAAATCCAATGAGTGGTTCTTCATATATCAGTGGAACAGTCATGGAACAGCTAAAAATCAGCTAATTATCATGCAAATTAGGTAATTAATATTCATAGATTTTTACCAAAACCTAATCAACTCTGCGCATTATCCCAGAGCATCTATGTACCAAGTTTCACCAAAATTTGATTAGTGGTTCTTGAGATAACGGTGGAACATCTCTTTGTCGTTAGTTGTTCCAGTTAGTGTGGAGTTATCAGTCTCAGCAATATCTGTTTCACTAATCAGCACACCTGTTGCAGTTACCATGGGTACAGTTAAGTTGTCAGTATTGGCGTTATTTTTAGTATCTTCATTAGCATTACAATCGTCTATGCACACGTCAAGTCTTTTGTCTTTCCCTGGAAGTGTGTCAATCGAGTTGTTTTCAATTTCAATAGTGTTCATTTCTAGTGATTGATTTACATCGTTACATTGTGACTGGTTTTTATTTTCTTCAGTATCCACTAAATGATCCGTGGGTATTACAACATTGTCCTTAAGAATATCTTGTGATTCATTTGCGTTTTCATTACTTTCCACTGCAATCTGGCTGTCAACTGTTGGAGTTTGTTTTGTTCTTGAGTTGTCTTTACAATTTCGTTTAATGTGACATTTTTTGTTGCATCTATAACATGTAACATCATCAGTTGATAAATATATACGGTAGATCTGTCCCCCATATGGCACATTGATTACGCCATCGAGTTCACCATCATTGCAGATCATAAATACTTGTCGGCGAAAAGATTTAACATGTTTCAATGTCAGTTGTTTGCAGCCCAAAGGGATTGACCTGATAGCACTAACAGTGCGACCATAATGTGACAGTTCAGTTTTCAGTAAATCATTCGGTAGAAACAGAGGAACTCCCGATAACACAACTTTTGTTGCTGGCTTAACCAGGGGCTCCACATATACACTAGAATGCCCAATAGCAAAACCAGTAGGGCACACCTTTTCAACTGCTTTCACAGTGTCAAGAAAAACAGTGACTCTGCTACTTACTCGAGCTGCAGCAATAATATTTTGTGGTGCAAGTGTGTTTGCAATTGCCTGTACATAAGCTTCAATGTCCACACCATAAAGAGATTCGCATTTGATCCCGTGATTAGGTGTTAATCCAGTAAACAGGTTATCACCATTATCAGAAGACAACATGGCGGCCGCCATATTGGAAATCAGCTGTTCGCGGACCTGAAAAGGGCCACAAGATAAAACACGACTATAATACGTCAATCAATGATCTGTAAACTACAAAAACGTACCAAAATGTTCAGTTAATGTTCACGGATATGGTAGTTCACAGATTTAAATCCAAAGGTGCAGCAAAAGCGCGAAAGAAACGATTTTTGCAGGTGCTCTTCTCAGTGACGTGTACGCCCATACATACATACATACAGACATACAGACAGGGTAACTGCAAAGACTCCCTTTTGTGCTTCACACACGGGAGTCAAAAATCATTTGTGGATAAGATTATTTATCGAGTTTTTCATTCTTACTTTCAAACTTGTACATGAACTAGTTGGCATTGATGTACACTTCTATTCCAAGTATAAGTGTACATGATTTGGAACATTTTTTTCATTGTTTAAATGGCAATGTATGTTTGTGTAGAAAATATACAAGATATTTGCCCTATGTACACATATATATTGTATACCTAATTGTTTACAACTACCATGGTATCAACGTTCACATGTAAATTCATGCCATTCAAGCTAGATGAGGGTGCCCACATTCTAAAATTAAAATTTTGTCATCATGCAGATATGAATATTCAAAGTGAATTGCAATACAGGCTTTATAATTACCAACCAAATGAGTATAATTTATTTGGAGCAAAGCAGAGTAAAAAAAAAGTACTCGGATAATATTGGAGATATGTGACATAATATCTGGGAACTCAATCTCTGAAATGGAGATTTTATATCTGTGGACATTTTTATATACAACAGAAAAAGGAATTCAAGGAGCTGACAAGAATAAATGGTTTCGTCACTTAGAATTCCAACGCATCATGATTTTAGACCTAATGTTTTCTAGCACAACTCCTGTACTTATACTCCTGAGTTGACAAATTTACATGGTGCATGAGAGTGTTTAATGGTCATGAGTGTATCCTTGTATTACATATTGCAGAAGGTGGGAATTCAGATGGTTTCTCTAATAGAAATATCAGAACATTGAGGTTGTTCACTTTCTTGCAGGCTTAACTACATGGCGCCATGAGTATAGAAAAAGAAAGAAAGCTGTTCTCAGCTTTGTTAATATCTGTTTAAGGTCTCTACTCATCAAGAAGAGGAGAAGTCCGGCTCCTAAGCTTCTTATGTAATTGGCATTGAATAAAGGATTAATATTACACAAATGTACATATTTAGAACTAATACTGTAACAGCCTTTCAGTCGTAGGCTTTGTGTTCAGCAATGGCAATTATTTTTTGATCACAGAAGAGTGGAGTATGTAATTCACAATGGTTTTCAGTTGAATTCACCTTCGATCATGCAGACTTAATTTTTTGTGAAACTGACGAAAGCAAAGAAAGGGAATATTTACATAGTAATTCATTAGTCAGCACAGCTGAACTAGGTTTTATTAATTTTACAGTGCCTGTGAAATGCCTACCTACACATTCATCAATGTTTTTGGTTTCTGTTGCCCTGAAATTTGTAAACATACTAAAAATTAAATCATCTTAAATTTGAAGAAAAAATTCTGAGATGTAGCCATACCCCTTTCCTGTTGCAGTCAACTGTTTCAGGTTTTCTGACTTCTCTCAAAGTGAAACAGGGATGCCAAAGGTCAGACAAGGGGGAAGCCATGCAAGTGCCATGCACTGGATACCATAAAAACTTGTAAAACCATTCTATAAGTGTGTGAATTACTAGTATGCTTAATGAAAATCGTGATGTCTTCTAGGAATTAATAGAATATTTCATATTTTTTATGTTATGTTATTGTATTTCTCGGGAGCAAAATATTACCACAGTCAGTATCCCAATAAGTAATCACTAACATAAAAAACTGACTACAACAAAAGTCTAGTTACATCTCAGTATGAATCACCCTAAATTTTGGTTAACCGCCTTGTCTTTCATTATTAGACGATATCAACGAAAGTAGCCCAAGCAAATGCCGCAAATTTATTACAAAAATTTGACAAAATTATCCACCAAAATATGAAAAAAAAACATGAAGCGAAGTAATTCATATGCATTAAATTCATTAAGAAAAGCTTACAGACAAGGTAGATATATGCAATATTATTATTATGCAATAACATTTTTAAAAAGAGTTAAAAATAAAACTGGATAAATATTTGAATAAATAATTAATTTAGTGATAATAAAAATCCATAGCTTTCATCAAACAGTACTGTACTGTTCAGTAACTAATTGCACATACAAGTTTATAATGATATATCAATTTCTAATTTTACAGTGCACTCAATTAGTTCATGTAGTGGTTGAGAAGAGATCCTCGAGAAGAGCTTTGTGGACAATGCATGTGTGACAATGATGAAGTTAACCTTATTATCCATGTTCCAGAATGGATATATCGAACAGGAAATGAACATTCACTGAGGCTTCAAGGACCAGATGTGAAAAATGTCAAGGAAAGCATTATTAAAAGAGGATCACTACAGAAGGTAGATAGTCATCAATGCAGTTCATTCATTATGGAGCTTGTTACGACAAATGCACTAGTGAACATGTCCATGGACTCCAATACAAGTAGTAATTCAACAGACAGTAGTGGAAATGACTCAATTCCCATTCCCACATTAGTGTTAATAGCAATCCTTGCGTGTATCATCATGCTGACTATGATCGGCAATGGACTTGTGTGTGTCAGTGTCGCTAGATTTCAACATCTTCAGTTCATTACTAATTATTTTATCGTTAGCTTGGCGGTAGCAGACTTCTTAGTTGGTGCAATTGTTTTACCATTTTCAATATCTGTTATAGTTCGAGCAAACTGGACATATGGAGTATGGTGGTGTAATGTATGGATTTCGCTAGATGTCACGTTGTGTACATCGTCAGTATGGCACTTGTTTATTATTGCGTTAGAACGGGCATTAGCTATTATGAAGCCGCTATGGTACCAAAGTAAAATGACAATTAGAACAGCCGTGATTTTGATCACCGCTGTATGGGTGATTTCAGCTGTCATATCTATACTGCCCATAATGATGGGATGGAATACAAAGAGTGGAAATATACAGAACATGGACCAACCGAACCAATGTCGTTTTCACACAACACCCTTCTATTCGTTTGTGGTGGGGATCATTGCATTCTGGATCCCCATGATTGGGATGTTGGTACTACACACATCGGTGACCAGAATCGCACGAAAACAAGCGATGCAAATAAAGAAACTACACAACACCTTGCAAAACCCGACTGAGAAAAAATCACCATTCAGTAAAAGTGAACGCAAAGCAGCTATGGCACTTGCTATTATCATGTGTTGTTTTCTTGTATGCTGGGGACCATATATTATATACTGGACATTGGCGGGTGTTAGTCAATGGCACATTTCAAGTACAGCACTGGACGTTATCACCTGGTTGGGGTATATTAATAGTACACTTAATCCATTCATATATGCCTTTTTCAATACAGAATTCCGTAGAGCATTTAAAATTATGATAATTCCAGGTAGAACCAGGCGTAACAGTATCAGAAATAAACACAGAGCTGCATACCAACTTTAAAACAATATAATAGTGTGTGTTTAAACTTCTAAAAAATATTAACTTTCAATCAGTTTTGTATCAGGGAAGCTCAGATTACTAGGACAATATTGGATTCCTGGGTTCTCTGGTTGCTTAGCTAACATGAGGGTTTAGAGGCTGTTGATTAACTTTGTTCACTTCCGGTCCACAGGGAATGAAGTCTTAGGATCGTAATTTAACAGGCATTTTGATTCTGTATTGTAGGCATCCACGTTCGTAAAATATAAAAAAAATATGATTTTTTTCATACATGCACAATCAAGTTTAACAAAATATAATTTATAATACCTTGGTATAATTGCATAATTTTGAATATTTATGTAAGTTATACATTTTGTACCACTATCAAGTAATTCTAAACTAGGATTAGACATTCAACTAAATAAACAATATGCGGGTACCAAGTTTTACATCATTTGAGCAAACTATTGCTATGATACAGAATAAACAATCTAAAAACAGTTGAGCTAAATAGCCAATTAATATGCACAGATTTATTTCAAAATATTTATTAGATAGTAATCTACATGAACAAAATTCATGTTTCAATCCACTTGAAAAAATTCATTTGAATGTAAATTAGCTAATTAAACGGAACAGATTAATTAGAAACTATTATTAGACAATCAACTGCACATATGTTCTGTAAATTTTAACCCATTGGAGTAAACGATCGTTAATATACACACATTGATAATCAGCTTTTATTAGATTATGTAGCAAGTTTCAATGTATTTGTACAAACAGTAACATAACAAAATGAACAAATCTGATTGAGGTCCACCCAAGGTGTTTACATTAAATTGTCTTGCCATTTTTAAGAAAAAAGCTAAAATATCACTTTTTTAACGAGATTTACAAAAATACTCACTAAAATTAGAGAATTGAAGGTAACATCACAAAATAAACAAATCAAACATGTGAAATATTAAAGCAATTTGGCTTGCTATTTTCTCAAAAAAAGCGATAATATCAGTTTTTACTAAAACTGATAAAATTTTTCACTAAAATTGAATGTATCATAACAAAATGAGCAAGGGTATCTAAGGTACATTTGAAACAATGATTATGAAACCCATACAGCTGTCGGACGATTATTAAAAAGAAGTCGAAAATGTGAAGTTGTTGGCAATAGACAATAAGTAATATATAGATTCGCTGGAAAGCGGAGCTTAAAAAAATATGAACTAAACAGGCTCAGGCAAATAGTCACTTAATATAATAGCTAGGGAACTCGTTTATTAATCAAGAATGTAAATTAATTATTATGTATGATAATAGATAACATAATGATAATATTTATTGTAATTGTATCTTCATTGGGAATTGGACATTGTAGTACAATGAAGTAAAAATAAATACTAAATTTACTAATGAATTCTTATTACAAAAGAATTTATTAAGAAATAGGAAGCCTTATTTTTCTAACAGCAAGATTTTTAAAAGTAAGGCTGAGATAGTGTGACATCTCCATATAAACAATCAATAGCACAATAGTGACCAAATATTTGTGTTACAGCTGTTACAAACTCCACATAATGAACTGGAATACCCCCTAGGAATACCTTGCTAAGGAATACTCATGGATATACTTTATAATTAATTGAACTCATTCCCACAGTTATAGAGTTGAATCAAACATATACTCAAGAGTCCATATACTAATACTTAAATTCACGGTAACAAAAATAAGTAGTCATGAATTGGATCAATCCTTGATTTCTATTAAAGTACATTTTCTATTAAAATGATGCCATATGTTGTTGACTTGTGTAAGTGGCAGCTACCATTTTGTTTTTATTGATATATATATATAGTGTAGATACGAAAGTTGGTTATTCCAAAACAAAAGTGCTCAATACAAAGTATATGTAGAGTGGGTGAATACGGTGATAGAGGAATTAATACACAACTACATGAATATTGATCAATCCTTGATTTCTAAGTACATTTATATACATATAAATATATATCTTTTCTAAGTTTGAGATGGTTTTATGTATCTGTATATTTCTACTGCATATAGTGATGCTCTTCGTTTCACATCTAATAATTATGATAGCTAAGATTTATTTTACATTTTATGATATTATATATTATATATTCTCTGTTTAATGTTAGCAAGAAATGTGCTTTATCTTCAAGTTCTTTATCATCATTTCCAGTGATGCTAAATGTGCATTGGGGAGGGGGGGGGGGGGGGTTATTGACAATAAAACGTTGCATAGTTGTGTACTGATAAGCAATTCATATTATTTTAAATCGAATATAAACATCGATAGGATTAGACTCATAAGTTATCACATATTTTACTTGTTCATGTTGTACATGTATGAATTGAGGAACAAGAAGAATTGGTCGAGGTCCTCGATTTAAGGGACATCTATTTTTGTCAGAACATCACTTGCACTACAATTCGCTTTAGAATTGTATGCAAGTGATATTCTGACAAAAAATAAACGTTCCATTGATAATAATTCAAATTTCAATTTATTTTGCTAACAGAAGATGTAAACACATAAACATGGTGAATATATTTGGTGGATATTCTTTTTCAAATTATTGATTTAAGATGTTTTTGTTTAGGCTTTTAAGGGACTTCTACCACACTATACATGTATGACGTGGAACCAAGCTTCTACTACTTTGATCATGTATAATTTACTTCAAATTTACCTTTTCAGCGCTGTTGTCAAGTCATTTATTATTAGTTTTTCACAACATAGTTCTATTTAAAGGTGTTGTACTGCTTTTGTTTTGGGCTGAATAATTTTTTTATTGCAGCAATCTATATGTATGTTGCCATTAAAAATATATGAAGTGTTTGTAAAATGAAAAATAATGTATATCCATACATACTGATACAACAGAACCAAATGAATTTGTGATATAATGGTAACCAAAGGCTTTTTCATGAAAATGTGAAAAACCGAGGCAGTCAGTAGGTCTCATGAACAATTGGGTACAAAATATACACCTCCCTTTGTGTCACAAGGTGTACACTCAGTATTAACGCAGCAAGCAGGGAAAACAATTCTTGTATAACAGAAAGAATGTGAAAGAAAAATATATTGCAAAATCTGTGTATAACTCATTCATTCATTTATTTATTCATTCATTCATTCAATGAATGTAATTGTCAGAATTGATAGACATTGCCAGCTGGCGACAGAATTAGCACATAATTCAATCTGTTGTTTTAATGGTGGATCTAGTACACCGTAAAGAATGCAATGCATAATTTATGCTGTTATTATAATCACTTTAAGGAAGTATACTCAGCACAACTTATCCAATAATGCCAGTATTGTGGCTTGATTTTAGTGACTTGTTACTGCTGTGATGTTAAGAACTAGACTTCTCAAGCTTTTAAAAATATGGAGCTAAGCTATTTTTTGGCTGTATTTATGAAATAAAGTTTTGTTTCAAGCTTTTACATGGTTGTCTACAGGAGAGTTTTATAATTGTAGTGCAGGATCTATAGAGACAGAGTTGTTTATGTAGCAACTGAGTATATTGATGAAGTCAGTACAACATACTGGTAGATGAAAACATTGTAACTGACTGGTTCTGATTTAATACGCTACTGAATGCAATTACAGATTCTCAACAACCAATTAAAGATTTTGTTATCAGCTGTTTATTGTACTTTTTTTTTACTCATTAAATGCAATCATTAAAAATAAATTACAGGATGTTTCTGGAAGCTGACAGTTGTCAAATTTGTCTGTCTCCTATAATGTTGATTGATAGTATAAATCAAACAGTCTTTATCAGTTTTACATGCATACATGTTGTGGGTTAACAACTAGATTACAAGATCATTACAAAATCATTGTGGTAGCCAAGCCAAGCCGAGCAATGCACATCCGTGAGACAAAATGCAGTGTAACCCACAAAAAATTAGTTTGGTTCTGGCTGGTGAGAACATGTCAACTAAACTTCATCAAATGAAATATTGTATATTGTGGACAATTATTTCTACTTTCTGTATCCTAATGGTATTGACCCATATTTTTTTGAATTGATAAAGTATTTTTTAATTCGACTTGAACCTCTTTTATGATAACTAAATCAAATGGAATGAATAAAATAAAAAAAATGAAAGAAGAAGAAATTTTTTTATTAAATTTAAAAGTACCTTGATTTGAAATACAAACCTGCATTGAAATCAAAACCACATAGCTACACATTTAGAACATCATGATGTTTTCAGATCAAATTTTACACATTTTTAAATATTATTATTTCTTGAGAAACTTTCCGGACAATTATTTCTACTTTCTGTATCCTAATGGTATTGACCCATATTTTTTTGAATTGATAAAGTATTTTTTAATTCGACTTGAACCTCTTTTATGATAACTAAAATGAAAGATGCACACAATATACAATAACCTAACATAGTTGTGGCAAATTTATTATTTTATGTTACACAATATTTCCATGACTGGTTTGTTCTGCCACGCCCTCTATAGTCACCACCCATTAATTATGGTAATGAGTAATGACTGAATTGTGAGCTGCAAACCAATAGCAGCTTTTGATCTGTTCTATACAGCTGTGATACACGCATGATGATGACACTTTGAATTCTTTGCACAAGTGCATGTCTACTTTCATCTTAGCTGTTTCACTACACTACCTTTAATATTCATTAAATGCAATGAATATGCCTCAGAATAGACAGAACATGGTAATTTTGTGATTGAAAAAAATAGTTATCATAAACAATCAAAGAAAGCTTAGAAAGAACTCCTGTGTGGTGAGAGTATTGAAGACACATTAAAAATTAATTCAAAATTACTTGTACTTGAGATATTAATGGAATAGCTGAAAACTAATTATGTAAATCAGATAACTGATATGAACAGACTTGAGTGTAAAACTAATAAGGCCTGCGTAATGTAATATCTATGTACCAAGTTTAATTGAAATGTGATTAGAACAAAAAAACTATGAATTATTATTAGAGAATTAATATGAACAAATTTCAACCCAAAATTAATCGGGCCTGTCTATTGTTCTAGAGCATTTATGTACCAAATTTTATTCAAATGTGATGATCAGTAATTGAGATATCAGTGTTAATTAATTATTTTAATTAGGTGATTAATAGGCATAAATATTATAAACAAGCAGCCTCTCGGCTGAGATAGCTCTGCTGTTATCAATGCACATTTCAATTGAAGAACAGAAGATATCATTAGAAAATGAACAATATCTATAGTATCAAAACAATCAGAATTGCGGTTTTCAACAATAAGTGGAAAATATCACTTTTTACCAAAAATTACAAAAATACTCATCAAAAATAGAGAATTGAAGATATCATCATGAAATGAACAAATCTGAGTTAGAACCACATGTAATACCTATATATGTAATATCAAAGCAATTGGACCTGCGGTTTTCAACAAGAAGTAAAAAATATCACTTTTTACCAAAAATGACAAAAATATTCACCAAAATTAGAGAATTGAAGATATCATTACAAAATGAACAAATCTGAGATAGGTCCACATGTAGTACCTATATATGTAATATCAAAGCAATTGGATATGCGGTTTCAACAAGAAGTCGAAAATATCACTTTTTACCAAAAATATTTACCAAAATTAGAGAATTAAAGATATCATTACAAAATGAATAAATCTGAGAGAGGTTCACATGTAGTACCTATATATGTAATATCAAAGCAATTGGACCTGCGGTTTTCAACAAGAAGTAAAAAATATCACTTTTTACCAAAAATGACAAAAATATTCACCAAAATTAGAGAATTGAAGATATCATTACAAAATGAACAAATCTGAGATAGGTCCACATGTAGTACCTATATATGTAATATCAAAGCAATTGGATATGCGGTTTCAACAAGAAGTCGAAAATATTACTTTTTACCAAAAATATTTACCAAAATTAGAGAATTAAAGATATCATTACAAAATGAATAAATCTGAGAGAGGTTCACATGTAGTACCTATATATGTAATATCAAAGCAATTGGATTTGCGGTTTTCAACAAAAAGTGGAAAATATCACTTTTTACCAAAAATTACAATAAATTTCATCAAAATTAGAGAATTAAAGATATCATTACAAAATGAACAAATCTGAGATAGGTCCACATGTAGTACCTATATATGTAATATCAAAGCAATTGGATATGCGGTTTCAACAAGAAGTCGAAAATATTACTTTTTACCAAAAATATTTACCAAAATTAGAGAATTAAAGATATCATTACAAAATGAATAAATCTGAGAGAGGTTCACATGTAGTACCTATATATGTAATATCAAAGCAATTGGATTTGCGGTTTTCAACAAAAAGTGGAAAATATCACTTTTTACCAAAAATTACAATAAATTTCATCAAAATTAGAGAATTAAAGATATCATTACAAAATGAGCAAATCTGAGAGAGGTCCACATTTAGTACCTATATATGTAATATCAAAGCAATTGGACTTGCGGTTTTTAACAAGAAGTTGAAAAAATCACTTTTTACCAAAAATGACAAAAATATTCACCAAAATTAGAGAATTGAAGATATCATCATGAAATGAACAAATCTAAGAGAGGTCTACCCAAGGTACATATATACATCAAAGCATTCAGGCTTGTAGTTTTCATGAAGAAGTCGAAAAAGTAAAACATTGACACGGACGACAGATGACGACAGACAATCACTCATATGATAAGCTCCGCTCAACAAAGTCGACAGCGGAGCTAAAAACTAATTGGGTCGCTGCATAGTCATAGGTTCATTGAAATGTGATGATGAATACTCTATAAAAGTTTCAATAAAATCCTAATTAGTGGTTTTTTATATATCAGTGGAACATTCATGGGAAAAATTAACTAATTATGCGAATTAGGTAATTAATATCCACAATTATTTACCCTAAAACTAATCAGGTCTCTGCATAGTCCTAGAGGATCTATGTAGCAAGTCTCATTGAAATATGATGATTACTACTTGAAATATGAAAAGCTGAAAATTAATTAATTATGCAAATTAGGTAATTAATATGTACTGATATTACACTAAAAACTATCAGGTCTGTGCAATGTCCTATGACATCTATGTACCAAGTTTTTTTGAAATGTGATGATTAGTACTTGAGATATCAGTGGAAAAGCCAAAAATTTATTAATCATTATGCAATGATATATCAGTGGAACATTCATGGAAAAAATTAACTAATTTTATAGCTGTAAACCCTCACTTTCAGAGTTACCGGCATGCCAGGAAAAAATGATATCAAAGAAAGCTTAGAAAGAACTCCCGTGTGCTGATAGTATTGGAGACACATTAAAAATTAATTCAAAATTACTTATACTTGAGATGTTGATGGAAACGCAGAAATTTATTATGCAAATAAGGTAACGAACAGATTTAAGTGTAAAACTAATAAGGTCTGCACAATGTACCAAGTTTCATTGAAATGTGATTAGAACCAAAAAAATATTAATTATTATGCTAATTAGAGAATTAATATGAACAGATTTTAACCCAAAATTAATCAGGCTGTCTATTGTCCTAGACCATTTATGTACCAAGTTTTATTCAAATGTGATGATCAATACTTGAGATATACAGTATTAATTAATTATGTTAATTAGGTGATTAAGAAGCATAAATATTTACCAAAAACTAATATGGTGTATAGTCCTAGGTTCATTGAAATGTGACAGGTACTCTTGAAAAGTTTCGTTGAAATCCAATGAGTGGTTTTTAGACATCAGTGCAACAGCCATAGAACAGCAAAAAATTAACTAATTATGCAAATTAGGTAATTAATAGGCACAATTATTTATCCCAAAATTAATCAGTTCTCTGCATAGTCCTAGAATATCTATGTCGCAAGTCTCATTGAAATGTGATGATTAGTACTTGAGATATCAGGTGAAAAACTGAAAATTAACTAATTATGCTAATAAGGTGATTAATATGCACAAATATTTACCCAAAACTAATTAGGTCTCTGCACAGTCCTCAAGTAACTATGTACCAAGTTTCATTGAAACGTGATCATTATTACTCGAAATATCAAAATCTGAAAATTAATTAACTATGCAAATTAGGTAATTAATATGTACTGATATTACCCTAAAAACTATCAGGTACCAAGTTTTATTGAAATGTCATGATTAGTACTTGAGATATCAGTGGAAAAGCCGAAAATTGATTAATCATTATGTAAATTAGGTAATTAATAATATTAACAGATTTTTACCCAAAACTAATCAAATCTGCGCATTAGTTCAGAGCATCCATGTGCCAAGTTTCATTGAAATCCAATGAGTGGTTCTTCAAAAATCAGTGGAACAGTCATAGAACAGCTTAAAATCAGTTAATTATCATGCAATTTAGGTAATTAATATTCATAGATTTTTACCCAAAACTAATCAAACCTGCATATTGGTTCAGAACAACCATGTGCCAAGTTTTATCAAAATCCAATGAGTGGTTCTTCAAATATCAGTGGACCAGTCATGGAACAGCTTGAAATCAGTTAATTATCATTCAAATTAGGTAATTAATATTAACAGATTTTTACCCAAAACTAATCAAATCTGCGCATTAGTTCATAGCATCCATGTGCCAAGTTTCATTGAAATCCAATGAGTGGTTCTTCAAAAATCTGTGGAACAGTCATAGAACAGCTTAAAATCAGTTAATTATCATGCAAATTAGGTAATTAATATTCATAGATTTTTATCCAAAACTAATCAAACCTGCATATTGGTTCAGAACAACCATGTGCCAAGTTTTATCAAAATCCAATGAGTGGTTCTTCAAATATCAGTGGACCAGTCATGGAACAGCTTGAAATCAGTTAATTATCATTCAAATTAGGTAATTAATATTCATAGATTTTTACTCAAAACTAATCAAATCTGCGCACTAGTTCAGAGCATCCATGTGCCAAGTTTCATTGAAATCCAATGAGTGGTTCTTCAGATATCAGTGGAACAGTCTTGGAACA
Source organism: Saccoglossus kowalevskii (assembly GCF_978046115.1). Lineage (NCBI taxonomy): Eukaryota > Metazoa > Hemichordata > Enteropneusta > Harrimaniidae > Saccoglossus > Saccoglossus kowalevskii. The sequence continues at coordinate 10,468,817 of NC_140646.1, forward strand.
GCTAAAAATCAGCTAATTATCATGCAAATTAGGTAATTAATATTCATAAATTTTTACCAAAACCTAATCAGCTCTGCGCATTATCCCAGAGCATCTTTGTACCAAGTTTCACCAAAATTTGATTAGTGGTTCTTGAGATAACAGTGGAACAAAGAAAGTGACATACATACATACATGTAGGGAGTACAGTGAAAAAATAAATTATTCCAAATAGCTTCATTGACAGTATGACTTTGTTACTCAGTCAAAAAGAAACAAAACAAACAAAAAATTGAACAAAATTGGTTCAGTAGTTTTCAAGATATCGTATGTTGAATGTACTGAAAAACGTGCATTTTTGGTAAAATTGCTGGAAAAGTCGTCAAATCAAGCATTTTCAAGTTTTAGACCACTGATAACACCAGGAAAATGTAATCTGGAAAGATGTTTTTTTTTTGTTAACAACAGCATTATACTTGTTTTAATAAAATTTAACTAAGTAGTCTCTTACAATACACCACAATCTGCACAGAAGACAGGCAAAGTTTGACAAAATTCAGCTTTTTTGGGTGTGGCACCGTTTAAAATTGGCATATTCATGAAGTTTGGAGACCTGTAACTCAAAAATTAAAAACTGAATCACAGTAAAATTTTGGCTTGGTGATGACATCAGTTTATAGACAGCATAAACGGTATGTTTTGATTCATAGCATCCTTACTTTTGTGGAGACAGTTTGTGCAAAATTGAAATAAACATTATTTTGTCTTTTGCAAGGTGGTGGCCATTTTGGATTTTCAACACTTTTGAATGTAAATTAACATTCAATACTTAGAGTCTGCTTTATTAATAAGAAACCTTTATAATATTAAATTAATATTATTCAACTATTCAATTTTCATATTAAAATGAAATTTAGGGGTTAGGGGTGACCAAGGCAGTTTGTTGGGGGGGTGCACGCAACTTAGAAGGAAAAACCCATAACTATGGGTTGACTTTTATTTCTATCTCATAAGATTTGTACATTTAATTATAAAATGTGTAATTAGTAAACAATTATACATGTAAATCACTGGGCTATACAAAACAAACCCACCCCCTCAATCAACATTGAGGTGAACATGTCTTGTACGACAAGCATATTTTAGCATAGAAAATTTATATTTAACACCGAATAATTACACTTTAGTTTTCTGCAAAAATTTTCAGCCTATAACTTTATGAAAAGTACTTTGTTTTAAAATTGCTATACAGTGCATCAATCCTGGATACGTTGTCCACTTTCCATGCCCTCAATAAAGAGTCCTTTGGAGCGATGTGAATTTCTGTTAAAACAAATTTTATGTCAATGTTATTGATGTCATTACGTGATGGCCATCTAAATGAGTCACCAGTTTTCCTCTCCAGACAATTTACTGTTACAGTGGTAGAGTCAGAAGAAACCCCTATTATTTTGTGACTATTACAAAACATTTGTAATTGTATGTTAACGCACTGAAATGTGCACTCTTTGTCTCCCACTCCATTGACCTTTATCAGTCAGCTAGCTCACTTCCACCCTTGATTATGTCACTCGTATTTACTTTATAGATCATTCCCTAGTTTGTGCTATTTTAGTTAGTATCCCATGAACCATCATGTGTTTACATTTTGCCATCTTAGCCAATCACGTTAGTGCATCCACGGCGTCCCTTAGTCTTGGCTACTCTCATCGCATCATTCAGTTCCTGCTTTCATACAGTGAGCATCGTTTAAGTTATCAGCTACAAAAATTTGCACTCTTTTCCCTTGTCACCACTCAACAAATTCGCCATGGGTAAAGCTGCACGAAAGAAGACTAGTATATCCAGTAACTCCGGCGCTGCTCAACGACCTGGCAGACCACGCCGTAATATCCAGCCGCCCGCACGTTTCACGGAACAAACCTCGACGCAAAACCAACAACAAGCCGCTGTCCAACAGATCGTCGAGCAAACAGATTCCTTGGCCGCTACATCTGAGTCATCTCTACCGAGTATGCCAAGAAACTTCACCGAGTTAACCAACATGATTCGCATGCACTCCCAGGCAGCCGTTGCCGAGTTCCAAGCCTCCGTATCCAAAGAACCAAACAGCGCTGAACCAATCGCAACTCCACCAACAAGCATTCCAGTTTTCACCATTCCCGATGACCCAGCTCAAAATCAACTTTCGCCAGCATCCACCACCGGCAACGCAACATACAGTTTAAACACACCCACCGATCACAATGTCAACACAGCTATTCAGCCATTTTCAGTCAACGGTACAAACGCGCATGCGCAATTCCCAATGCAACCAACAAACAATCATACAACTTCCGCTTTCCTCAACTCCGCATCGAACCAGCCTGCGTTCCAAAACAACCACAGATCTAACCTGGTAAACAACGCAAATGGGATTTTCACGAACCAAACGCCATGGCAGACATCACCGTTCAACATACCCAACCTCGCCGTACCTCCAGAGCATTACAACCTACCATTTATCGAACAAGCCACACTAAATGCAGTCAGCACCCCAGGTAAATACATTGACCTTTCCGATTTTCACCCCGACGTAACCTTGCCGAACTCTGTAACTACAAATCGTAGCTACATCTCATCAGTCCCTTCAGCCGCCTGTCTCACGACCCAATCAAAGGAAAAAGAAATCGACACTTTTGAATCATGGATCGAATGCTACCTTGCATACGCAGCCTACCGTTCATTCTACTTCCTGGAAGACGCCATTCCCTTGATGAACTATGCTAGACTTCTTGCCCCACGGGCAGCGACCTATAAGCCAGAAGCGTGGCTAACATATGATAAACAATTTCGATTGGACGCTGGTAAACACCATGGCTCATCTACCCGGTCGTGGAGCTCTCCAAATACATTCCTGGACCACAAGAATTTCCAACAAAAACCACACCTGATCGTTCCAACCTGTTTTGAGTGCAAATATAAAGGACATGTCAAATCCGAATGCCCTCAACGTAGATCATCCAACCCATATTACTGGAGCAACCAACAACAACCTAGCAACATAAACAGACAAGTATGTCGTGACTTCAAAAGAGGGTCCTGCAGCAATCCATGTACCAATGGCCGCCAACACTCATGCTCTGTCTGTCACGCACCCGACCATGGTGCCCACACCCACCAGCAGCAACCCTCCAACTCAACTCGAAATTTTTTTCGTGGCCAACAATTCAACCAGCCCAAGCCATTTCGTCCAAACGACGCTGCCAACCGAAATAGTTTCAACACTGCAAACGTCAACTCCAATCAAGCTTAACGAACTAGCACTAGCCCTACACGACCACCCAGACAAACCATTTGTGGCATCCATACTCCTAGACATTTCGCGTGGTGTAGACCTGGGCTTCACAGGCAATCGCTCTACCAGACAAACTCCAAATGCCAAGTCTTCAGTCAAACACAAAGACATCGTCTCAAAAGCCGTAATGAAAGAGGTCAAACTGGGACACACTATTGGACCATTCTCCGAGCCACCCTTTCTAAACTTCGTCACTAACTCCCTCGGGATCAGGCCAAAGAAGACAGGTGGTCATCGACTTATAATGGACTTGTCCCAACCAACAAACAATAGTGTAAACGACTTCATACCAAAGGAAAACTATACTTTGGTCTATGCTCGCGTTGACGATGCCATCGCCATGATCAACAAACATGGGCCCGGTTCTCTTCTTGCGAAAGTAGACATCCAACATGCATTCAGACTGTGTCCTGTGCGAAAACAAGACTGGCATCTACTTGGGTATAAGTGGGACGGCCATTACTACTTCGACCGCGTCCTTCCATTTGGCCTGCGTTCTGCACCTTTCCTATTCAATAGGATCGCCACAGCACTCGAATGGGTAGTCAGACACCAAGCCAAAACAAGTGACATCATACACTATCTCGACGACTTCCTGGCCGTCGGCCCACCCAATCATCAATCCTGTCAACGAAGCAAAGACATAATTCTAAACACTTGCTCCACACTAGGCATTCCCGTTGCTGCCAACAAGGTCGAAGGCCCATCATCCATTATTACCTTCCTCGGCGTTGAATTGGACACAGTCGACATGGTCATCCGCCTACCAGCCGACAAACTTGAAAACATCTTATCTACTATTCCACTGTGGGCTAACAGATATCACTGCTCTAAACGTGAACTCCTATCACTAATTGGAACTCTGAGCTTCGCATGTAAATGCGTTCCTGCGGGAAGACTGTTTCTAAGACGAATGATAGACCTCGCCACCACTGCTTCATCAATCAACCAAATTATAATCCTTTCCAATGACTTTCGCCTAGATCTCCAATGGTGGTGGGAGTTTCTTCCAAACTGGAATGGCTCCGCCCGCATTCTCGCAACATCATGGTGTCTGACCCCAAATACGAATCTCTACACAGATGCTTCATCTGTCATTGCCTGTGGGGCCTTCTACAACAAGCAATGGTTCACCCTGCCCTGGTCACCGGACAAATGTTCCATCAACCCTCCCCTCTCAATTGAATGGAAGGAACTTTTCCCTATCCTAATTTCATGTCTAATTTGGGGCCACCTTTGGCACGGGCAAAAAATCATGTTTCACTGTGACAATGAGGGAATCGTCAACATTTGGAAAAAAGGCTCTTCGCGATGTCAACGCATCATGTCGCTTGTGCGTGCCATCTTCTTCACCGCAGCTAATGGCAACTTCCACGTCATGATAGCACATATTCGTGGTACTAACAATTCAATTGCTGACTCTTTGTCTCGTTTGCAGATGAAACAGTTTCGCCAACTGGTGCCAGACGCAGCAACAGAACCAGTAACACTACCAGACCTCGACAGCTACTATCCACAACAGTAACTAGACTTGAGCAACAAGCCCACCAATTCATGCTTCATCGCCTCTCGGCAGCAACACGACGCACCTATTCATCAGGTCAGTCCAGATACCGTCTCTTCTGCCAACAACACAGGATAACGCCCGTACCCGTGACACCGCGGCTTGCCACTCTATTCGTCACACATCTCCCCATGGAGGGTCTAGTCTACAAGTCAATCAAAGTCTACCTTGCCGCTATTGTCAGCCTCAACGCAGAAACTGGACACACCGAGGACATTGCATCTAACAACATGCTGCGCCATGTACTACAAGGTATCAAACACGATCACGGTAACCCCATTCGCCCAAGATTGCCAATCACAATGACACTAATGCGTAAAATCAAGAATGCACTCAGGTCGCACCCTGCGATTCATGTCAATGACAAACTAATGCTGTGGTCTGCGTTCACCTTAGCTTTTTTCGGGTTTTTACGAGTTAGTGAGTTCACCGCCACATCAGCTTCAACATTTGACAACGATGGTACCCTTCTCGGCTCAGACGTACTGCTCACAGACGATCTTATCGTCACCATTAAAGCTTCTAAAACAGACCCGTTTCGCCGTGGCCAAGTTGTCACCATTGCACCTACGCAGTCATCTATTTGTGCGGTTCGCGCGTTCCGCAACTACAACCCGGCAGCCCTCAACGCACCAGCATTCTGCTTCACGAATGGCAAATTCCTTACGCGTCAAGCTGTAACATATCACCTTCGTGACCTACTCCTTCGTGCAGAAGTTCCAAATGTGTCTAATTACACCAGTCACAGCTTTCGCAGTGGTGCAGCAACAACAGCCGCCGAGGCCAACCTCCCTGACTGGCTGATAAAAGTCCTAGGACGATGGCGTAGCGACGCATATCAGCTGTACATTACCACGCCAACTGACATTATTCGTAAAGTACCAGCAACGCTTGCTCAACATCGCTGAACATTGCTAGAACTTAACATCTCACCAATTTTGCAACTGGCAAGCAGAACACTTGTGCTTATACACACACATGCCTCGATCTTGTCATTTATTATCTGCATGTGCTTTACATAACCATCGCATTCATATGTATTCGATTTATTTTACTTGTATTTTCTATTTTGTAATCTTGTAATTTTTAGATACTATTCGATCTTTTGTAGTTTTAGTTTGCATTTGATTCTAGTTTGCTTTGATTTATTCATTTACTCAAATGTTTGTGTACACCAATTTAGCCTAAAAAGAAAACTGAAAAACTATGCTTCCGGTGCATGCACGTGCATCCATTGCAGGCTTATGCCTACTACATCATGCTCCTTGGCATGCCACTGCATCTAATTTGGGGGGATTGTCACACAGGGAATCCATACTCTGTTTGGGCAACACGTCGCACTTGCCCCGAGATGAGTTGAAAGTTACAACTCGCCGCGGGACATAGGCCTCAATGACGCCTACACACAGAGTACCCTTAGGTGGCGCCCTCACTCAAGTACCACGTCGTCCTTGCCATGATGTTGGTCAAAAGCGACCAATATCATGGAATAGACGGCTAAGACGCTTGTACGCTGAGGCTCTCGATCCCCCTACTTTTTCTCGCATATCAGTCTCTTGTGTCATTTCTAGTGCGTTAACACCAGCAAACCACTGTGCTTCATATGCTACAGCTACATACATGCCAACAGTCACATGGTTTATTCCAAAAGAATTGTGTACATTCTTCTTCACTCTTTTCTTGCTCCGTACTGGTACTGCATCATTTGCTTTTCTTTTCTAGATGTTATCATTTATTTCTTTCACATACTCTGGCATGCCTCCATTTGCTCTTATGATTGATTTCAGATTGTCTGTAAGTTCTTGTACAGTTAAAACAATTTTGTTACTTTGCCATTTTGCTAATTTCTTGTTTGGTAGATTTGATTTCAGTACTTGACAATGGTAGGATATTTGATCTTTCATTGCTTTCATTTGTTGCACTCTATTCATCTGTGTCAGCATCATGTCAACTTCTCTCTCTGTTTCCCAAATTCCCCACTTATTTTTTATTCGTAATTCTAATTGTACTTTAATTTGTCTTTTGCGTTCTAGCAGTTTACGTTTTTTTTCCAGTCTTTCAGTCTGCAGCAAAAGTCTTTTTTTTTAATGTTTCTGCTGTGAACAAATTCCTTCTTTCTTCTTTCAGGGGCTTGTTTTCGTGCGATTGATAAATATTTTCTTTTGATGTCTGTTCCCAAATTATAGAGATATAATGAGGTTTTGTTTTTGTTGAAACAGATACAACCAGCTTTTGAAACCCGACTTTTCTGTGGCGCCCTGTGAATGTTGCGATCAAGATCAGAGAAATCCGACTCTGATCTTACATTAGTTAAGGGTGCACTTGCAACTTCTTGTCGCAATGACTCAGAGGGCTGGTTTTCTAAACCACCAGGTAATTGATTACCAACCTGTCTCTCTACGATGACCAGCATAGCTTTGCAGATACCCTGTGCACTTTCTAATGTTAATGTGTTTAGTTCTGGACTACATTCGTTGAATAGTGCAGCATAGATTTCATCCTTGTTTATTAAACAGTTGGTAATGTACTTTGTTTCTTTCAACAGTGGTGTTGCATCAATCGCGTTGTCTGCTAGGCAGGTTTTTAATTCTAACCAGTGTATGTTCATATCATAATAATTCATATCTTTTTCCAGAAGTCGCATCAAAGGTCCAGTTACCAGCTTAGAAATAATTCCAAGGCTCTGCACTCTGCAATTATAACCTGTTCATCCAAAACAGCCTGAACCTGGTTTATGAGTTTATTTGTAGAATTACATCGTCCTGATGACAGAAAATCTGAAATGTGCTGTTTGTGATAGTACAATGCAGCTCCCTGGTAAAATGCAACGTTGAATCTATTGTGTTCAAACTTTATCAATCTAATTTTCTCTTTCAGCTCATGTTCTAAATATGGCCCAAAATCAGTGTACACACCAGATTTTTGACAACCCTCATCAGTAAAACCTTTACTCGCTTGATATAACAAATTAAAACAAAATGACTGATTAGATTTATACCAAGCAAGTTTTTCAGTGTTAATTTGATCTTGCTTTTCCTTTTCAAATTCAATGCATGCTGAACTGGCTGCGGCAGCCATATTTACCAATACATGCATTCCGCATAGAAGATGGTTCACAGTTTTCATTTTCGTCTTTTCATTTTCATCAAATGAGTTCCAGTTTTGTTCAACAATAGGCAATAAAGATTCACGCATTTCTTCCATCTTGCTTTTATATTTTGTGTTCACAACATGTCTGTCACTCATAATATTTTTGCTTCGAAGAATTAGTTGTGCGTATATATGTTTTTTTTTCTTCATCGTTTACAGCTATTGACTGAGCTAGTTCTTCAAATGTTTCTATGGTAGCATTCATGTAGTCATCAGTTGACCCACTAAGCAATTCTTGGAAACCAAGAGACAATGATGACCTGTCTGGCAATGAAACCTGAAGGCCAGCATAGTCAATAAACTTTTTTCGAGTGCCATCACTGTGAAGTGTGTTTGGATCCTGTTGCTCAAGTATTGCAGTGGCAGCTTGGGCTTGAGCCAATACCAGGGCTTCGACCTGCATCATGGATGTCAAGAACTTACTTGGCAACCTATCAACATTCAGGATGTTCTTGAGTACTGACTTTACAACTGCTGTGCAGTTTTGTACTGAAACATTGTGTGTCAAAAGATCATAATAAACCTGTCTTATACTATCAGTATACTTTCCATTTTCAAAGGTTTTAATTTCGTTTGCATCCATCAAATCTTCTATTTTTTCACGTAGCTTCATATTGTCATTTTCTAAATGTTTCACTTGTTCCAGATTACTCTTCACTTTCTGAGAATGGTGTTCACTTGCTGACTGGGCTTTTGTTTTCCAGTAACTTTTGCTTTTCTTAAGGTTTTTTTTTTTCCATTAAGATCTGATCTAATTTCTCTTGTAGTATTTCATTATCTCTTGTTGATTGGTTTATGTCATGTATATATTCTTTCATCACTTTATTTTGTTCTTCAATCTGATGTGTCATCTTCTTTATTTTCTCATCTCGCCTTTTAATTTTTTTGTTGAAATTTCTGGGAGTTAATGCTGCAAGTTTTGCTTTTAAATCATTTATTTGAATCAATTTCTGCCTATACTTGTCTTGCTTCTTGCTCATTTCACTAATTTTATCTAGTCCAGCTAATTTCTCACGTGAAAGCTCTTCCATACTTTGAGTAATTTCGCTAATTTCTTGGTAACTGTCAGCAAGATTTCTGCTCAAACTTTCTAGAATGTTTTCCAGATCTTGATTACTTCTACTTGTTTCACTTACAGTTTCACTGACTTCATTGGGATTTATCCTTGGAGCTTTGTATGACTTGCTTAGGAAGTCATCTAACTCATGCTGACATTTGCTGCATTTCAGTTTTAAATATGCATCATGTAGCCGAGTCCACTGGCGTCTAATTCCAGTGACATTTAGTTTTGTTTCAGCACTAGGCCGCATAAATACATTTAACCAATTTAAAGCATTAGCCCAGGGAAGATTGTTTCTAATAAAACAAGTCATTGTCAATGACACGTCCCCGTTCCGTTCATATTTGAGTGACATATACATTCAAAGCAGATCATGACCGAAATGCACCTGCATATGTACAACACATTGTGCTAAATCTGAACAAAATCCATCCATGCATGACTGAGATCCGGTTCTGGAATTGTGAAAATACGTGATTTTGATGCATTTTCGGCCTTAAAATGGCCATCATTCTGCTATTGTTAAGCAGATCATGAAACAAATGCACATATCTATTTGTGACATGATGTACCATGTGTGTGTGAAGTTTGAACTTGATCAATCCAGACATGTCTTGGATACGGATCCAGAACTGAATTCTTTAACAAAATGGCCGCCAGTCGGCCATTTCGAACTTGATCCGAAAAAAAAAAAAGACGTGCATCAAGGTCCTATTATGTTTAATGTATATACCAAATTTGAACAAAATCCATCCATGCATAACTGAGATACGGGTCCGGAATGGTGAAAATGTGCGATTTCAATGCATTTTCGGCCTTAAAGCGGCCCCCATTTGGCTATCGTTAATGAGATCATGAAACAAATGCACATACATATTTGTGACATGATGTACCTTGTATGTGTGAAGTTTGAACTTGATCAATCCAGACATGTCTCGGATACGGATCCAGAACTGAATTCTTTAAAACAAAATGGCCGCCAGTCGGCTATTTCGAACTTGATCCGAAAAAAAAAATGACGTGCATCAAGGTCCTATTATGTTTAATGTATGTACCAAATTTGAATGAAATCCGTCCATGCATAACTGAGATCCGGGTCCGGAATGGTGAAAATGTGCGTTTTCAATGCATTTTCGGCCTTAAAGCGGCCGCCATTTGGCTATCGTTAATGAGATCATGAAACTAATGCACATACATATTTGTGACATGATGTACCTTGTGTGTGTGAAGTTTGAACTCGATCAATCCAAGCATGTCTTAGATACGGATCCAGAACTGAATTCTTTAAAACAAAATGGCCGCCAGTCGGCCATTTCGAACCCGATCCAAAAAAAAAAATGACGTGCATCAAGGTCCTATTATGTTTAATGTATGTACCAAATTTGAACAAAATCCGTCCATGCATAACTGAGATCCGGGTCCGGAATGGTGAAAATGTGCGATTTTGATGCATTTTCGGCCTTAAAATGGCCACTATTCAGCTATCGTTAATCGGATCATGAAAAAAATGCATGTGCATATGTCCCATATAATGTGTGATGTATGAGTGAAGTTTGAACTTAATCGGTCCATGCATGTTCGAGATACAGGTGATCACGGACGCACGGACGGACGGACGCACACAGGGCAAAACATAAGTCCCCGTTTTCTGACTGCGTCCGAACAGGGACTAAAAATTACAAAGTTCTAACACATGCTTAATTTCTAGGTTGATACTGTTATCCTGACTGGCTGTGAAACTACATGATATCAAAACTTGTGGTGTGACACTCTTTTCTGCAAACACTGCTGATAAACATTTTGCAGACTGTGTTGCTAGAACTGTACTCAAGACTTGAACTTCCTTTCCATCTTTTCTAACTTTCTCTACATTTTTTCGTACTCGTTTTGTTAAGTTGCTAATTTTCACTGGTAAAACAATATCTGGGCCAAAAAGCCTAATTATATCTGGCATGGTTTGTTGTATATTAATTCCCATTTTCTGCAGATCATCATGTAAATTTAAATACAGACCATAACTTAGTGGAACATTGCAGCTAATATCAACTAACTTCTTCTGCCCTGACAATAAACTTTCTAAGTTGTCCCTGATTCTAAGTGACACATCCATATTGGAATATCTAAATATAAAAAACAAACAATATTTATTATCTGTTTCTAATGTCTAACAAGAGTATATTAACGAGTTTAGAAATTAATTACTTATATGTTAGAACTATGAAAAAACACAGAAAACAAACAATTGTGACTAAAAAGTGTATTCTATTTACACCATAAACAACTGTTGAATAATAATATAGTGAACACAAATTAAACAGGCAAAAATAATTGAAGAAAAATCCAAACAAACAAATAATTGAGATGATTTAATTCTCTCATGCCATAAGGTAATAATAATGTGATTTTCGAAATCTTCAAAATCAAAGCCACGAAAGAAGTAAAGTCGATGTTGAACTTTGAATGAGCTACCGGTACTCAGATTTATAGTGCATAGCGTCGGCATATGGTTTCAAAATGCACGTAAACAACACAGAATTTCCCTAATAGTATACCAAATAATCGTGCAAAGTACAATTCACAAATAATTAATGTTAATGCAGGCGTAATAACGATAATATCGCGCTTTTGAAGCTTTGCGAATAATTGCCGTATTTTTTGAACCCGGCAACTAAACCCGTAGAAAATTTGCATTCAACCACTTCATTGCCGATTATGTGCCGAAATTAATGTAAAATAACAAAGGACCTTGTAAATTCGGTCACAAAATAATCGTACGAGAATTAGTTTCTTTGGAAATCAATGTTACTACCCAGAAATTGGCGTCCCGTGAAGTGTAGACCTCCAAGGAAAAGTTCTGGTCGATTCAAAAATTGGCGCGTCGCCATTTTTACGTTCGATCTCAACTTTTGACCTGTCTTCCGATGACATCGATTTTGTACCGGAGTTTTCTCAGTGGAGCTGGTCAATGAATAATTACAATAATAGTTTTAAACGACAGTTAAAATAGTAAACATGGTGAAACTTTCAGTTTAAAAAATTTACATACCGTATTTACATAAGAAAACCTCAATTGACCTCAATTTTCTTTCGCATGAGTCATAGCTGCATAAATTAAACTAGTACCATCTTACAGCGAATTTTATTGCCCATATTTTCATCTGTGTTTGAAAGACCTGTGTTGATTGGCTCCCCTTTGGCTTTTCTGTTTTATATCATGCACCCTGCAAAATATCGAGGGCCAAGTTTATTTACAGCACAATTTTATCGCTAATGGTCGATTTTTCCGGCGGGAGTGTGATTCAGTCACACATCGTACCAAGCTTTTTACGCGCGAAATAGACACACGACTAACCTGTTTCAATAATTAGCGTTATTTTATTGATGTGCAACGTCTAGAATTTGTAAAATAAAAGTTTAAAATTCTTGGGAAAAGTTACAGCGTGCGTGAATTCGTACGAACGCCATATTGGATTCTGAACTCCCTAATACATGTACATACATACAGACATACAGACAGGGTAACTGCAAAGACTCCCTTTTGTGCTTCGCACACGGGAGTCAAAAATTGAGATTCAGCAATCAGCTGCCAGTGCACAACGCTGAAAATGTGTTAATTTACATAAATACATAAGATTTATTGTACACTTTTCATTTGCTCATAAATAATTCAATGCTTAACACTTGACATTGAAATAACCCTTCTAATACACATTTTTCCAAGATTCCCCATCAGAAACTGCAAAACCTTAGTCATACAGGCTCTTGCTGTGGTTGGTATTGTGAGTTGAACTCCTTCCTTGCTCAAAATTTTCAAATAGTTGAGAAGGAACTCCATCTATGAACTTAAGGTGTGTTTTTGGTGTTGATAATTTCTGAATATTTACACTTTACTGATATATGTGATTTGTTCCAATTTAATGAGTATGTTTATCGATGTTATGCATAATTATGAGTATTCTGCCCAAAAAAATTCTATTCTGCAGTCATTGATTGGTCGACATCCACCTACTTGGAAAGTGTCATAATATAGTTGTATCATTGCTCTTTTGAAGTTTAAACGATAGTTTTGCTCTATTGCACTGTCAACTTCATGAGTTAGATTCATATATGCAATGTTTAGTGCTTTTATGACATTCTACAAACCTAGTGTCTGTGTACACCAGAATTTATACACATGTTTCAGCAATAAATGTTGTTAACATTTGAATTTCGAACAATAAGTGATTCATGAGTTTCTATTTTCAAGTTGTTTCGTCGAGGTGCTGTTTCATGTCAAAATGTGAAATGTGGCTGATTAAATCTGAACCACATTATCAACTCCAGATGCACCTTGACTATTAAGCTGCACAGTCTTAGCCAAGGTACAATGTCTGATTTACAATAGCAGTTTACAAAATATGGCACAGTTATGTAACCAATATGTTACAGTTACATATTGTTACATACAAGACAATGCCGGGTTACAAAATATGGCACAGTTATGTAACAATATGTCACAGTTACATATTGTTAATAACAAGACAATGCCAGTTTACAAAATATGCCACTGGTATGTAACCAATATGTCACAGTTATATATTGTTAATAACAAGACAATGCCAGTTTACAAAATATGGCACTGGTATGTAACCAATATGTCACAGTTACATATTGTTACATACAAGACAATGCCGGTTTACAAAATATGGCACTGGTATGTAACCAATATGTCATAGTTACATATTGTTACATACAAGACAATGCTGGTTTACAAAATATGCCACTGGTATGTAACCAATATGTCACAGTTATATATTGTTAATAACAAGACAATACCAGTTTACAAAATATGGCACTGGTATGTAACCAATATGTCACAGTTACATATTGTTACATACAAGACAATGCCGGTTTACAAAATATGGCACTGGTATGTAACCAATATGTCACAGTTACATATTGTTAATAACAAGACAATGCCAGTTTACAAAATATGGCACTAGTATGTAACCAATATGTCACAGTTACATATTGTTACATACAAGACAATGCCGGTTTACAAAATATGGCACTGGTATGTAACCAATATGTCACAGTTACATATTGTTACATACAAGACAATGCCGGTTTACAAAATATGGCACTGGTATGTAACCTATATGTCACAGTTACATATTGTTACATACAAGACAATGCTGGTTTACAAAATATGCCACTGGTATGTAACCAATATGTCACAGTTACATATTGTTAATAACAAGACAATGCCAGTTTACAATATATGGCACTAGTATGTAACCAATATGTCACAGTTACATATTTTTACATACAAGACAATGCCGGTTTACAAAATATGGCACTGGTATGTAACCAATATGTCACAGTTACATATTGTTACATACAAGACAATGCTGGTTTACAAAATATGCCACTGGTATGTAACCAATATGTCACAGTTATATATTGTTAATAACAAGACAATGCCAGTTTACAAAATATGCCACTGGTATGTAACCAATATGTCACAGTTACATATTGTTACATACAAGACAATGCAGGTTTACAAAATATGGCACTGGTATGTAACCAATATGCCACAGTTACATATTGTTACATACAAGACAATGCTGGTTTACAAAATATGCCACTGGTATGTAACCAATATGTCACAATTACATATTGTTACATACAAACCAATGCTGGTTTACAAAATATGGCACTGATATGTAACCAATATGTCATAGTTACACATTGTTACATGCAAGACAATGCTGGTTTACAAAATATGGCACTGGTATGTAACCAATATGTCACAGTTACATATTCTTACATACAAGACAATGTCGGTTTACAAAATATAGCACTGGTATGTAACCAATATGTCACAGTTACATATTGTTACATGCAAGACAATGCTGGTTTACAAAATATGCCACTGGTATGTAACCAATATGTCACATTTACATATTGTTAATAACAAGACAATGCCGGTTTACAAAATATGCCACTGGTATGTAACCAATATGTCACAGTTACATATTGTTACATACAAGACAATGACGGTTTACAAAATATGCCACTGCTATGTAACCAATATGTCACAGTTACATATTGTTACATGCAAGACAATGCTGGTTTACAAAATATGGCACTGGTATGTAACCAATATGTCACAGTTACATATTGTTACATACAAGACAATGCTGGTTTACAAAATATGGCATTGGTATGTAACCAATATGTTAAAGTTACATATTGTTACATGCAAGACAATGTCGGTTAACAAAGTATGGCACTGGTATGTAACCAATATGTCACAGTAACATAATGTTACATACAAGACAATGTCGGTTTACAAAATATGGCACTGGTATGTAACCAATATGTCATAGTTACATATTGTTACATACAAGACAATGCCGGGTTACAAAATATGGCACTGCTATGTAACCAATATGTCACAGTTACATATTGTTACATACAAGACAATGCCGGTTTACAAAATATGCCACTGCTATGTAACCAATATGTCACAGTTACATATTGTTACATGCAAGACAATGCTGGTTTACAAAATATGGCACTGGTATGTAACCATTATGTCACAGTTACATATTGTTACATGCAAGACAATGCTGGTTTACAAAATATGGCACTGGTATGTAACCATTATGTCACAGTTACATATTGTTACATACAAGACAATGCCGGTTTACAAAATATGGCACTGGTATGTAACCAATATGTCACAGTTACATATTGTTACATACAAGACAATGCCAGTTTACAAAATATGGCACTGGTATGTAACCAATATGTCACAGTTACATATTGTTACATACAAGACAATGCCGGTTTACAAAATATGGCACTGGTATGTAACCAATATGTCACAGTTACATATTGTTAATAACAAGACAATGCCAGTTTACAAAATATGGCACTGGTATGTAACCAATATGTCACAGTTACATATTGTTACATACAAGACAATGCCGGTTTACAAAATATGGCACTGGTATGTAACCAATATGTCACAGTTACATATTGTTACATACAAGACAATGCTGGTTTACAAAATATGCCACTGGTATGTAACCAATATGTCACAGTTATATATTGTTAATAACAAGACAATGCCAGTTTACAAAATATGGCACTGGTATGTAACCAATATGTCATAGTTACATATTGTTACATACAAGACAATGCTGGTTTACAAAATATGGCACTGATCTGTAACCAATATGTCATAGTTACATATTGTTACATACAAGACAATGCCGGGTTACAAAATATGGCACTGGTATGTAACCAATATGTCACAGTTACATAATGTTACATACAAGACAATGTCGGCTTACAAAATATGGCACTGGTATGTAACCAATATGTCACAGTTACATATTGTTACATACAAGACAATGCCGGTTTACAAAATATGGCACTGGTATGTAACCAATATGCCACAGTTACATATTGTTACATACAAGACAATGCTGGTTTACAAAATATGCCACTGGTATGTAACCAATATGTCACAATTACATATTGTTACATACAAACCAATGCTGGTTTACAAAATATGGCACTGGTATGTAACCAATATGTCACAGTTACATATTGTTACATACAAGACAATGCTGGTTTACAAAATATGGCACTGATATGTAACCAATATGTCACAGTTACATATTGTTACATACAAGACAATGCCGGTTTACAAAATATGGCACTGGTATGTAACCAATATGTCACAGTTACATATTGTTACATACAAGACAATGCTGGTTTACAAAATATGCCACTGGTATGTAACCAATATATCATAGTTACATATTGTTACATACAAGACAATGCTGGTTTACAAAATATGGCACTGATATGTAACCAATATGTCATAGTTACATATTGTTACATACAAGACAATGCCAGGTTACAAAATATGGCACTGGTATGTAACCAATATGTCACAGTTACATATTGTTACATGCAAGACAATGCTGGTTTACAAAATATGGCACTGGTATGTAACCAATATGTCACAGTTACATAATGTTACATACAAGACAATGCCGGGTTACAAAATATGGCACTGGTATGTAACCAATATGTCACAGTTAAATATTGTTACATACAAGACAATGCCAGTTTACAAAATATGCCACTGCTATGTAACCAATATGTCAAAGTTACATAATGTTACATACAAGACAATGTCGGTTTACAAAATATGGCACTGGTATGTAACCAATATGTCACAGTTACATATTGTTACATACAAGACAATGCTGGTTTACAAAATATGCCACTGGTATGTAACCAATATGTCACAGTTATATATTGTTAATAACAAGACAATGCCAGTTTACAAAATATGGCACTGGTATGTAACCAATATGTCACAGTTACATATTGTTACATACAAGACAATGCCGGTTTACAAAATATGGCACTGGTATGTAACTAATATGCCACAGTTACATATTGTTACATACAAGACAATGCTGGTTTACAAAATATGCCACTGGTATGTAACCAATATGTCACAATTACATATTGTTACATACAAACCAATGCTGGTTTACAAAATATGGCACTGGTATGTAACCAATATGTCACAGTTACATATTGTTACATACAAGACAATGCTGGTTTACAAAATATGGCACTGATATGTAACCAATATGTCATAGTTACATATTGTTACATGCAAGACAATGCTGGTTTACAAAATATGGCACTGGTATGTAACCAATTTGTCACAGTTACATATTGTTACATACAAGACAATGTCGGTTTACAAAATATGCCACTGCTATGTAACAATTATATCATAGTTACATATTGTTACATACAAGACAATGCTGGTTTACAAAATATGCCACTGCTATGTAACCAATATATCATAGTTACATATTGTTACATACAAGACAATGCTGGTTTACAAAATATGGCACTGGTATGTAACCAATATGTCACAGTTACATATTGTTACATGCAAGACAATGCTGGTTTACAAAATATGGCACTGGTATGTAACCAATAGGTCACAGTTACATAATGTTACATACAAGACAATGCTGGTTTACAAAATATGGCATTGGTATGTAACCAATATGTTAAAGTTACATATTGTTACATGCAAGACAATGCCGGGTTACAAAATATGGCATTGGTATGTAACCAATATGTCAAAGTTACATAATGTTACATACAAGACAATGTTGGTTTACAAAATATGGCACTAGTATGTAACCAATATGTCACAGTTACATATTGTTACATACAAGACAATGCTGGTTTACAAAATATGCCACTGCTATGTAACCAATATATCATAGTTACATATTGTTACATACAAGACAATGCCGGTTTACAAAATATGGCACTGGTATGTAACCAATATGTCACAGTTACATATTGTTACATACAAGACAATGCTGGTTTACAAAATATGCCACTGCTATGTAACCAATATATCATAGTTACATATTGTTACATACAAGACAATGCTGGTTTACAAAATATGGCACTGATATGTAACCAATATGTCATAGTTACATATTGTTACATACAAGACAATGCCGGGTTACAAAATATGGCACTGGTATGTAACCAATATGTCACATTTACATATTGTTAATAACAAGACAATGCCAGTTTACAAAATATGCCACTGGTATGTAACCAATATGTCACAGTTACATATTCTTACATACAAGACAATGCCGGTTTACAAAATATGCCACTGCTATGTAACCAATATGTCACAGTTACATATTGTTACATACAAGACAATGTCGGTTTACAAAATATGCCACTGCTATGTAACCATTATATCATAGTTACATATTGTTACATACAAGACAATGCTGGTTTACAAAATATGCCACTGCTATGTAACCAATATATCATAGTTACATATTGTTACATACAAGACAATGCTGGTTTACAAAATATGCCACTGGTATGTAACCAATATGTCACAGTTACATATTGTTACATGCAAGACAATGCTGGTTTACAAAATATGGCACTGGTATGTAACCAATAGGTCACAGTTACATAATGTTACATACAAGACAATGCTGGTTTACAAAATATGGCATTGGTATGTAACCAATATGTTAAAGTTACATATTGTTACATGCAAGACAATGCCGGGTTACAAAATATGGCATTGGTATGTAACCAATATGTCAAAGTTACATAATGTTACATACAAGACAATGTTGGTTTACAAAATATGGCACTAGTATGTAACCAATATGTCACAGTTACATATTGTTACATACAAGACAATGCTGGTTTACAAAATATGCCACTGCTATGTAACCAATATATCATAGTTACATATTGTTACATACAAGACAATGCCGGTTTACAAAATATGGCACTGGTATGTAACCAATATGTCACAGTTACATATTGTTACATACAAGACAATGCTGGTTTACAAAATATGCCACTGCTATGTAACCAATATATCATAGTTACATATTGTTACATACAAGACAATGCTGGTTTACAAAATATGGCACTGATATGTAACCAATATGTCATAGTTACATATTGTTACATACAAGACAATGCCGGGTTACAAAATATGGCACTGGTATGTAACCAATATGTCACATTTACATATTGTTAATAACAAGACAATGCCGGTTTACAAAATATGCCACTGGTATGTAACCAATATGTCACAGTTACATATTCTTACATACAAGACAATGCCGGTTTACAAAATATGCCACTGCTATGTAACCAATATGTCACAGTTACATATTGTTACATGCAAGACAATGCTGGTTTACAAAATATGCCACTGGTATGTAACCAATATGTCACATTTACATATTGTTAATAACAAGACAATGCCGGTTTACAAAATATGCCACTGGTATGTAACCAATATGTCACAGTTACATATTGTTACATACAAGACAATGTCGGTTTACAAAGTATGGCACTGGTATGTAACCAATATGTCACAGTTACATAATATTACATACAAGACAATGTCGGTTTACAAAATATGGCACTGGTATTTAACCAATATGTCACAGTTACATATTGTTACATACAAGACAATGCTGGTTTACAAAATATGCCACTGCTATGTAACCAATATATCATAGTTACATATTGTTACATACAAGACAATGCCGGTTTACAAAATATGGCACTGGTATGTAACCAATATGTCACAGTTACATATTGTTACATACAAAACAATGCTGGTTTACAAAATATGCCACTGCTATGTAACCAATATATCATTGTTACATATTGTTACATACAAGACAATGCTGGTTTACAAAATATGGCACTGATATGTAACCAATATGTCATAGTTACATATTGTTACATACAAGACAATGCCGGGTTACAAAATATGGCACTGGTATGTAACCAATATGTCACATTTACATATTGTTAATAACAAGACAATGCCGGTTTACAAAATATGCCACTGGTATGTAACCAATATGTCACAGTTACATATTGTTACATACAAGACAATGCCGGGTTACAAAATATGGCACTGGTATGTAACCAATATGTCACAGTTACATATTGTTACATGCAAGACAATGCTGGTTTACAAAATATGCCACTGGTGTGTAACCAATATGTCACATTTACATATTGTTAATAACAAGACAATGCCGGTTTACAAAATATGCCACTGGTATGTAACCAATATGTCACAGTTACATATTGTTACATACAAGACAATGCCAGTTTACAAAATATGCCACTGCTATGTAACCAATATGTCACAGTTACATATTGTTACATGCAAGACAATGCTGGTTTACAAAATATGGCACTGGTATGTAACCAATATGTCACAGTTACATATTGTTACATACAAGACAATGCTGGTTTACAAAATATGGCATTGGTATGTAACCAATATGTTAAAGTTACATATTGTTACATGCAAGACAATGTCGGGTTACAAAATATGGCATTGGTATGTAACCAATATGTCAAAGTTACATATTGTTACATGTAAGACAATGTCGGTTTACAAACTATGGCACTGGTATGTAACCAATATGTCACAGTTATATATTGTTACATACAAGACAATGCCGGTTTACAAAATATGCCACTGCTATGTAACCAATATGTCACAGTTACATATTGTTACATGCAAGACAATGCTGGTTTACAAAATATGGCACTGGTATGTAACCAATATGTCACAGTTACATATTGTTACATACAAGACAATGCTGGTTTACAAAATATGGCATTGGTATGTAACCAATATGTTAAAGTTACATATTGTTACATGCAAGACAATGCCGGGTTACAAAATATGGCATTGGTATGTAACCAATATGTCAAAGTTACATATTGTTACATGTAAGACAATGTCGGTTTACAAACTATGGCACTGGTATGTAACCAATATGTCACAGTTACATAATGTTACATACAAGACAATGTCGGTTTACAAAATATGGCACTGGTATGTAACCAATATGTCACAGTTACATATTGTTACATACAAGACAATGCTGGTTTACAAAATATGCCACTGCTATGTAACCAATATTTAACAATTACATATTGTTACATACAAGACAACGCCGGTTTACAAAATATGCAACAGTTATCTGTCGCATTTACACTTTATAAAAGTAACTTAGAAATTGCATACTATAATAATAAATTCATTGCATCCTTGGTAATACATTGGTTGACAGCAAAAAAAGTTTAAATATAATACACAGGCAGACTGTCGACTGAGATAGATTAAAAAATGAACAATATGAAGTAATCGGACTTGCTGTTTTCAACAAGAATTCGAAAATATCACTTTTTACCAAAAATGACAAAAATATTCATCAAAATTAGAGAATCAAAGATAGCATCACGAAATGAACAAATCTGAGAGCGGCCCACATGTAGTACCTATAAGTATAACATCAGAGCAACTGGACTTGCTGTTTTCAACAAGAATTCAAAAATATCACTTTTTAAAAAAAACATTCATCAAAATTAGAGAATCAAAAATAGCATAACGAAATGAACAAATCTGAGAGCGGCCAACATGTAGTACCTATATATGTAATATCAAATTATTTGATTAGATTTCCCTTGGAGATGAAAGGAATAGTTTATAAGAGTTGTGTGAGATCAGCATTGCTGTATGGGAGCGAGACATGGTGTTTGAGTGAAAATGAGTTGGGGATTTTAAGGAGGACAGAGAGAGCGATGGTGAGAGTGATGTGTGGGGTGAAGTTGATGGACAGAAAGAAAACTAAGGACTTGATGCAGATGTTGGGTTTGAAGGAAGCGGTAGATCGGTTGGCGAAGGCAAATGGGGTACGTTGGTATGGGCATGTGCTGAGGGAGGTTGGGCATGTATTAAGAAGGGCCCTTGATTTAGAGGTGAGCGGTCCAAGGAAAAGGGGAAGGCCAAAGAAGACGTGGAAGATGCAAGTGGAGGAGGAGAGTAGGAAGGTTGGGATGAGGATGAGGGATGCTTTAAATCGTGCAAAGTGGAGGGAGGGGGTAAGAGCGATTGCCACTAGTTTAAGGTGAATCCGGCCACCCTCGTCTTCGGGGACCAAACCGGATTTAAAACTCTGGACTACTACTACTACTACAAAGCAATCAGACTTGTGGTTTTTAACAAGAAGTCGAAAATATCACTTTTTACCAAAAATGAAATCAAAGAAAGCTTAGAAAGAACTCCCATGTGTTGAGAGTATTGGAGACACATTAAATATAATTTGAAATTACTTAGCTAAAAACTAATTATGCAAATCAGAAAATTAACATGAACAGATTTGATTGTAAAACTAATGAGGTCTGCGCAATGTAACAAAAACTCTATGTACCAAGTTTAATTGAAATGTGATTAGAATCAAAAAATTATGAATTATTATGCTAATTACCCCAAACTAATTAGGTTTGTACATTGTCTTAGAGCATCTTTGTACTAAGTTTCATTAAAATGGAAATTAGTACTTTAGATATCAGTGTGAAAGCTTAAAATTGGTTAATTATGCAAATTGAGTAATTAATATGTACAGATTTTAACCCACAATTATCCAGGTCTGTCTATTGTCCTACAGCATCCATGAATAAACATTCATTGATATGTGATGATTATAGTACCTGAGATATCAGTGTGAAAGTTGGAAATTGGTTAATTGTGCAAATTAGGTGATTAATATGCACAAATATTTACAAAAACTAATTGGGTCTCTGCATAATTCTAGATTCATTGAAATGTGATGATTAGTACTTTAGATATCAGTAGAAAAGCTGAAAATTAATTATGCAAATTAGGTAATTAATATGCACAATTATTTACCCTGAAACTAATCAGGTCTCTGCATAGTCCTAAAGGATCTATGTACCAAGTTACATTGAAATGCGATGATTAGTACTTGAGATACCCGTGGAAAAGCTGAAAATTAACTAATTATGCAAATTAGGTGATTAATATGCACAAATATTTATCCGAAACAATCAATCTCTGCATAGTCCTTGAGTATGTAAGTACCAAATTTCATTGAAATGTAATGCTCACTACTTATATCAAAAGCTGAAAATTAATTAATTATGCAAATTAGGTAATTATATGTACTGATATTACCATAAAAACTATCAGGTCTGTGCAGTGTCATATGACATCTATGTACCAAGCTTCATTGAAATGTGATGATTAGTACTTGAGATATCAGTGGAAAAACCGAAAATTGACTAATCATTATGCAAATTAGGTAATTAGTATCCACGGATTATTACCAAAAACTAATCAAAACCTAGCATTAGTTCAGAGAATCTATGTACCAAGTTTCATCAAAATCCAATGAGTGGTTGTTTAGATATCAGTGGAACAGTCATGGAACCACTAAAAAATAGCTAATTATCATGCAAATTAGATAATTAATATGCACGGATTTTTACCAAAAACTAATCAAATCTGCGCATATGTTCAGAGCATCTATGTACCAAGTTTCATCAAAATCCAATGAGTGGTTCTTTAGATATCAGTGGAACAGTCATAGAACAGCTAAAAATTAGCTAATTATCATGCAAATTAGGTAATTAACGAGAATGGATTTTTACCAAAACCTCATCAAATCTGCGCATTGGCCCAGAGCATTTATGCACCAAGTTTCATCTAAAACCGATGTATGGTTCTTGAGATAGCAGTGGAACAGTCGGACACACATACACACATACACACACATACAGACACACTAACTGCAAAGACTCCCATTTTGTGCTTCGCACATGGGAGTCAAAAAATATTCACCAAAATTAGAGAATTAAAGGAAACATCATGAAATGAACAAATCTCAGAGAGATCTACCCAAGGTACATACACAACAAGTATCAAAGCATTCAGGGATGTAGTTTTCAAGACGCTGACGAACAATTACTTGTATGATAGTTGCTCTGCTCGACAAAGTCTACAGCAGAGCTAATAAAAAGTCTGTCATTGCTATTTATGATTTCAAATATTTTGTACAAATATTCACTTGGTTTATTATTATGTCTTCTCTTGAATATAGTTAAACATAAGGACATCACTTTTTAATTTCTGTGGAATATTGGTATTATTAATAATTATTCCGTATGGCTGGTTCACAATTATTATAAAGACAAAGAGACATGTGTGGATTTACAGAAATAAAAATGCAACAAGGACAATAGGTCACATGACCAAAAATGGCATAAAGACGCGTATTGGTTTATTTATATGTAAAACAAACTATAAATATTTTGTAAAATTCAAAATTCCAGTTGGTCTACTGATTTTTGAAAATTTTAGCCCCACAACAGGATTTGGTAGCTTTGATCTCTTGTTAATTTTAAGCCCTGGAAGTGAAATCATTAAATACATTAACACAGCATGCTTGAAATGCTTACTGTCACCTACATTTCTAGTGTTATGTATACCACGTAATCAATCAATGAAACACAAACACATCTCACCATTGGCACTGTGATTGATACAGTGTTTTCTAGACCATCAAAAATATGTTTGTGATTAGAATTGCTGCAGGACTATTCCCGGTTATTAAATGATGAAGTCCCCAAGCAGTGGTTATAGCAATTGAAGATCAAATCCAATTCTTTTTCTATACCCGAGGGACCCACGATGTATCAATGGTTCACAGGATCAGTCTTTGATCGTAATGGTTTGATATTATTCGTTTTATTTATTCATAGTGTGTCATGATAGTTTGACACTTTCACATATTTTGTTAACCAAAGTAGATCTCATAGAGTAACTGAATATTTTTGTTACGATTAAACACACAAAAGTGTACAGGTCAATGTTATAAGGTCAAAATAAAAATAACATACATTGCCAATTAAATTTTATTGAAGATTTAAAGTGGAAACATGTTCTACATATTAATTAGTCTTCTTTGTAAATCACTATCAAATTTAAATGGCACATTTTCAACATCAGATGACGTTTAAAATTACTTCTCTATCCTACAGAGAAAAATGATTGTATCTACATTTACACAGTTTAAAAAGTTCAATTCTCGCAGCTTTTCACACTGGATTACCAGTGTTATTAAATTATATGCCTATTTGGTTCAAAATTAATAAGAAATAAAATAAATATGTACAAAATGTTACATCAAATTTTGAAGGGAAAATTTATGGCATACAAATAATTACAAAATACATTTTTTTCTATAATTTTTACAAATAAATCAATCTGTACACAATAGGAAAGTACAAAATTAATGAAAGAAATTATAATACCTAATACTTACAGATGAAAGAGCTCCACAAATGTAGCAGAATACAATTTGTTTTTTTTTGTTTTATTAAACTTTCTATCAGTATTATGTAGTCCACCATCTTGATTCTCAAGCTCAGGATTATGGGTAAATCATGAAATAATAGCCACTGTCATTAATTACAGGGCTCAAACTTCACATGGTGGACTGTGGAGGCTAGTTTTGAATGTTTTCAGTACTTCAGTACCTTCAGAACTTTCTTCAAAATACCAATCAATTAGGGTCATTTTTAAAAATTTTGGCATTAAAATAGGGTACCTTGAAACTTTCAATATCAGATTCAAGCAATATGACAGGTTATACAAACACAATTTGATCTTTAACTGCAATCAGTTGATTACCAGCAATTCAATAAAGGCTGAATGAATTCATAAGTCACTTCAAAGGTTCATTTTTGCCATTTATAGCTTTAATACACAACACATAGTTTTCAATATATGCACGAATGGCACAAATTGGAACTCGATGAAGCATGAATGCAATGTATGTTCGATTTAACAAACAAATTTGGACTGTAAAATTCTGCAGATGACAATGCATGCAGATATCAAATTGTAGGATTTCAAATTGTGATACTTGATGAACACAATAATTTGTCAGTACCAAAGCATGGTTATTATTATTTTTATGATAACTACCAAACAAACAATTTTCCATTAACCTTTTCACCACCAGTTCCCTCTATTCATCACAAATTCACAAAATATTCCTGTTCATAGTCTGCATATTGGGACAAAAATAGCCAAATTGTTTGAGTAAAAACTCAAAATTGACCTAAATTGTGTCTGTTGGCTCCAAAATTGTAGTCCATTTCCAGAAATATTGAAGAATACAAGAAAAAAGTGCAGAAAAATTTCCCAATTGTAAATGATATTGCAATTTATCAATGCTAAATTTCTACATTAATGTACATTCGTATGTAGTTTAAGCTTCCGCTGTGCCTAGCATATTATTTTATGACAGTTTTTCGCTGCCTCAAACTTTTGTGGTAATACAGCCTCTGCTGTTTCTGTCAGTATTACAGGATCCGTGGCATCTACCACTAACACATGCTAACTTTGTGTAGATTTCTGCTGGCTCTACATTAACCCGCTGCTAATTACAGCCTCTGTTGTTTCCTACACTCATCACTTAATGCGAAATTGCTGCAGCAACAAAGTACTTTGTTATTTCTTAGATTTGTATTTGTAAACCTTTAGTATTTCAATAGTATGTTCGTTTTCTGGAGTCCATGTACATGCTGGGAAGTTTATTTGCCCTAACTGCTTCATTACTTTGGCGACACGCTGTTGGATCAGCTATGTTACAGTTTGCCCATGCCAAAACATACAGGTTAATGTACAAAAAAGTTCAATGCCAATTAAAAATTATGAAATCCTTGATAATTGAAAGACAAGTATATACTTTCACCTGTAGAGATCAGATGATGGTTTCCAGTACAATGTACAAGGCAGATAACTCAGTGTAGTTCAATGACTCAGTTTCTGTGCTGGCAAAATAATAAATTTAAATAACTAAATGCTGTTAGTCTTTGCAACAAAATGGCCACCAGTCGGCCATTTTAAATTAATTGTGAAACAAAATTATGCACATCAGTAAGGCTATGAGTGATGTCAATGAAGTTTGCTTGAAGTTTGAAGGCATGCCTGTGAAACTGGAAAGAAAAATAGTCACAAAATAGGCCATTTTGAATCTAATCACAAAACATAAATGAATCAGCACAGGAATCTATGCAAAACAGTTAAAAACATGTTCAAATTTATTTGCTTTTGATAAAATTGACCACCAGCCCAAAAATACCTTAAGATCCATTATGTCTTGCCTATGTACTAAATTTGAACTAAATCTGTAAAAATAGCTCTAAGAAATGAGCAGATGCTGGTAAAAAACACAACAAGCAGCCTGTCAGCTGAGATAGCTTCGCTGTTATCAAGGCACATTTCAGTTAAAGAACTGAAGATATCATTAAAAAATGAAAATATGAATAGTATCAAAGCAATCGAAAATATGACAAAAATATTCATCAAAATTAGATATTTGAACATATCATCACGAAATGAACAAATCTGAGAGAGGTTTACCTGAGGTACATGTACCTATAATAATAATAACTTTATTACGCCGTATTGTGAAACTACATCTCAATTTTAGCTAATTGTAATAAAAGTATAACAAAAAGAAGTAACTAAATCACATAAAAGACACACTACTACTAGGTACAGTACTAAGAGAAGAACATTTTCATTGTGCTTGGAAGTTAGCATGTAAAGTATAAGATGATTTAAGATAGGTAATAACATGTTTAATGAGTTTTATTTCTGATGTATTCATGATATACTTAAATTTTTCAATATTACTGGCAGACTGGAAATCTGGAAATTGTTCAGTGAAGACCATATATAGTTTCTCACGATCTGTATTATAGAGTTTACAGGATGTAATGAAATGTATTTCATCTTCAAGTATGTTACACATCCTGCAAACTCTGTTGTCAACTGGTGTTTTTGGTCTCTTGTAACGTCCTAGCTCTATTTCTAATCTGTGGTTGCTAAGTCTCAGTTTAGACATACCGGGTAAGCTTAATTTCCTCTCTCTTATTCAACAGGTATAAATAAGGTGATGTGCTAATGTCATCTTTCAATAAAGAATATGTTCTCATTTTTGAATCTGGTCTTTTGATGTCTTGAAGCCATGAATTTACATAATGATCTTTGGCCAACTGATAAAAAGTTTGTTTTTGTACAGACTGAATGTTAATTTTGTAAATTTTACTAATCTTAATTAGACTAGCTAGCCATGTATTTTTATAGCAGTTTTGTTGCAGTTCCTTAATAGCATGGTATGTAAAGCTGATAGGTCCATTGTTCAAAATATTTTGATAATATTTGATTGCCTGGTAATGGATTCTTGCAATTAAGGGTAGACTACCCATTTCCATCCTACAACCAATCACACTTGTTTTATTGTTGACACACAGAGTCTGACGACAAAAATTTAAGTGAAACTTCTCTGTGTCAGTCTTGTCCCATTTACCAGTCTCTAAAACAGCCCAAACTTCAGATCCATACAATAAAATTGGTAATTGCAATGAGTCAAACAGTTTGGATTTCAACTTAATATTGTTAAACTTTTCACTGTAGATGTTACCAATTGAATATTTGGTTTTCCTTGCCTTATCAGTAAGTCTCTGCATAGTTTTTGTGGAGTGAACCATTAGTGTTAAAGGTAATGCCCAAGTATGTGAATTGATTGTTTTTTTCAAGAATTGTGTCACCATATTTACGAGCAATGTTATCGGATCTGTGGCCATATTTTGTGAAGATCATGACTTTGGATTTGTCTGTATTTACTTTCAATCCCCACCTATTAGTATAGTCATGTAGATGATTAAGGGAAGACTGGAGTCCCTCTTTAGATGTTGAAGTGATAACTATATCATCAGCAAAGAGGAGGCTGGATATTGTTAGTCCATCTAGTACTGGTTGATCAATGGCTGTACTGTCTAATAGTTCAACTAAGTCATTAATAAATAAACTAAAGAGAGTAGGACTAAGTGGACAGCCTTGCTTTACTCCATTATCAGTCTGAAATGCTGGTGTCATCTTGTCATCCAGTTTAACATAGAATTTAATGTTATTGTACATACTTTTGATGATGTTATAGACTATATGTATAGTATCAAAGCAATCAGACTTGCGGTTTTTAACAATCGAAAATATCTAGACATGTCCAAGAATTGACAATGGATGCAAACATGCATGGATGCACACACGAATGGAATGCAAAACATAAGTCCCTGTCTCAGCTTTCATCTGATGAGAACTGACAATGCTGGTTATTGTCAAGCCATCATTTAAACCCAATGACACAATACAGTATTAGAGTTATTGTAATTTACTTTCCAGTCAACAAACATGATCGCTTAGAGTACAACACTCAAGCAAAACACCACCTTAGGTCAGGCCTGGCTCTAAGCCATCCAAACCTGTCTTATTTGTGACTAACACAAACATCATTGCAGGAAGACAATGTTTTTCTTTCACTAAATTTTCAGCTAGGCTAGCTTTCTGATGCTGTGCTTCAGTTATTTTAAAAAAATAGCAGATCCGTGAAATTTTCACAGTAGCAGTTTTTGCATAATAATCTTATTAATTAGTTAACATGCTATTATTAGATTACACCAACTAAATTCCAATCTTACACTCAAAGTATGTATACCTCAACATTTGTAGTTTCCCCTAATTACAAGAACATAGGAAATGTTTTATTCACAAATAGTGTTACATCAATTAGATATAAGACAAGATTCTCTACTTAGCATCAAAAATTGTCACTAACAAGCACAGCAGCACGTTTAATAGCGTGTGACAATTCCCTGATTACTCATCAGCCACTCATGCAGGGCTATTAAAAGACAGGAAATTATATTTCTGCTTGTACAAAGAACAAAATAAAGTACATCGAGCCTGGGGACCTACAGTGTAGAATACAACATGTATAAACATCATGCCAGTTGCCAGTTGGGGTGGAACCCATAAACAACCAGTGAAATAATATTATCAACAACCCACTTTTGTTTTTTAGCCCATAATTCCACTATAATTCACTTTACACATTTCCTACTGACACCCTTTTTTTCCATTGATTTTGGTATGTCTGCGAAGGCTTTCAGCAGAAGCTGTATTAAAAACATAAATACATACTGGGAAAAAATTATCCCACATTTATGTGCCCCTCACCTCTATGATTCAGGTGATACTAACTATGTACTATAACAACCTATATACCATCTGAAAGCTTAGATATTGGTGAATACGCTAGTGCATATGTCATGCAAATTTTTGTGTGAGGGATTACCTGACAGTCAATTTTGCATTTTGACATTTTCGACTATTCAAACAATTAAAAACAGCATTTTTCAACATTTTCATTCGGCTGAAATTCTATTTTTTGGTTTGTGTTGGCACAGACTTGGTTTGTAAAGACACGGCCCCTGAGCTTGATGCAATTCAAGGATTCACACCTTTCTGAAATAACCAATCAGTTTGCATTATACTACTGACAATAGGTTAGACACTTTTTACTGGCTGTAATTATAAAACTAAGGCATAGATAAACAAATTGAGACATAAGTTACTTGTACATTGTGAACCACCACCTTCAGATTTCTTTTTCAAATCTTTCTGGCCCAGTTTGAGACTTTCCCCCTCACTTTCACAACATCACTGTCTATTGAAGTTAAAGATTTAAGAACTATGGACAAACATTGGGCATTGAGTAGATTACTGTTCAGATCTGTTTGTACATGTAGCATCATCCGAAAGAAAGAAAGAAAGAAAGAAAGAAAGAAAGAAAGAAAGAAAGAAAGAAAGAAAGAAAGAAAGAAAGAAAGAAAGAAAGAAAGAAAGAAAGAAAGAAAGAAAGAAAGAAAGAAAGAAAGAAAGAAAGAAAGAAAGAAAGAAAGAAAGAAAGAAAGAAAGAAAGAAGGTAAGTAAGTAAGTAAGTAAGTAAGTAAGTAAGTAAGTAAGTAAGTAAGTAAGTAAGTAAGTAAGTAAGTAAGTAAGTAAGTAAGTAAGTAAGTAAGTAAGTAAGTAAGTAATTCGTTATTGCTATCATATCCCATTTGAGATCTTGACATAAAATACAATAAAGTCAAAAACATGAAAAATAAAAATAAAAGGAAATACTAAAAATACTGTAAATGAATGAAATAAATACATATCTCACAATAAGAGATAAATGAATAATTGTAATATAATGTAAATAAATGTAAATAAATGTAAATCTGTGTTTTGTGGGGGGGGGGGGGGGGGTTGAGGCAGCTGGTACTGAAGTTATTGTTTGATTTTTTGCTCCCTAAGCATAAAGCAAGTATAAATGTGTTTTGAAACGTCTTTAATTATGTGATCGTTTTTATTATTTAATATGTTTATTAATGTCTCTCCATACATTTTATGTTTAGTAAAAAGGCTGGTTCTCTCTTTATCTTTAGCTGGCACGTGAAAAGGAAATGTTTCTCATCTTCAATTTCTCCAAGATCACAGACAGGGCATATTCTATCAGAGATGGAGATGTTTTTGTATCTGCCTGATTCAATCTGTAAACAATGGGCACTTATTCTAAGTTTAGTCATTGCAGCACGATATAGTGGATTTTTAATTATTTGGAGGTATTTCTCAAAAGAAAAATCAGTTTTTATTTCTCTGTATGTTCTCAATTTGTTTTTGTGATGCATGCCCCTATCATCATCAAACATGCATTCTTTACTTTTTTTCTGGAATTGCATTTTAAGTTTTTCTGTAATGTCTTCAATAGTAGCATTGCTGTATTTAATTTGCCCATCTTTCCAGATATTACTTAAATTTAGGTTTTCCAAAATCTTTTTCACACCAGATACCCAGTTTTTAGTACCAGAATTATGCATCTTAATACCAAGCTTGTATGCTTCACATACTAATGTATTTTCAGGCATTTCCTGAACCCTCATCCAATATTTTAACAATTGTTTTGTACCCTGTATTGTAAGAGGGTACCTCTCTAATTCAATTAAACATGGCAAGTTTGAGGCTCTGCTGTTCACCTTTAATAAAAACTTGCAGAATTTGGTATGTCGTTTTTACATGGGTGTTGTCAAATTCCAAAGCTGTTTTGTGTGGGCAATAATATCACTAGACCATATTTCAGTGCAGTATAAGAGAATTGGTCTAACTACTGCATCAAACATCTTCAAATGAATTCTGAGTGGTGTACAAGTTGCCGAAAATAATAGCTGATTCATTTTGAAGCGGGCCTTAAGAGCTTTGTTTTTTAGGTCTACCTGGGCTTTTTCTAATTTCCCTGTTGTATTTAAATTTATGCCAAGGTAAGTGTATGATGTCACTCTTTCCAGTACATCCTGGTTTATAAAAAAATTATATTTGTCTAGGCGTCTACCTGCTTTGTTAAATATGATTGTTTTAGATTTTTTAATGTTGATCTCCAACTTCCATTTGTGGCAGTATAATTGCATGGAATTAATCGCATTCTGAAGACCTGTATTGGTTTCTGAAAAGTCATCTGCATAAAGTAAACATGGAAGTTGGTTATTTAATAAAGTTGGTGGGTCATTGTGTGATGCATTTATATGACTTTTAATATCATTTAAGTATATATTAAAAAGCAGTGGACTTAGACCATCGCCCTGTCTGATGCCTTTCTCAACAGTAACTAAACATATCAGTACAGAAACCATCAGTGACATGGAAATCGTGTGGTTATCTTTGTCATTGATTCATGTCAATTACTGTCCATGTTATTCTTTATTGGACATGAGATATACATATGATAAAGAAAACAGTCAAAATAAATTCATATTAATTATGGGAAACCACACTCTAGCACTAGCCTTAGCTGTCTGTCTTCTTAAAAAAGAGCTATGAAGAAAAACAAAAAACAAACTATTAGTGTATTAGGTTAGAATTAGTGATCCTTCTATATTCTGTATTCACCATTGGTTGCAAGGTGTCTTTATTGTTCATTCATATTTATTTTCGATTTGTTTTATATTTTTAAGATTATAGTTTTAACATTTTTTTTTTAAGACCCTTTTTATCCTTTCCTAAGGATTGTATGCATCTAATAAATATTATCATGACAAAGAGCCACTGTAAGATGAAGGACTGAAGGAACAAGTGTTTTCAGTCGGGCTGGTGAAAATCTCAACTAGCCCTGTGGTCGGTAGATTTAAAAAATTAAATAACAAATATTACTTTTTACAAAAATAACAAAATGTCTGTGGATGTAAGATTGTTGTCAAAATTATGTACCTAGAGGTCTGATGCTACCGTTTTGACACATCTATGATAAAACCGAAAAAATACAGCAAATTATTCCTTAGTGGAAAACTGATTTCAAGTGGATGTTTACCAATGATACTGTCAAACAAGCAGACAGTGCATTATAAACTGTGTGGAGCAATATATAAATCAGATTTTATTGACTTGAATGAAAGTAACTGGAGTGACACTAATTGAATGAAATGTAATCAAACGATTGAAAATAAATAAAATATTGAAAACAAACAGGACTGGTAAATTTTTAGCAGGGCGGGCAAGTTTTTAAAGTTACCTGCCCTGTTGTCTGGTAAACATTTTGACAAATTTTAAACACTGGAAGAAATATAGATTTTTTTTTTTTTACAATAAAAAGATATCAGAACAATAATAAATTTGAAATTGCTAATAATTGAAATTGAAATTGTTAATAATTAAATGGACAAAAACCATTTCCTGAAATCCTTTAAATAAAAGATACTTTTAATGTACAGGTATGCCTATCTGGTAATAAATGGGAAGCATGGATGAAAAGCTTTAACCATATATGCAGATTGAGATGACCTTCTTCATGATTCATTTAACTGATTCAATCACACTGACACAATTTTGCTCCTACAGTTTTGTGTTCACACCTATATTTTGTGTTTGTGACATTCTTCCTGTTTAGCCCTTAGATTTATTCTGACTGTTAAACTTCGGAATTAAGAGAGCACCTAATCCTAAGGCCAAATTTGATTGAAATTGAATTGGCCTAAAGGATAGGATAGTATTTAGAAAGTCTGGTTTATTTTGGAAGGCACCATTAAGGCAAACTACTTGGGTATGGAGGCGATTACCTTCAAAGTAAAGTTCAAGCCTTGCTGAATTGAAAATTATTATTTGGATTTTATTAATATGGATTCATATTTTTGGGATACAGGCAATATTTTGAGAAACGAGAAACAAATTCCTGTAGGAAAAAAGTATGATGATGGCTGGTATGCCTTGATCCCCTTCAATGATTTTCCTTATGTCTATGCTGTATATAACTACAGATTAATGTGAGTTTAA
Source organism: Saccoglossus kowalevskii (assembly GCF_978046115.1). Classification (NCBI taxonomy): domain Eukaryota; kingdom Metazoa; phylum Hemichordata; class Enteropneusta; family Harrimaniidae; genus Saccoglossus; species Saccoglossus kowalevskii. Next base: position 10,503,558 of record NC_140646.1, read on the forward strand.
TATAATGGCGGCATTATGGTGTGAATTGTGAGCTCAAGTCCTTGATATACAGAGTACAAATCTATATCCATGTGGTGAACTTAATTGGTGGTGATTAGCACATGCTGTAAGTTGAATGTATTGTAAACATGCTGTAAATAATGTACAAGAGATTCATATTGCACATGAGGCATAGTGATAGTCTCCACCCTTTAATTCCTACTGTCCATTATATCTATAAGAACCTAGTATGGAATATTGGGCACATAACTCACATATACATGTATGCAGCATCAACGATTAAATGTTCCCGGATGAGTTGAGATGGTTTATAAAATTGATTTGACTTAGCAAATGGCCAATTACCCAGGGTAATGTGAGTCAGCCACTACCGGTATATATCAACTATAGGAATTATAAATTTCCTAATTATAAATAATAAACTTGTTTTGCTCCATCAATGAGGAATCACAAGTGACAAGCCCTAAATGCATCACATTTAACTATTGCATCCCTACAATATGACAAAATGCCTGAATGAGAACTCCGCGACACGCAAAGCCATGTACCACACACAAAAATATACACACAGTGTCATACCTATTAATTTCTCTTAACAATAATTTTTGCAACCACAATAGTTACTGTATATAGTAAATGAGGTTTGCATGTTTCCTGTTTCTATGGCTGAATCTATTCTGTGACTTGAAAGGACTTGCCAGATCAACTCAAAAATTGATAGCAACAAAACTTAAAATAGAAAAAAAGGATGCATTTGCATTTGTTGAAAGAGTTCTTTATACGCCAGGGCTAGTCAAAGGACTGCATTAAAGTAACTCTTAGTTGGTGAGAGAAAAGTAAAATACAGCTGCATGGGGCATGTTTGAGTGCATTAATGGTGCCAGCTTTTATTGGCTTTGTTAAATAAATAGTTCAAATAAATTGATCATTAGCATTTGTGAACAATATATTTCAGGCAAGAATTTTTTTTTTTATAGATAACTAATATGAAGCGTTTTTGGAGGAGAATTAGTGAATGAGGCCCTCTAGTGGTGAATATTTACAAATTATAGAGCAGATATATGCAATAATTGAGTCTTTAACAGCCTCAGCAAAACTATTTACCCTGACAGACATCATGTGTAAACATCTTTGCATTAAAAAATTAACAGCATTCATCGAGAAGGAATTCATGGTAATAACTGTGATTGGAAATCTTAAAGTTACAAACAAAATATTCACTGACAGAAAAATTGTATATCTCTTGTAAAAATAAAGCATTTTACAGTATATACTGCCTGCATACTACTGTGTATGGAAACCAACCAACAACATAATCTGAAAATAAAGCATTTTACAGTATATACTGCCTGCATACTACTGTGTATGGAAACTAACCAACAAAATAATCTGAAAATAAAACATTTTACAGTATATACTGCCTGCATAATACTGTGTATGGAAACTACCAACCAACAACATAATCTAAAAAATAAAGCATTTTACAGTATATACTGGCTGCATAATACTGTGTATGGAAACTAACCAACAACATAATCTGAAAATAAAGCATTTTACAGTATATACTGCCTGCATAATACTGTGCATGAAAACCAACCAACAACATAATCTGAAAATAAAGCATTTTACAGTACCGGTATATACTGCCTGCATAATACTGTGTATGGAAACTAACCAACAACATAATCTGAAAATAAAGCATTTTACAGTACCGGTATATACTGCCTGCATAATACTGTGTATGGAAACTAACCAACAACATAATCTGAAAATAAAGCATTTTACAGTATCTACTGCCTGCATAATACTGTGTATGGAAACTAACCAACAACATAATCTGAAAATAAAGCAATTTACAGTATATACTGCCTGCATAATACTGTGTATGGAAACCAACCAACAACATAATCTGAAAATAAAGCATTTTACAGTATATACTGCCTGCATACTACTGTGTATGGAAACTAACCAACAAAATAATCTGAAAATAAAACATTTTACAGTATATACTGCCTGCATAATACTGTGTATGGAAACTACCAACCAACAACATAATCTAAAAAATAAAGCATTTTACAGTATATACTGGCTGCATAATACTGTGTATGGAAACTAACCAACAACATAATCTGAAAATAAAGCATTTTACAGTATATACTGCCTGCATAATACTGTGCATGAAAACCAACCAACAACATAATCTGAAAATAAAGCATTTTACAGTACCGGTATATACTGCCTGCATAATACTGTGTATGGAAACTAACCAACAACATAATCTGAAAATAAAGCATTTTACAGTACCGGTATATACTGCCTGCATAATACTGTGTATGGAAACTAACCAACAACATAATCTGAAAATAAAGCATTTTACAGTATCTACTGCCTGCATAATACTGTGTATGGAAACTAACCAACAACATAATCTGAAAATAAAGCAATTTACAGTATATACTGCCTGCATAATACTGTGTATGGAAACTAACCAACAACATAATCTGAAAATAAAGCATTTTACAGTATCTACTGCCTGCATAATACTGTGTATGGAAACTAACCAACAACATAATCTGAAAATAAAGCAATTTACAGTATCTACTGCCTGCATAATACTGTGTATGGAAACTAACCAACAACATAATCTGAAAATAAAGCATTTTACAGTATCTACTGCCTGCATAATACTGTGTATGGAAACCAACAAACAACATAATCTGAAAATGGGACCGTGGGACGATCCAGTTCCTGATCATATGCTTTGAAGGTGAACAAGACATAATGTCTCATGAGATTTCATGTAGAGCAATAAACTATCATGGGATACCAAATAAATACACAATACATGTCAAGTGAAATAATAAAAAAACCCAGGGGGAATTATCCACATAACAAAAGCAAGGAATTATGGTTGTAATATATTAAGCCATATACAATGTAATGATCGATATAAACAGGGTAATTGCTTATACTATATATTGATACACAAACTACAATCACAATTCAGTGCATGCAGGATAATATAAAAAGAAAAAACATTTTTATGTGGATTTGTTGTTTTATGAACAAAAAAACAATTGATTCTTTTGTTACGGTAATTTTGCATATTTACTTGGTTTTAATTTAGTGTACAGATCGAGTTAAACATTTGTCAACGTTCATTAATTTTGTCCCTAATTTTTTTTTTTTATTTTTATTTTGCCTATGACTTGTAGCTAATAAGAAATTATGTCTATCTGGACCAAAAATTATTAAAAAATTAAAGTACATAAAAGCAAACAAAATGTTCTAGCAAAATATGAGAATACAATGTTTCAGTTATAGGTTTGCTTTTAAGCCTAAATTGCAGTGACACCTAAGTTGTGCAGTTAACCATCTGAGCAACTATTTCCTCAATGCAATTTACATGTAGCACTAAAAAAATCAATATTTTTTAAGCCTCTTGGCAAAAAAAAACAGCACAGTTGTCCAGCAGTGAATTTGCCTAAAAGGAAACCATGATTTACAGGTTTTGGATCAATAATTTTACAAAATCTAGCAGATGTTTTTTTTATTAATAGGAGTATTCTGTGAAGTTCATAATGACTGCAAACTGTGCAAGGATTACAGTTCAGAAGGGTTAACTGATTGCTGTCAATTAAGCAAGTATCTCTCAATGGGCTAGAATACATACAAAAGTTGAATATATTGGCTATTCACGTAGATTTCTTTATCACAGTGAACATACAGGTATTTGACAAGGAAGCAAACTTGTCATAAATCAGTGAATAATTTATAATGCAGTTAGAAATTTTAGCGGACATATAATATATTTTTATTTCCAGGAAATAATTGTCGATATACAGCAGGTGTCATTATTTATTGAAATAACCTAGACGGAGTTCATTACTGAAAAATTGCAAAGTTGCAACATCGCTTTACTAATGTTTAAATAATGAATGACATTTATATTAGATGAATATCCCAAACATATTTTGACGTTTTGGAAAAATGTTTTCAGCAGCATATCCATTATTGTAATTATATGCAGATGTGGTTCAGCTTAATTACCTTAATTCACACAACTGAAAAGCCTCAATACAGAACATATGTATATGCCATGTTCTTTGCCATACATTACAATGCACTCAGCTATACTTATGGTGCTCACTCTCCCATAGTGTTCATTCGTGTATTAACCAACAAATATGACAATGTAAAACATGTATTTAAAATAGAAAATACATGTAGTACAAATCAGACTTTAAATATAATTTCATAATAAATTGAAGAATATGACAATATTTAAAATAAGAAATAGATTTGATTATTGCAGTAAAGCAAGATATATTCAAACTCTTTTTCCAAGTTAACACATGTGCTTGTGTCACTGACTTCTGCTTCATCTCTCATAAGTGACTGAAGCTTAACTCTGTGAAAGCCAAAAGAAGATTTGATTATGAGCCCAAAACAAACTTTTTCAATTATATTCATGTAATTATTCATAGAAAAAAATAAATTTGTTTAATATAAATCAACAATAATTCAGTATCAACCAACAACAACAGAATTTTTCCAAATTTTCAATGATATTCATGTAATTATTCATAAAAAAAATCAATTGGTTTAATATAAATCAACAATAATTCAGTATCAACCAACAATAACAGAATTTTTCCCAATATTTTGATGGCTTTTTTTCCCTCCAAAATTGTCTTTGTTAATATATAGGGCCATCATCTGAATCTCAAAGTTTATTGAGCCCCAACCTGTCTGGGATTCTAACGAAAATGCATAGATCTGATTGGATGCACATCTAAATCATGCGTCCAATTAGAGTTAGAATAACATGTGACAATTGGTCTTGGTCATAAACGAAATGTAGTGTTGTGTTCCCGATCACAAAGAATTGCAAGTATTGTTTCAACTCCTAAAGTCTTATCAGTTCATAGACTTACCCTAGAAATGTACCATAAATACAGTTGCTATGTTTTCAAATGTGTGATGGTTGAAAATCTATGTTCATATTTTTATTTATTTATTTATTTATTTGTTGCTACATCACATCAGGGGCTCAATAAGTAATTAGGAGCTGCAACAAAATTATTGGAATATTGTACTGAGAGCATATAAATTGCATCACGCACAAGAATATTATCGCGCATTTTATGGTGGCAGTTTTTCAAAGCTGTGTTTCTTTAGTGTAGTAAAATAGGAAAACAAATTCATATTATAATATTGAATTGATCAAATTACTTGGATTTTTAGCCGTCAAGTAATGTCAACTCAATCTTTGACTGGGAAGAAAATCTTCTTCTATAACAATGTTGTTCGAGATGCAGCTATAACGAGCAATTTGACTAGACAATGCATTGTAGAAAATATCTTTAGTATTGACAGAGAGGGCACACTTAAATATATGTTAGCGATACAGCATCTGCCAAGATGAAGCGGTGAGGCAATGGCCAAATAAATAAACAAAATTTTTAGGACAATAGAGAACTAGAGAAAAACAATCCAGCACTCTATATCTGGTGCCGTCTCTGCATATAGACACCACCTGAAAATGCCTGTCAATTCATACTGAGTCTGACCAATCAATCAAAGAAATTAGATGTGTTATGTGATAAAAACCATCTTACATCTTACACATGGCATCTCCATCAATAGGGAAACTTATGCTCTGTTGTACAGCAAAGTTTACAAATTGTCACCCTGATGCTCACATACCCTATTAAAAATGTTAATGGCTCAGGATTTTCTAGCTTTAGTAAACAAGTGTGCAGTAGAGAATCAACAATTTTTTCTTGCGATCATGTTACAAGTTTGTTTTTTCTTGTCACCTTCCTGCGCATATTATTTGTCTTTGATATTACCAGTGTGCAGCAAGTAAAAAAGTTCTGCATACTTTAGAACATGACAGTTTCTTGTTGCCGCACACTTGTTGCATACACTGCACATCTGCTGTGCATGATATATTTCTATAACATTACAGACTGTTTTGACAGATATGAAAACTGCCATAGAATGCCCTCTATAGTTGGAGATGAGAAACACCATATTGTGAACTAATTCAGCATTTCGCAAAGGTATTTTTAAGACAGGAGGACTTCACTAACTGAAGATTCATTCTGGCAAACACTGAAAAAAATATTCATTTGGAAATATTCCTTGCCACAAATATTCAACAGTTATTACTATACATCCCAAAAACTAGACTGTCGACAGTCCTCAGGCCTAATGTAATTTGATTGGAAATGCAAACCATTTTACGCAAGGAACTTTAGCACCGAGAGACTGTCCCCATCTGCAGGTTTCTAGTTGATATGATTAATTTATAGTTGATGCAGACGTCACAAAATAAATTATATTAACATAATGTACCATTATGCAAATTTACCCTTAAATGCATTGGTTAAGATATCGCGATCGCGTATAGTATAGTCAAAACAAACTTTGCGGCAACCCCTGACCTTTTTCACGATTGGCCACGATAAAACGATAGACATCTGCACGACTATTCATTTGCATATGAAAGTACTTGGATCTGGTAAGAAATCTTACCAGTGATTTGCAGCACTCCATACTTCCTGTCCCGGCATGCGCAATTTATTCACGCCTATTCCGTTTATACACAATATTTATTAATAATAACAGATTAATATTAGGTACCATCGCCTGTTCACAGTCTACCCAAAAACATGTTTCGGGTCATTGCAAACATCAAGTAAAAACAATTTGCATTACCACAATCCCACTATCAGATTTATAGACTGTGATTTATAGAAAACACATAATCAGAAAAATACAAATTCCATGAAAATCATTATAAGAGAACTTAAGATAATTCATTATTCATGACAACTTGAACTACATCTTATATACCCAACATTTGTAGTTGTAACACAGCAGGAGATAACAAATTTATATCATGACAGTATGCATATTAGGAGTACAGAAACAAGTTTTTTATAGCACTTTTATGACAGTACTACGACAATCCTTTGAACACATTTTACAATATATACTGTAGTTACACATGGCCTGAGCTTTACATTGAAGGTAAGTATGATGCCCAATGAGTTTGTCTTGGTACCCAATAGAAAAATACAGATCATTCTTATACTGGTACAATGTATTATGCCCAAATTAAATTATGCCTTGCAACACATTGCCCTATCAAATCCATAGCCCTGAATGTAGTTAGGGCGACTGAGTGAATATAGCCTAATGCACACCCTCTACAGGTGAACACAGGAAATAATTCATGTGAGGAAGTTGCATTACACTTCTTTTAGATACTGCCCTCATTTTGAATGATCTTAATGAGGTAACTAAATATATTTCTAAGAGCATAAAAGCTATTATCAGCCAGGTCTAAAACAATTTATATAAGTTATTGGTAATAGGATTAGAGTGATGAAACAAATACTCAACTTTTTTTTTTGTATCTCCATGACAAAGCAAATCAAAACCAAAACAGCCCTGGAAACTCTTGTATGATTTAAAAACTTCACAAGATTTAAATTAGCTAACAAGATACAGATTTATAGTGTGAAAAATATTGCTATACAAAAAAAAACATTGCAACGCACATACATTCAATTTCCTGACCTTTTCAACATATGACAAAATTATATTTATAATGACTAAAATTAAAACATTAACAAGAACATTTCACTTGCAAACAATTTATCTTGTAGAAATATTAGATATTATTATACAACTATCACCTTAATGCCATAAGTTACAGTGTGCCGTAATTTTGCAGTATTGGGTATTTTCATCCTACCATATTAGGGAATGCGAATTTTTAGTAACGCACGTAAGCGTCCTCTAATAATAAAAATAAACATGGATGCCACCAGAGTTTGACCGGGCTCCACACAAAGAAGTTTGCTGATTCTGTTCTAAACTTTTTGGATTTTGGCATTCCCATGATGTATCATTGGGAGGAAAAGATGTATTGAAACAAGTCATTGAAAATGACACAGTCCCCGTTAAGTTCTCTTTGTGCTCGTCATATTAAAGCGGAGGGGTTGTCGCGAGTGTGTCCTTGAAACTTGAGTTCCAAGTGGCGTATACAACAGATTGTTTATTTACATCAAAACACGTGTTTCGTATCATAGTAATATGGCCAAAATAAAAACAACCGTTATTCGGCCATCTTTGATCTGATTATGAAACACACTGATATGTATGATGTATGTGCCAAATACGAATGAAAATGGTACATAAATTGTGGAAATATAGTAGTAAGGCCAAAAAGTCAGATGGCTGTCAATCGGCCATCCTTGACCAGATTTTGAAACAAATTGTCATGGACATGCATCCTAACATGTATAAAGTACATGTATGTGCCAAATTTGAATGAAAACTGACAGAGCACGTCCAAGATACTGCATAAAAAAACAAAAACAAGATGCCTGCCAGTCGACCATCTTTGATCCAATTGTGAAATAAATCATCATGGACATGTATCCTAACATGTATAATCTATGTACCAAGTTTGAATGAAAACTGACAAAGCATGTCCAAAATACAACATTTTCAAAAAACAACATGGCTGCCAGTCGGCCATTTTGACTCGAATCGCTAAACCACTGCATGTGCATATGTCCCACATAAAGTACTAGGCACATGCAAAGAATGAACGGAATCGGTCCAAGGGATTCTGAGATATGACTCCGGACGGACGCACGGACGCACAGACGCACGGACGCACGCACGGACGGAGACCGAATTATAAGTCCCCGTTTTCGGACTTCGTCCAAACGGGGACTAATAAGGTTATTACAATGATACCACAACGTATGCACTCAGACAGTATACCGTTGCATCAACCTTCACTGCGCATTGATCTTCACTTCACGTCAGTCAAATCTTCCACTGTTATGTCTTTGTACATATATTTCATTATTTACTGTGTATTTTTGTTTTTGTTTAGTGTAAAATATTTTACTACATGTATATTTGTTGTCTTTTGTTATGCAACTATTTTAATTCCATCTGGAGAATTGTTTGTGTTCTCAATAAAGTCAATATAGACAGCAAACAAAATTACAACATAATCTTGAAAAAATAATCTAACTCAAACCTGAAGGAAAAAGTTTTTTTTTTCAGTTCTCCCATCTCCCTCTCCCATAAGTTTCTTTTGATCTCCTTTATGCTTAGAATGGTATATTTGCCATATGGGGGCGCTATCGTTCAACAATTTAAATCGGTCACCTAAAAGCAATCTGACGCTCCTTACTATAGATCAAAAGGATCTATAAATCTGTCCGAGGAGGTATTCCCACTACACTGAATATTGGTGAATGTTTTCCATGTCTATTCGCTGAATGTCCGCGCTGGCCCCCGGGCTGTCCGCGACGGTGATAGACCAATTGTAGACTAATTTGGCGAAAAATGGCTTGCATTGGTGTAATAGACCATTGAATTCTTACCTTAATTTTAGAAGATCGTCTTGACTAAAGACAGACTTTGTTCCTACGCCAGATATCAAGCAATTAATAAGAAACACGGAACTGACGGAAAATGTGATGAACCGATAGAGGGCTGCCATGTTTATTTTAGAGCCCATTCTGTGTATTTTCAGATCCGTGTACAACTTGTTTCGTCAGACCATTATTCGGAGTTGTTGTGACCTGTCGTACTTTATGCCACAGTGATTGATTGTTTTATATACGGAGACTGCTTTTGTATTTGAATATTTTGCTTCATTTTAAATATTTAATACTGTTGCACCGAAAACTGTGTTCGAATACCCCAGGTCGAATTCAGATCCAATATGTTATATGAATACGACGCTGCATGTAAATATATTGTTAGTATGCATTCTCTACCATCGGCCCCACGGAGGATGGCGCGTGACCCTTGTTACGCAGGATGGTTAGTATGCTGCAGGTCGGCGTTCTTTCAACACCGATCTGACGCATATCGCGCAAGGTGTGCCGGGAGTTTGTTCGAAATTTCGAACGTTTCGAAGTCAGTCGTCAGTTGGCACGTATTTTACAGAAATATTAAATTCTTTCATGGGTCTGTTTACTAAATAATGATAAATGAAACTTAGAAAACTTGTAAGAACAAACTGGGCCCAAATTGCGCAAATTTGCAATAAGTTTACGCTGCTAGTGTCTGTTTCGGAAGGCGTTCTACGCGTGATGTTATTGCGCTCAAGGACGTTCTATTTCCGAACTATTTGAAACCGGAAATTACGCGGGTACTTTCGAACTTCAAACACAAATTTGATTATCGTTATTATGTGTTAGTTTCTGTTGTTTCAAAGATTGAATTATTTGTGACATTAATATTTCACTCACTAAACAATATTTCACAAAAATATGCGATTAAAAAGCAACTTAAATTCGAAAACAAATTATCAAGTTCCGTGTATGTTTATGTTTGGCTAAAATAGCGCTAATCGGCTAGTAAGGCGTCATATGACACAGCAATCTCCTTCCCAGAGAGAAGCCTTTGCGCCACAGGCAGCCTTCAATTTTGTGGTCAATCACCTCACTACGCACGGCCATTTTCTTGTACCTGTTACATCTGAAAACGTACTACAAAAAGTGGGAAAAAAAACGTATGTGACATCCGAACTATTTATTAATGTCAGACTTCAGTAAAAACGTAAATACAAACCATTTTATCGCGGACTATCTTGTGCAAGGTAATGTTACTGTAGTGAAATGGCGCACGTGATACACTAAAACTTGGAAGAAAAAAACGTTCTGTTATCGTATATAGTTGGGAAAGAAACATTAAAGACTAATTTCACTGAAAAGAGTTTCCTAACATTTCCGTTCATCTTGTATTCTCTGGTGAATATTTCAATACTATTTCTGGTTTGAACGGGTTCGATTTTGCGCGTTTAACAGCAATAGAACACAAAGGTTCTAGTAAGTTTATAAAGTTAGCCATTTATTGTAGAAACTAATGCTTTGGCATGTAGGAAAGGATTGCACTTTTCTAGCGCAAGTCATGTATATTTTAATTTAATTAACAGAACATTTTATTCGGAGTCGGGCGTGAAACGTCTTATTAAAGTGATTAAAGTAACCAAGTGACATACGCATAACTTTGTTAACCGACAGGGTCTGGTAGTTCGAACATATTCGAATATGCAAATGAGTTCTATGCAAATCTGCTTTGTGTAGTGATGATAAGTAACGCGCATCCCCGGAGTTCGATGACACAGGTTTGTGCTGGGACAGCGCTTCCGGTGACGACACAACGTAGTATGGCCGCTATATGTAAACACGCACCGCAGTAATAATGTAATTTGCAAAACGAGTGTGAAGAGCGTTCGGTTCGATTGGCGTTCAATTCGCGTTCGATTCGCCTCCGATTCAAGTACTGGTTCAGTCGTAGCAATTTTATTGTTTTATACGATGGAACGAATTTGTAGAATCTTCCGCATTGACGCGATATTCTACAAAACTCACTACTAATGTAAGAAACACATATACAAATAAATTCACACAATATAAATAGTTTATGAGAAATTTAGATAAACTATAACTATACTCATGTTACATTTGTTACATAGTAATCATTATAAAATAGAAATACATATTGATACAGAATCAACCAGTCGTGGTAATCGCCGGACCACGATTTTTAAAAAAAAAATGTTTGCCACGGCAGTTTAGTATGAATTACTCCCATTGAAACCGCAATTCACTAAAGTTTATACATTTTGTATATATATACATGTATATGTATATATTTTCGAGAAAAAAAAATCCTTAATGCGTAAGTGTAGTTCCTTAACTGCCCATGCAGAGAGATTGCGCAAATGTTCAAATTTGTAGTTTCCGAAGTCACACAGGAATATTGCTACACTGGCTTTAGTGCTATGAATCTACATTTCAGTGAATTTGGGGTATTTTAATGGGCGGTTACAAAAAAAAAACGAATCCAATGTGATTGTTTTCTGTTTGACGTTGTAGACCACAAGTATTCCACCCTAGTTACTGCTACTGCACTTGTAATCATAGTTAAAATTACCGATTTGTTTGTACAATCTCACCAAGTTAACAAGTGCGTTCCTTAGCCTGTACTAACTAGTGTTTCTCTCCTTGCGTGAACGCATTTGGGTCTATCCGATATATGAGATTAGCCTAAATATAGCCCGTACTTCGTGTAGCTTTGACATTTCTAATAAATTGCTTTCTATATGTTTAGTTCCTCAATTTAGTTACTCGTTGTGCATACCATAGATTATGTATTGGGGAGAGGCGTTATTTACATGTAATAAGTGCAGAGATAACATTTGCATTTTGCTCGTTACATTCAATCGTGAACGAATACCATTTCGTTCGCGAATGCCTTTTATATCTCACACTAAGAACAACAGTGATCACAAAATATTATTGCTACTGTGTCCATCATGATATAATCACTTTATCACTTGCATATACGATTATTCAGTCTACATGAACAGATGCAATAAACTGTTACAGAAAGTAAGAAAACATAACTCCAAAAATGTTTATTTTGATATATTACTGGGCAAATGGCAACGCTATAATACTTATGTAATTTGAAGAATTCACATCGATTGCATAATACACAGCTATTTGCGTATGCATCGGATACATCACTGCTCATTAAATATTTTTGATTAAATTCAGACGTAAATTCTTTCTCCTTACGACGTAACTTTACCTGCCAGGGATTATATAGATTGTTTGACCAAATACGGAATGCATAGCGCCATTGCATTTACTACATATGAGCTTCACTTTCTAGTTTTTATTCAAAATACATTAGAGGCCCTATAAAAAACAAGTATATCAACAAAACAAAACCTTGTTTTACCCTGGTAACAATTCCACTGCTAAACAAAGTTCAACAAGGATTTTACAATAATCTCTGAACTTTGCTCGTCAGAATATAAAAAAAGAAAATGATATAATTTGCGGTTATCGTATAACCTCCACGCGATGTTCGGAAGCCACTACGACGCTATTGCCTTTGCTCTGTTTTTTCGTTCGATTTAACGCTTAACGCAATATCTCGCAGTCAACGGAAAATAGTCTATTTCCGTGCGATTGACATGATTTGTATTTGAATTTTAAGCAGCGTGTTCTTTTTTAAAACACAGTATTACGAAAGAAAAAACAATTCACGTTTGCGTCTTATTTGCATAAAATAAAGATCAATGTCAAGTTAGCAATGCTAAAATTACTCATTGCAATAAAAAAATATTTCCATATCGATGACACATCAGTACAATAATTTAAAATATGTCGCACATCATCAATAAGATACATCGTTACATATGCATGTAACTCTGACCAAATAATTATATTCTATTCTATCCTGAAAAAACTACATTTATCATAAATGAATTATTGAAAAAAACATGCCTGTTGAATTATTGTGAGTAATTGCTATACAGATAGCAATGGTCAAATCGGAACCAATATTCATACAATGCTATCTAATATGCTCATATTTATGACCACATCAATACATATATTGCATATGTTCTATACGTTTGGATTCCTGGGGTTCATAGACATTCGCTCTTGCATCACCAGATAAATGTTCTGAAATCTGTAGTTTATCTCTTGAAGAGCGCCCATATCCAATAAATAGTCCACTCCTTTCAAACCATCGTATACGAACCACTGCTGAATTAATGGATCCTTGTAGGTGCAAATGAAGTGACCGTTGTTGCCAAGTGTTATACCAAATATTGCATAACTAAGAATAAAGAATAACAACATATATGAGTCAAGTATTTATATAATATAATTTCGTTTTTATTGTATTGACCTACCTCTGCCATCCTAATTGTTTGATTTAGTTAATATTCACATATTATGAGTAGTTAAAATATAATGTAAATAAAAAAGATTTGATGAAGTAATGAAATAATGATTATTCATCATTCGACATAATTCAGCCAAAACAATCCAATCAAAAAAACTTGACATGCACGTTACAAATGCCCGAAATTTGGTACCCGATATATCAAAATATCTTTACAACAAAATGGCCGCTAGTTGGTCATATTTGACCTAATCGCAAAATCATCTAACGTATGTGCAAGGTTTGAATAAAATTGGCCAAGGCATGTATAAGATAGAGATCTAGACGCACACACAGAGTCTAACCAATAAGTCACCGTTTTAGGACCCCATCGACTAACAAAACATTTTTCTATGCCAAATTATCATTACATAATATGCGCATCAGTAATATTATAGTTGTTTCTAATCGCCATTTATTAAATAAGCGAACCGTCTCTGAAAATTTTTCAATAGTTGTGAAGCGACCTTTTTTCAGTGACATATGAAGCGTCTATAACAATAACTGGTGGTGCTCCCTTTATGAATTCAGTTGATGTGCTTCTACGTATACCTGGACAGTACCATCGTTGCCTGTATGGAATGAAGAATGTTAGCATTGTTATAATTCTTCAAATACTGCAATGAATATCCTATACTGAAAATATACATAGTACACCCACGAAAAGAGAATAATTTGATTGAATCACCAAACATTTATAATATTAACATTTATAAACACATAATTTTGTTAAGAATTGTTGGAGAGGAGAGTAAATACACAAATTCTCGGGATTAATGGTAACATAATTCAATTCAATTCAGAAGATGATTCAGAATTATCAGAAATTAAACTTCAACTAATGATTGTTTGTACGAGGCGCGGAATGTAAATTTATTATTTTGTGTATACTAGAAGAAAACGTACAAATCACGTAACTATTGGAGGCCGTGGCGTGTGTGTTTTAAAATGATGTGTGCATTTTAAAAAACGGCGCTTTAACAAATCATGTGTGTATATTAAATGGCGTGGGTGTTTTACAAAACATGTGTTTTAAAATTGACGTGTGAATTAAAAATGATGTGTGTCTTAAAATGACATGTGTATTTTAAAAATTGCGTGTGTTTAAAAACGACGTGTGTGATTAAAAATGGCGTGTGTGTTTTTAAAAATTGCGTGTGTTTAAAAACGACGTGTGTGTGTTTAAAAATGACGTGTCTGTTTTTAAAAATGGCGTGTGTTTAAAAACGACGTGTGTGTTAAAAAATGACGTGTATGTTTAAAAATGACGTGTGTTTTTAAAAATGGCGTGTGTTTAAAAACGACGTGTGTGTTTTAAAACGACGTGTATGTTTAAAAATGACCTGTTGTTTTTTTAAAAACGACGTGTGTTTAAAAACGACGTGTATGTTTAAAAATGACGTGTCTGTTTTTAAAAATGGCGTGTTTAAAAACGACGTGTGTGTTAAAAAATGACCTGTGTGTTTTTTTAAAAACGACGTGTGTGTTAAAAAATGACGTGTGTGTAAAAAAAAAAAAACCGGGTGCATTAACTCATTTACGCCTGTGGGGGCGCTGTTTGAGACGACCCCTCCACTGGCGTGAATAGGTTAACGCACACGATTTTTTTAACACACAAACGAAATAAATCTCTCAAATAGCGCCCCACACAGGCGTAAAAAGGTTAACGCACGCGTTTTTTTGCACACACACACGAAAAAAAAAATATTCAAAACAGCAGCCCCACAGGAGTAAATAAGTTAATGCACGCGTTAGTTCCTTTTTACACACACGGAATTTTCATTCGACCTCACACACGCCATTTTTAAAAACACTCACGTCATTTTTAAACACACACGTCATTTTTTAATACACACGTCGTTTTTAAACACACGCCATTTTTAAAAACACACACGTCATTTTTTAACACACACGTCGTTTTTAAACACACGCCATTTTTAAAAACACACACGCCATTTTTAATCACACACGTCGTTTTTAAACACACGTCGTTTTTAAAAACACACGCGTTATTTTAATCACTCACGTCGTTTTTAAACACACGTCGTTTTTAAAAACACACGCGTTATTTTTAATCACACTCGTCATTTTTTAACACGCACGTCGTTTTTAAACCACGCCATTTTTAAAAACACACACGTCGTTTTTAAACACACATTATTTTCAAAACACACACGTCATTTTAATACACACATAATTTTTAATACACACACGTTATTTTTTAAACATGCATAATTTTTAAAACACACGTCATTTTTTAAACACACATATTTTTAAAATACACACGCCATTTAAAATACACATATAATTTTTTAATGCACATACATACACACATCAGTCATTTTAAAACACACACTATTAAAACGCACAGTCACGCCGTTTTTAAAATGCACACATCATTTTAAAACACACACGCCACGGCCTCCAATACGTACGTAATTATTAGTACGTTTTCTTCTAGTATACACAAAATAATAAATTTACATTCCGCAAGGTGATAAATATACCATCGAAGCGATGACAGTAGAAGACCTACAGTCTGCAGAGAACATGATTATACGGAAGGTGCAACACCAAGCATTCTCAGAAGAAATCAATGATCTAACACACATCAACTCAGATCACAGCTTCAGAAAGAAAAGCAACATTAGAAAATTGGATCCTTTTATTGGAACTGACGGATTGTTGCGAGTAGGTGGGAGATTGCGATTCGCGGAAATACCTGATGAATCAAAACATCCTATACTACTTCCAAAGGACTCAATAATATCAGAGTTAATACTATAACAAATACACAAACAAGGGCAACACTTCGGCCGTTCGTTCAAAGTAATGGATTGTTAACAGCAAGAAAATTAATATCGAAATGTATTGTGTGCAAGCGGCAATGTGGACAGCCACGAGAACATATGATGACAGTTCTACCAATGGACAGACTGGCTATTGGTGAACCGCCATTCACACGAGTGGGCGTAGATTGTTTCGGCCCAATAGAGGTGAAATTAAAGAGGAGTCGAATCAAACGCTATGGTGTGATTTTTACATGTTTAACAATAAGAGCAGTTCACATAGAAATTGCAGACTCAATGGACACGGACTCATTCATAAATGCACTGCGACGATTTGCAGCAAGACGTGGGCAAGTTAAAGAGATGAGATCGGACAATGGCAACAACTTTGTTCGAGCTAACAAAAAGCTACAAGAAGAAATTAGCAAGTGGAACCATGCACAGATAAGCGAGGGGCAACTACGTAAGGGCTTCAACTGGAAGTATAACCCACCTTATAGTTCACACTTCGGAGGAGTCTGGAAAAGACAGATACGCTTCTGAGCATATTAGTTGGTCAACAAATACTGACTGATGAAAGCTTGAGAACCTTCATGTGTGATGTGGAGATGACGGTTAACAGTCGACCCAAAACTACAACTTCAGGCGACATGAGAGATTTCAAAGCATTGACACCAAGCATGATGCTGAACATGGCAAGTACTGAGCTACCAGCTTGTGTGATAGACAAGAATGACACACACCCTAAACGCCGATGGAAGCAGGTGCAATATATGTCTGACATTTTCTGGAGAAGGTGAATCAAAGAATATCTACCATCGCTTCAACTGCGCCAAAAGTGGCTTAATGTGAAACCAAACTTGAAAATCAACGACATTGTGTTGGTTAAAGATGAAAACACACCACGCAATTTGTGGCCACTTGGAAAGGTTGTACAAGTAACACCTGACGCCAGAGGATTGGTAAGAAAGTGTTAGTGAAAACTCAAAGCAAGTTCGTATCAAGACCATATGACAAAATATGCACGTTACTGGAAGCTGAAGAACAACGCACTCAAGTAGTGGACAGCAAAACCCACTACGTTCAGCGTAGGTAGTGAACAACGTTCTCAAGTAGTGGACAGTAAAACCCACTATGTTCAGCTTTGGCAGTGAATGAAGATCAACATATCAGATGGTCAAGTTTGGCAGAAGATCAGTAGATCATATATTATACTCAAGACAAAGACTCAAAGACATTTGCAGTATAGTTTTCTGACTTGCGAATTACATGATTTTTTGTATTGTACTTTCATTCATTCAAGTTTGATAGTTCGTAATTTGTTGGACCTGTAATTGTTATTAGATTGGAAATTGCTTTAAGTTTTTATAAAGACAATTTGAGGGCTGGTGTTGTTACCGTCTAAAGACCGACATGGACTATTGTGAGCTGATAAAATTTAGTACACCCATTAGGTCAAACCACGAAATCCAACTAATTTACATATAGGACAAAATAGAATGTCTGCTCAGCAACAGTCACTGTTGCTTAGCAACTAAGTTGTAGCATAATTAGGTCAGGTTAGTGAGCTTAGTTGAACACAAGCAGGCAACCAGAAGACACATGTATTTTGGATGGACACCAAGCAAAGGGATATACGGTACGTTTTTTACGAATACGCCAGTGCTACTCATGACAACAGATTGACAACCCATTTGAATGTGGATCAGAACAATACAGCTACAATGTAGGTAGTGATTTTATCTAGTGAAGTTGAGTTACATGTTATTCAGTTATTCTCATGTTTTTGTAAAGCAGACAATAAAGTTACAGAAATTGATAAATTGTCTTCAGATATTTTATCAAGCATAACAGCGATAACGACAACTGCTTCATGATTAGAATGCACTGGTAGTAAAAGCCATAAACCGGAGCTTGTGGTTTTATTAGAAACTTAGCCACGTGAACGCAGAGACCCGTAGGGATCCATCACCTTGTTCAACCACGCAGTCTCGCGAGCGTGTCGGTAACAAACTACACCATCTTCATTGAGTGTTTCTTCTCCTTTAGCCTCCACACCAACTACACCATCTTCATTTATTGTTCCTTCTCCCTTATCCTCCGCATCAACTACACTATCTGTATGTAGGGGTTTCTTCTATCGTATCCTCCACACTAGCTGCATCATCTTCATCTAGTTCTTATTTTATCTTGTCCTCCACACCAATTACACTATCTTCGTGTTCCTCTACATCAACTACTTCTTCTTCATTATGAGTTGTATCATCCAAATCATTATTTGTATCGTCTTGGCCTCCATTCTTTGCCGTGTTGTCATCACTATCATCTATATTTAATGTGCCATTTACATCCCAAGATTTTCCATTCAGTTTGAATGTACAAGAGAAATTCATTCTTGTTAGTACATTACTCGAATGTTTTGACTTGTGATCGTGTTGACACTTAGGGCAGAGAAACTTTGCTAACTTCTCAACTTCAGTCATTGTTGTGTTGATACATGTTTGATGGAACCATTCTAAGCAGTTGTCGCATCCCACCATTTTTCTTGATTTATCATTTGGTTGTTGGTAAACACAGAACAATTCTATTTTTTTCTTTTAAGCTAAAAATATGGAAAGTTTTATTTGTTACTGTATATGATCTGGGATAGTGTGGATGATTGCTTGATTAACTTTATTTGATGTTTGTGTGTTTGTAAGCCCTCTCTCAGTGACCTTTGTAACCAGTGATAACGGGTCTCCCTAACGTCACAGTAGAGGCACTCGAAGTAGACAAATTTATCTCACAGGTTCGGGTTATGGCATGGACAGCTTCACTATATTTACCAGTGCAAGGAAGGTGTATGACCAAACACACATGGAATAGTTTCCCACAAAAAATGATTTAATAAATAACAACAAATAATTGCACACTGGCTAACTATACACAACATCAATATAGGTTAGCCTAAAGCAGCAAAAGGTATACACTAGACTTAGTAAATTCAAAATAGAAAATACTAAATGCCCAATTCAATTTCTCCTATCAGTAACAGGAATCCACTCAAAATATACAACTTACCACAATGTCAGTAAGTATAAAAATTTAGTACTCTCCCTTTAACAAATAGGCCAAACATAAGAATAGTTAAATGGGGTCTACGTAAGATATACCACAGAACAATCTATGTTTAATTCTCAATACAGGAATATGTAACAAACGCAATAGTAATACGGTTTATGCTCCCTAACGCTTAAACGCACAAACCCGTATAACAACAATTTTAGCCGGAATGGCCGAAAATGTAAAACAGAAAACTGAGCGCGCGGTACGCTGAATAGTGCGACGGAAAGGCCAAATATACTTCAGTCGCACAGACAATGAAAACGTCAAAACACACGATAAACGCTAAGTAGCCAGATTCATTGAGCAATCAAGAGAAAATGACTATAAATACAACAAATTATTCATTGAATCCGGTACTCCCGAAACTCTTCACTGATAGTGTACTCTATAGGGCGGTAAATTCAAAGGACGATAAAATACACTATGTTGTAACAAAAATCAAAATTATACGCTTCAATAAAAACAACTTATACAGGGAAATTACTAAGGAACCTTAGATTATAAAACATATGGCATGCACTATCGAAATGGGTCCAACTGAAGTTTTTATAGACACAGTATACGGGACTCGTGTAACTTCAACGGCGGTTCTGTCGGTCCACAAACTGAAACTTGATTTCTTCATGCACAATAAACGATGCTTGAAAAACTTCAAATGATCCGGAATTTCTGTCACATCCACGCTGAGTTTCTCTGCAGCTTGATTATTGACTTTCCGAGCACATAGTCCGTCAAAAATGTAGAAATATTCAAAATGTTCCGGAGACTTCTTGTTGCACGTCAGCTCACAACATCCGCCATAATAACCGCCTGCCTCCATCTCGTTCTTAGGTAGGCTCGTACCAATTTCAAGAAGGCCGGGGGACCAATCTAAAATCCCTGCAACTCTAAATATTTAAACCCTAACTACGAAATTTATATCATCTAAAATTATAATAATACTATCAAA
The DNA here is from genome assembly GCF_978046115.1 of Saccoglossus kowalevskii. Lineage (NCBI taxonomy): Eukaryota > Metazoa > Hemichordata > Enteropneusta > Harrimaniidae > Saccoglossus > Saccoglossus kowalevskii. The sequence continues at coordinate 10,524,204 of NC_140646.1, forward strand.
TAATACAACCTATGGAGCAAAAAAAACAACGTGCTGACACAATACAAAGTCAGTAGCGGTGTGCAGCAAAACCCTCTAAAAAAAACAACTGGTCATGCCCTACGCGTGTTGAAATCATGACGTCACTCACATAGCAACTTTCCAAGACCAACTTGTCAACAAAAGTCACGCCGCTCAGCCCATACTGCGTCAAATTAGAACACACTCATAAATTTTATAACACAAGAAAATTCCCTATCAAAATAGCATGATAATGAACAAAAGAAATACTGCTTACTCCTAGGAATATACAAGACAAATATATAAATAACTCAAAATATAAATATAACTCAAAAACCGACATAATTTATGCAAATTATCCTTGACACCAGAAAGATCTTCGAAACAAAAACGCGTTGGTTAATACAACTCAATGCTGACTAAATAATAGAAATGAGGGGCTTGTTCACAATACAAGATGAACTACTCTACATGTAGGTGATTTTAACCCAATCATGTGTGGCCTACCTACACTAATATCCTCCTTTGAGGACAACAAATTAACCCCATGGGTCTAACACCCATTGGCGCAACTCGACAGAAGTCGTGGTTACACCCTCCCCTTTCAATTCTAAAGCGTCCTCGCTTACTAATGCATGTGTTCTGTCTTCTGTGGGACCCCAGTTTGAGATTTTTGCCTCCTCTGCTCCGTCTTCAGGTCACACAACGCAGGTTTGGTTTAATTTAAAAACTAATAGTATGTGTTTGTAAATGAGCAACACAGTATTACGGAGACTACATGCCTAAACCAGGCATACTACGGTGCCAAGCAACACTAGTTCACACTACTCCCATCTGAAGTCTCATTGACAAGGCTAGAAGTTACAACAAATCCAAACATCACCACAGTACTCATCAGTAACACAGAAAAAATCCTAAAAGCAGAAACATACACTCTGAAGGCTCACCAATCCTGTATAAATGTGCTTAGTGCACTAAAGGATCAAGACAAAGAGATACCAGAAGGGTATCCTAATACATCAGGTGAAAATGCTTTTCTTACTCACGTATCCACACAATTCACAAGAAATAAAAGGCAACTCGTACTGCTTGATAATCACGCCAAAGTCCCGTCCTTATTAGAGGCCAAACTTTCCTAGCTAATTAAATAATTTTTCTTCTTCCAGTCATGCGAGTCTACATCTCTCACTATTCAACAACTCTTCCTGTCCATCATTTTATAGCACTTCATCACTAAATCCAACATCTTGGACATCATCTCATTCCTATTGTTCCATTTAATGTCCACGGATTTGTCTCTATTTGTGAGGCGTTCTTCATGTCGCAGTATTTGTGGTTGAGACCATCCAAGCCTATTCGGCGGTTTCCGTTGTCTTCCTGACCTGCGTGGTATCGTTCTTTCAGTATCGGTAGTTGAGTCTATGTTTTCTTCATGATGGGATTCAATGGGCTCTGATACCACTTCCTCATAGGTTAGTTCCTCCTCAGCAAGATCTTTCCCCATGACACTATCGATTCTCTCCATCATGTCTGAACTCTCTGGGACTACTGCTCTTTCCCGTGTAGTGGGTTCTGACCTGCTTACACTCTCTTCTACCCGCCACACCATAACGGTAGGATCATCACTACTGGTGCTATCATCATCTGCATCATACTCCATAGCCACTTCCTTATGTGTTTGTCTTGTCACTCGATGCACTTTCGAAGGTGACTTTTTCTCGATCGGTGCAAAAGGTCTCTCTGGGTATGGTATGGGGAGCGAACTACATCGCAGTAAATGGTTACGATGCAGGATACATTCTGGACCTCGTCCATCTTCCCTTTTTATGCGGTATACGGGCAAATCCTCACGATCCTTAGCCACAACTACGTACACCTCAGATTCCCAACGATCTGCCAATTTATGCTTTCCCCATATATTCAAATTTCGAACCAGTATGCGGTCACCAGGTACAAGCAAGGCCTCTTGTGTCTTGATATCATATCTCCTCTTATTTGCTATTTCCCACTTCGCAGCATGTTTGCTAGCGATGATATAAGCCTGCTTCAAGGATCGTTGCCAATTCTCCACATACTCTCCCACATCATCCGTGACACCACCATCTGGTATGTCTACACCTAGTAGCAAGTCTACAGGCAATCGTGGCTCATGACCATACATAAGGTAATATGGTGTATAACCTGTCGCCTCATTGACAGTACAATTATAGGCATGTACCATGGGAGAGATGTACTGTTTCCAGTTTTCCTTGCCTTTCGCATCTAACATCCCAATCATATCCATCAATGTTCGGTTGAACCTCTCACACTGTGAGTTAGATTGAGGGTGGTACGGTGTAGTGCGGGTCTTGCGAACTCCCAGCAACCTACAAAGCTCGGCAATCAACTTGCTCTCAAAATTTCGTCCCTGATCACTGTGCAATCGCACCGGAAACCCATAGTGCAACAAAAAGTGTTGCATCAAAACCTCTGCAGTGGTTCGGGCTGTCTGATTCTTGGTGGGGACAGCAACAGTATAACGCGTAAAATGATCTGTCATCACCAATATATCCTTATGCCCTCCATTGCTGGGCTCTACGGTCAGAAAATCTATGCAAACCAAGTCGAGCGGATGACTAGAAGTTAAATGCCCCATAGGCACTCGGATGCGTCTATCCGGGGTGACCTTTCTTCGAGTACAACGGTTGCATGTTTCAATTTGCTGGGCCACATCCCGTCGCATGTATGGCCAATAAAAACGGGAACGCAACAGCTCAAGCGTTCTATCAACTCCAGGATGACCCATGGTGTCATGGAGAGCCTCCATGGCAGTTCCATGGTACTTCGTTGGCAGCACCAGCTGGAAATAGTCACTCCAGTATTCCCAGGCTCCTTTTCATCTTCACTTTAGTATTCAGCCATTGCTGATCGTTGTCCTGGACTTTTTATCCAGCTGACAGAATGTGCCTCACCCAACACCTCTCCTGGGCGGATAGAAATATTGGTGTCAGTGGTATTACTGACCCTCACAGGCACTTGTGATCGTCACCTACAACACTTCAGAACACTGGCACTTGCACTCACTGCCACACATCTCTTCGTGCGGGGGGTAGGCTCAATAGTAACTATATGTGCCTCCCTTCACGCAACCCATTATGACCTGGTCTGTGTCAGGTCGTATTGTCCTTGGATAGGAAACTAACGCTCGCACCTCACCCAGTCAGCCTTTATTTCCTATGAATCTATCTCGCCTTTCTATTTGCCTACATATCTTTTGTCCCACTACTGACATCCGCATTGAGTGTACCCGCTGTTGACTGTGTGTCTTTCGTCCCATGGTTATATATCTAAAAAGTATGTTCGTCCCAACTGTGAAGGGTATGTTTACATTGTAGTCATTATCTGGAGATACCAAAAGCACCGTGTCATACTCTTCTAGGGAGTCAAATAGCTCCAATGGGAATGACAGCCTAAGCTCAACATATCCTATATAAGCAAGGACTTCTCCTCCAGCTCCTGTTACCACAAACTCACTCGTCAAGGCATCCACAGGGCAGTCCTTGAAATTCTCCATGTAACATGAATGCGAAATGGTTGACACCTGAGAACCAGAATCAACAAGACATTTAAAAGGTTTCCCATTAGCAAACATTGTCTCTTCAGGAGCAATGACCACAATCCTCTTCCATGGATCAGTCTTCATCAGGTATGGTATTCTCTCCTGCTTAGCAGACATAGCAAAACCTCCTTTTGAGGGATGTCTCCCCTGGTTAATGGGTGGCCTAGCAGCTCCACTTGGACCCTTTGGCTGGAACTTCCCCTGGACAGATGTTTCAGCTGTGGTACATGTGCCCGCCTTAACATTTGTCTCAGGGCATCGCGGAAAAATATGTACCTTTTCACCACAATTGAAGCATACTACTGGTCCACCAGAACGTCCACTTCTTTTTTGAGCCAAAGAACAACGGCTGACCCTGTGACCAATCTCACCACAACCGTAACATCTCATAGGTTCTCTCTGAGTGCGTATAACAGGTTCAGTATTTGTATTAGTACCCATCATTTGAACAGGATTTACAGCAGCAGCTGGTTGTGTTGAGTTGTGTGGCGGAACACCAGAGAATGACTGATACTGTTGTGTGCTATGCATTCTCAACTCTATTTCATTCTGTCTAGCCCACATTTTATCCATCTGTTCCTGTACATTCGCCATCATCTTAGTACTCATTGATACTGCCTCAGTCAACAATTCCATCTTTTTATCATCTACTGTGGTCTGTGCACTTTTCACATGAGGACTTCTTTTAGCCGACTCCTCCTTATCATCCACCCTCGTCTGGTGTAGTCTTGCTGCGACCATCTTCTTAGGGGTATCCTCTCTGCACTCCCTTTTCATCCAATCAGCGTTCTCTTGTTCAACCACTCGTGCCTCTAACCAGAGTTCGCGAAAAGGCCCTTAATCCAGGTATTTCTGTCTTAATGTCTGTTTTATAACTGGGTCTTTCAAATGGGACCTGAATGCAGTCTTGAGTGTATGGTCCATATCAGCCTCTGCTATTCCTCCTCGTTCTTTAACAGCATTCAATTTCAGCTGCAGTCTCATACCAAACCGTTTAACATCTTCCGATTCTTTCTGGTCATAGTTCCTATTGAAACTTTGCATCAATGAGTAACCATCACCTACCTCTCCATAGGGGTAGTCCAATGCCTTAAATATTTCATCAATAGTTGCATGGGGTCCCAAATTAATAACGTATTCACCTGCCTCCCCTTTCAAACTTCGACGTACAGCAGCTGTTAGAGAGCTAGCTGACAAAGTCGGGTCAGTCTTAAGGCCTTCAATTTGTGCTTTCCAAGCTCTGTAGGACACATCTCCCTTGCAGCCCTCTCCAGAGAAACTAGCCACTGGCGGCTTGGCATAACTATGATGGTTCGCCACTCTACGCAAGTGGTCATCTCTACCACGATCACTATCCCAGTATCCTGGGGTAGATGGATGCCGATCATATTCTTGTCTCTTTTCCCTTTGGCGGTGCTCTTCACTTCGTCTCTCCCTTTCTAGACACAAGACTCTTTCAAATTCCTGGGCTTCATCTTTTTCACGTTGAATATTCTCTTCCTTGTCTAGTGCTTCACATGCTTTTCTCCTATATTCCTCCTGTTTAATCTCATATTCCTCCCGGTCCAACTTATTATTCACCAAGTCTAGAAGGCTACGCTTATCATCCTCCATCTTCGCTTTCTCTTGTTCTCTTTCTTTACTATGGAGGGACTCCCTCAGTCTGCTATACATACCAAGTGGCTTAACATTCATGGGGGTGTCCCATCCATTAGCCTTATCGTCAACATCCTTTAGACCAAGGCCTCCTGGTTCTTTACCTCCAGTAGCCATATTATAGTGGTGTGTGTATCCCTAGTATCGAGAAACCCCCACCAGACAATAAGCTCAAATAATCACAATACACTTCCAGACTCAAACTCACAGTAATATAGTCACCAGTGAAAAAAACTCACAAATCAGCGTAGGGAACAATAAAACTTGAATGAAAAAAAACACTGTGCAACACTACATGTTTACAGGCCTACAATATAATATGTAAGGTATGATTCACACAATCACCCTATAAAATACGCAGAGAAAAAAAAACTAAGCATACATACACCATAAAAAAATTAACAAGCGCGCATAGCAGGTTGCAAATGGCAATAACAGTGACATAAGATCTCACTAGGCAAACTAAAAGGACAGAGTACGTGAAAAACTGGATTTTCTCTCACACCTTTTGCACAGGTAAAAAAAATTTCTGCTGTCAACAATTTGTTTACACCATAACACGGTTCCCACATTGGGCGCCAGTCTGTAAGCCCTCTCCCAGTGACCTTTGTAACCAGTGATAACGGGTCTCCCTAACGTCACAGTAGAGGCACTCGAAGCAGACAAATTTATCTCACAGGTTCGGGTTATGGCATGGACAGCTTCACTATATTTACCAGTGCAAGGAAGGTGTATGACCAAACACACATGGAATAGTTTCTCACAAAAAATGATTTAATAAATAACAACAAATAATTGCACACTGGCTAACTATACACAACATCAATATAGGTTAGCCTAAAGCACCAAAAGGTATACACTAGACTTAGTAAATTCAAAATAGAAAATACTAAATGCCCAATTCAATTTCTCTTATCAGTAACAGGAATCCACTCAAAATATACAACTTACCACAATGTCAGTAAGTATAAAAATTTAGTACTCTCCCTTTAACAAATAGGCCAAACATAAGAATAGTTAAAGGGGTCTACGTAAGATATACCACAGAACAATCTATGTTTAATTCTCAATACAGGAATATGTAACAAACGCAATAGTAATACGGTTTATGCTCCCTAACGCTTAAACGCACAAACCCGTATAACAAAAATTTTAGCCGGAATGGCCGAAAATGTAAAACAGAAAACTGAGCGCGCGGTACGCTGAATAGTGCGACGGAAAGGCCAAATATACTTCAGTCACACAGACAATGAAAACGTCAAAACACACGATAAACGCTAAGTAGCCAGATTCATTGAGCAATCAAGAGAAAATGACTATAAATACAACAAATTATTCATTGAATCCGGTACTCCCGAAACTCTTCACTGATAGTGTACTCTATAGGGCGGTAAATTCAAAGGACGATAAAATACACTATGTCGTAACAAAAATCAAAATTATACGCTTCAATAAAAACAACTTATACAGGGAAATTACTAAGGAACCTTAGATTATAAAACATATGGCATGCACTATCGAAATGGGTCCAACTGAAGTTTTTATGGACACAGTATACGGGACTCACATAACTTCAACGGCGGTTCTGTCGGTCCACAAACTGAAACTTGATTTCTTCGTGCACAACAAACGATGCTTGAAAAACTTCAAATGATCCGGAATTTCTGTCACATCCACGCTGAGTTTCTCTGCAGCTTGATTATTGACTTTCCGAGCACACAGTCCGTCAAAAATGTAGAAATATTCAAAATGTTCCGGAGACTTCTTGTCGCACGTCAGCTCACAACATCCGCCATAATAACCGCCTGCCTCCGTCTCGCTCTTAGGTAGGCTCGTACCAATTGCAAGAAGGCCGGGGGACCAATCTAAAATCCCTGCAACTCTAAATATTTAAACCCTAACTACGAAATTTATATCATCTAAAATTATAATAATACTATAAAATAATACCTATGGAGCAAAAAAAACAACGCGCTGACACAATACAAAGTCATTAGCGGTGCGCAGCAAAACCCTCTAAGAAAAACAACTGGTCATGCGTGTTGAAATCATGACGTCACTCACATAGCAACTTTCCAAGACCAACTTGTCAACAAAAGTCACGCCGTTCAGCCCATACTGCGTCAAATTAGAACACACTCATAAATTTTATAACACAAGAAAATTCCCTATCAAAATAGCATGATAATGAACAAAAGAAATACTGCTTACTCCTAGGAATATACAAGACAAATATATAAATAACTCAAAATATAAATATAACTCAAAAACTAGGTCACCGACATAATTTATGCAAATTATCCTTGACACCAGAAAGATCTTAAAAACAATAAAGCGTTGGTTAATACAACTCAATGCTGACTAAATAATAGAAATGAGGGTCTCGTTCACAATACAAGATGAACTACTCTAGGTGATTTTAACCCAATCATGTGTGGCCTACCTACACTAATATCCTCCTTTGAGGACAACAAATTAACCCCATGGGTCTAATACCCATTGGCGCAACTCGACAGAAGTCATGGTTACATGTTGGTTTGGCTGATTGAGTTTGAGCCATTGAAAGATTGATTGATTATGCTATTCTGTTAGATATATAGGTGAACACAACTATTTAACATTAGTCACAACACTTAAATATACCAATGTGAAGCTGTGCACCTGGACATTTTCAGACTATATATAACTATATATAACTATATATAACTATATATAACTATATATAACTAAGTGGGTAGAGGTAATTTCCATTATAACTTACTTAGATACTAGAATTTGTAGAGATTAATCTGCATACCTTGATAACCCATACCCAGCAAAGTCAAGTCAATAATTAAGAATATACAAGCACTCTGGTAGCCCCACCTCCACTGTCACGTCTCAGTTCGTAAACAGGCACATCAGGATTCATGCGACGAACCACAACATAAGGTTCCTTCTCCCATCTATCTTGTGCTTCCCCCATATATTAACATTACGGACCAGCACTCTATCACCAGGATGCAAGACCGCTTCCTTCGCCTTCAATCCATAACGCTTACGGTTGTAGTCTTGATGCTTGACTGCCTCCCTTGATGCTAAGTCATATGCAACCTTCAACCTCTCTCTCAGGCGCGACACATAGTCATCATGATCGTCTCCCTCACAGCTGTCTGGTTGTAGACCAAGATAAATATCCACTGGTAAACGTGGCTGTCTTCCATACATCAAGTAGTACGGAGAATATCCAGTTGTCTCGCCTCTGGTACAGTTGTAGGCGTGTACCATCGAGCTAACATACTTCTTCCAGTCAGCTTTCTGATCTTCACTTAACGTCCCCAACATGTCAATGAGGGTCTTGTTGTATCTCTCACACTGCCCATTCCCCTGAGGGTGGTAAGGGGTGGTGCGAGACTTAGCCACACCTAACATCTTACACAACTCTTGAATCACCTTGGACTCAAAGTTCCTGCCTTGGTCTGAATGGAGTCGGGCTGGAAAACCATAGTGAAGCAGAAAATGCTCCATTAACGCCGCTGCTGTAGTCTTCGCAGTCTGGTCCTTCGTGGGCACAGCCAACGCATACTGCGTAAAATGATCTGTAATGACTAAAATGTCTTTACATCCTCCCTTCGATGGCTCCAGGGTGAGATAGTCCATGCACACAAGCTCAAAGGGTTGACTTGTCCTAATGCTTACCAGCGGGACACGATTTCTCCCTTCGGGGGTCAACTTCCACCTTGTGCACCTATGGCAGGTCTGCACTTTTGCGTCTACATCACGTTCCATTCTGGGCCAATAAAACCTCAACCGCAACAAGTCAAGTGTTCTCTCCTTGCCAGGGTGCCCCATGTCATCGTGAAGCGCTTCCATGGCTGTACCACGGTATGCTTCAGGCAAAACCAGCTGACAGCACTCCTTTCCTTCCGCATCTGTTCGCACTCTATGCAAGACTCCATTTTTGAAGCGCAAGCGATTCCATTCCCTTAGAGCCAACCTAACCTCAGCAATTTCACCGCTTCTTTCCTGTCGAGAGGGTCTGTGGGATCTTCCAACGTACCAACACAGTCTACCAATTACCGGATCCTTCCGCTGTAGTTCCCTCCATTCATCCATGGTGACTGTGGGAAGCGCTGGACCATGCACCCATTCCTCAGGTTCTTCCAGCTGATCGTCAACGGCTGCCGCAGAGACTCCCAGTAGTTCCACCACAGGCATGGCTGAGGTGTGTTGAGCACTGCTTATGGCCGCAACAGTCTCTTTCCGCATAGTCTCACGCTCCCTTGCACCTGACGGGATCCAATCAAGCCAGCCACCGCGACCAGTGTCATCCGTAGTATACCCTTGTTGTGGTCTACGAGACAAGCCGTCCGCATCACCATTCTGTTTACCAGGTCTATACTGCAGTTCAAAGTGGTACTGTGATAATGCAGCAAGCCATCGGTGTCCAGTCGCGTCCAATTTCGCGCTCGTCATGACATACGTGAGTGGGTTGTTGTTTGTCACCACAACAAATTTGTTGCCGTACAGGTAGTCGCTAAACTTTTCTGTGACAGCCCACTTCAATGCCAAAAACTCAAGCTTGTGAGCTGGATAGTTGCGCTCACTCTTGGCCAGTCTTCGGCTCGCGTACGCCACAACCCTCATCTTCTCTCCTTCATCCTGATACAAGGCCACACCCAGACCCAACAAACTCGCATCCGTGTGAAGCTCAAAGGGCCTGCTGTAGTCAGGGTACGCCAGGACCGGTGGGGTCGTCAGCCGCTCAACCAAAGTCTCGAACGCCAGTTGGCATTCCGGAGTCCATTCGAACCTTGGCCGCTGACTTTCTGGCACCAGTCTCATCTTACTCCCTCTACCTGTCCTCTCATACAAGCCTGTGGTTAACTCATTGAGTGGCTTAGCGATTTTCGAATAGCCCTCAACGAAGTGACGATAATATCCCGCTACCCCAAGAAACGTCTTCACCTCCTTGGCATTGGTAGGCACTGGCCAGGCTCTCAGGGCTTCTGTCTTCCCTGGGTCCGTCTGTATGCCTTCCTTCGACACAACGTGGCCAAGGTATTTGATCTTCTCCTGGAAGAACTTGCATTTCTTAGCCTTAAGCTTTAAGCCTGCCTTTACCAGCCGCTGGAACACCTGTTGAAGTCTGTGCAAGTGTTCCTCAAAGGTATCCGAGTACACCACAATGTCATCTTGGTAGGCTAAACAGGTCTTGTAGTTTAGTCCTTCCAAGCACTTCTCCATGATCCGCTGAAACTCACTGGCGCTGGTTGCCAGTCCCATGGGGAGCCTGAGACACTCATAGTGACCAACTGGTGTGCCGAATGCCGTCTTCTCCACATCTCTGTCGTCCATGACCACTTGCCAGTACCCAGCCTTCAGGTCCAACGTACTGAACAATGTCGCCCCCTTCAAAGCATCAAAACACTCTTCGATGCGCGGTAGAGCATACGCATCTCTGATAGTGCGTGCATTCAACTTCCGATAGTCTATGCACAGTCGCGTGCTCCCATCCTTCTTAGTCACCATTACAATCGGAGCTGCCCAGGGACTGTGCGACTCACGTATAACACCACTGTCAATCATTCCCTGCAACACCTGTCTTAGTTCTTCATAACGGGCAGGTGGTACACGCCTATGCCGTTCTCTTATCGGCTCATCATTCGTCAGCCTTATCCTATGCTTCTCCAGGTCACAAGATCCCAAATCATTGTCGTGTTTGGAGAAGACATCTGCGTTGCGTTCGAAACAGTCCTTCACCTCGGCCAATTGGTGTCCATGGAACTGGGCTTGGGACATGTCAAAGTTCACTCCGTCTACATCAAAGCGCCTACTCACATCATCAACTTCTCCCATGCCAGTGCTCTGGGAGGCCGCATCGCGTCCCAGATGCTCTATCTGCACCACAGCACTCGCCTCAGCTATGATCGCACCAGGTTTAACCACCACAGGTCTGTCTGTGGTGTTACTGATCCTCACTGGCACATGTGAAGCCCTCTTGTGGCAACTCAACACGCACGCTGTTGGACTAGTCGCTATATCACACGTCGTCTTGTCGCTGGGCTCTACCATGACCACGTACCTGTCATGCTGAGTCCCACCATGTACCTTACCCCAAACAATGCGATCAGTGTCAGGTCGCACCGTAAGCGGCGCTTTGCACATAGCCTTAACCTCACCAATATGACCAGTAGGACGCACAAACTTGTCTCTGGCTCTGAGAGCACGGCAGGTTTCACTTCCCAACTGTGACATCCGCATGGACATTATCCTATTGTACTGACCAGATAATCCATCGCTTCCCACATACAAATCAAGCAGCTTAGTACCAGCTGTGACTGGCACTTCACGGTTGTACTCATTATCGGCCGCCACCAACACCAATGTATGATATTCCCGCTCGTCATCAAACATTGAGCGAGGGAAAGACAAGGGGACCTCAATATACCCTACGTAAGGCAACCTCTCACCACTAGCTCCCGTGACAACAAAGGAGTCGTCAAGGGGCTTCACCTCAATGTCTGCAAGGTGTTTACGGTAGAAAGCATTCCCTACAGACGTGACCTGCGAACCCGTATCCAGCAAACAAGCACACCTGATTCCTCTGATAATAACGGAACCCTCACGGTTCGATCCAACCAACCGACCCCATACACCATTCGCCATCAAGAGTGGTTTCCGGCCTTGTTTCGCCGCAAGTACGTCACACCCTCTGTCACCACCTTCAGGAAGGGGGTCTTCATCAGTGCTAGGCCGGCAGTTGCCCTTATTGGCGCAGTTCGGAGATGGTGGATTCTTCCGCTCGCGCCTTCGCCGGCGACGCCTAACTATGTGACACCGATTACCGGACTTTGACAAACCATCATTACCAGACTTCCTGTCTTCTGCAGTACGCGTGGGACACCTGGGCGAGATGTGTCCCGGCTTGCCACAGGTGTAGCAGGTGACCTCCTTGAATCTGGTTGGGCACTTCCTGGCCAGGTGACCCAACTCACTGCAAACATAACACCGACCCGGGGACCGTCGCATGGTCTTGTCACGGGGTGTAGGTTCAAACGTTTGGGCATTCTCACCAGACACTGGCGCTGTCGCATCTTTAACTATTAGTCTCTCCTTCATCAATTCTATGACGTCAGCCTGCTGCTTCAACAGCGCCATCATAGCCTTTCTCTCTGCATCATCACGTTGCCTATCATTGTCATCTCCAGCCAGTGATACGTGACCCTTGACAGTGGCAGTCTTGTTACTCTTTGTTCTATCAGACCATTCCTGTTCATCCTGCTCCGCTCTGCGATTCTCGCGCCAAAGTTGTTGAAAAGTCGCAATGTTTTCAAACTTGTGCTGCATCGCGTTCTTTACCTCCCTATTGCGCAGATTACGCCAAAACACAGTTCTCAACGTCTGGTCTACCTCGGTGAATACGATGCCTCCCCGCTCTTTGACTGTATTGAGCGCGAGTTGCAAGCGCATGCCATAGTCCTTAATACCTTCACCTTCCCTCTGCCAACTGTCCTTGTAAAACCTTTCTAGTAGCATCGAACCGCTCTCCACCTCACCATATGGGATTTCCAATGCCGAAATGATGTCATCAATGTGCGCATCCTCTCCCATGTTCATGACCAACTCTGCTGCGTCACCTTTCAACGATGCCTTTATGGCGGTATTCAGCGCGCTTAGCGACAAAGTCTCGTCTTTCCTCAGGCAACCAATGGCATACTTCCATTGTCTAAAGGCTACATCCCTCTTGCGTTGGTCGCTGCCGGAGTATGTAGGCACATGAGGTCTTGCGTATGCGCTAGGGCCAACGACATATCGAATGCGTTCTCCCCCTTCAATGCCATTCGCAGGTGGCGTTGCGCTCTTCAGTGTTTCCGCGACAGGGCATTCAACGGTGCTTTCCCTGAGGGCGTCCCGCGGACTACCCATCTCGCGACAACGACGTTCACGTTCCTTGCGCATTTCCTCCTCGAGAAACTCGTCAGTTAGTCTCCGTTTAAGTTCCTCGTCTACCAATCTGCGGGCTCTCTCACGCAGCTCAGCGGCCTCACTCTCATCGAGCAATCGTCTGTACATTTCAGTACGTTCCACACTACCAGACGCAGGCGATGGTACCGTTCCACCCCGCGCAGGTGTATCCAAAAAAGAACCGCCTTCTGCCATAATAACCAGTGTATACCAACAACCAAAAAAAGGAACAAAAGCCACCACAGGAGTGATCAAATTAATGAACTACTCCGCCACAAGCACAAAGTGAACCCAGTGTCACAACTGAATAGCGACTGATCACCCTTGACTGTAAACCCACACCGGACGGTTTCTGCTCTACTCGTGCTCCAGTGTAATTGAACAGCGATCCACACGCACAAACACCTAGTTTGTTGTCCAATTACCAATCTCCCCACGTTGGGCGCCAATCTGCCACCCCCGCCCTCCGGCGTTCATGGGACTCCGATGGGGCGAGGCAGATGATGAAACTTCCGTTCACCAGTCTAAATAAACTCCGCAGGATACCAATAGTAGTCTTCCTCCTCACAATCACAGGGGCTGCCTCACATACCAAAGGCAGGCTTGATGGTCCTGGGTAGAGGAGTTGGTATGCAGATACAGTCAGGGAATGAATCAGTCAACGCAAAAAACCCAACCAACACATATGCTTCGGTTATAAACAGAGACAGGTATACTGCCAATTTAATACAATAACGTCAACATTAACCTCACCACAACACAATTAAGGCCTACTATCAAAAAGGTATACAGTATTAATCTGACAGGACCTGGCAACTAAACCCAAGTCAGTAAACAAAACAAGTCAATCCAACAGGCTGACCAAATTAACCCAGTAGCGCCTTGTCACTGGAAAAACAAAATCACATAAAATTAACCTGCCAGGAACTTGCCTATGAATTAACTAAATTAACCTGGCAGTGCCTAACACTCACGCCAAATACAATGAAACGCCTGACTGCGATACAAGTAAAATGCCTGAACAAAGCAGTAAATACCGCCCACAGTAGCTCCATGCTAAACAAGAAGCAGGGTGTGCGGGTAAAAAAAGGCTAACAACGTCCACACGGTAAACACTAGCTCCCAACTCAGCACAAATGCACAGGCATGCACCCAAATACGCACACAAACAAGGCGGGGTAAATACAATGATCAAAAAATGCACAACGTCACAATAAAATTAGCAAAATCACTTCACTGTGCTTATCACAAAGTGTGATCGACTCAGCAGTCTATATAATCTACCAAGAGAGTGCGTCGCTGCCCCAAACGCGCCGCCAAAACAGAAGACTCGCTGTGGTTTCTCAAAAGAGCGACCAAAACGAATCTCGCCAAAAAATCAGCCGAAACAACACAGTACAAGGGCTTAACACGAAATGCGCAAGCAGAGGAAAATTCCCTGAGATGATAACCACAAGCGGCGGTCAAAACGGCCCTAGCAACGCACAGGAAAAATTAGGAAAATTCACGAGGCGTGCAATGGGGGAATGACGCAATCTCGGCGGCCACGCACAAAAACTACACAAAACAGGAAAAAGTGCTCTCACTGCCCACAAAAAACTACAATAATGTAAATTACAGAGTTTTGACGCAATAAAAGTTCACGTGATAATCATTCAACGTTCGATTGCAATCAAAAGTTGCTTCGGGGCCCCTTTCCAAATAGCGATAGTTCACCTACCAGTCACGATCAAGGCTCGGCCACGGGTTGATCTGGCTGTCCAGCGTAGCACCGCAACAACAGTGGTTCACGTCCGCCTCCTTGCTTTTCTTCTCTTTCTCAAAAACAGTGCAGCCTACTGCCAACGTCCTCAGCACTGTTAACTGCTCGGCGCCAGGAGAGAGAGAGAGAGAGAGCCCTTTCGCTCTCAGCTCCGTACACCCCAAAAACGACAGTAAATGCACAGTAAATTACAACACAAGAAATGCTCATAAAAAACGTAATAAGAACTACCTTGAATAAGAACTTCTGAATAATCACATATCTAAAAGAGCATAGCACACAGTACCATAGGTGCGACAACAGTCACGCTACATCACATTCACAACAAAGGTTCCCGCGAAAGAGGTTTTCACACAGCCAACAAAGGCAACATACACAGTAGACAGTGAGGGCGCCATACAGCCCTAACCAATTACACACATGCGTCAATGCACACAAGCTGCAGGATAACAAGCTGGCACAATCAGAGGGCCAAGGCACAGCACAAACATGGGTTACATGTGTATTTGGTATATAGTTTATTGTGTGTATATGGTATATAGTTTATTTTATGTATCTGGTACATAGTTTATTGTATGTATCTGGTACAAAATTTATTGTATGTATCCGGTACATAACTTGTTGTGTGTATCTGGCACATAGTTTATTGTGTGTATCTGACACATAGTTTATTGTGTGTATCTGGTGAATATTTAATTGTGTGTATCTGGTATATATTTTATTGTGTGTATCTGGCACATAGTTTATTGTGTGTATCTGGTGGATATTTAATTGTGTGTATCTGGTGCATAGATCATTGTGTACATCTGGTACATAGTTTATTGTATGTATCTGGTACGTAGTTTATTGTGTGAATCTGGTACATAGTTCATTGTGTACATCTGGTACATAGTTTATTGTGTGTATCTGGCACATACTTTATTGTGTTATCTGGCACATAGTTTATTGTATTTATTTGACACATAGTTCATTGTGTGTATCTGGTACATAGTTAATTGTGTGTATCTGGTACATAGTTCATTGTGTGTATCTGGTACATAGTTCATTGTGTGTATCTGGTACATAGTTCATTGTGTGTATCAGGCACATAGTTTATTGTGTGTATCAGGCACATAGTTTACTGTATGTATCAGGCATATAGTTTATTGTGTTTATCTGATACAGTTTATTGTGTGTATCTGGTATATAGTTTAGTGTGTGTATCTGGTATTTAGTTTATTGTGTGTATCTGATACATAGATTATAGTGTGTATCTGGTGCATAGTTTATTGTGTTTATCTGACACATAGTTTATTGTGTTTATCTGGCACATAGTTTATTGTGTGTATCTGGTACATAGTTTATTGTGTGTATCTGGAACATATTTAATTGTGTGTATCTGGTACATATTTAATTGTGTGTATCTGGCACATAGTTTATTGTGTGTATATGGTACATAGTTTATTGTGTGTTTATGGTACATTGTTTATTGTGTATATCTGGCACATAGTTTATTGTGTTTATCTGGCACATAGTTTATTGTGTGTATCTGGTACATATTTCATTGTGTGTATCTGGCACATAGTTTATTGTGTGTATCTGGTACATAGTTTATTGTGTGTACCTGGTACATAGTTTATTGTGTGTATCTGACACATAGTTTATTGTATGTATCTGGTACATAGTTTATTGTATGTATCTGGTACGTAGTTTAATAAGTGTACCTGGTACATAGTTTATTGTGTGTATCTGACACACAGTTTATTGTGTGTATCTGTTACATAGTTTATTGTATGTATCTGGTACGTAGTTTAATAAGTGTATCTGGTACATAGTTTATTGTGTATATCTGGCACAAAGTTTATTGTGTTTATCTGGCACATAGTTTATTGTGTTTATCTGACACATAGTTTATTGTGTGTATATGGTACATAGTTTATTGTATGTATCTGGTACGTAGTTTAATAAGTGTATCTGGTACATAGTTTATTGTGTATATCTGGCAGAAAGTTTATTGTGTTTATCTGGCACATAGTTTATTGTGTTTATCTGACACATAGTTTATTGTGTGTATCTGGCACATAGTTTATTGTGTGTATCTGGTACATATTTTATTGTGTGTATCTGGTATATTCGACTTGCAATACAAAATTTGAAAAGAAGACGTTCAAGTAATAAAGAAAAAAGTAAAACAGTTGTCAGTCGCAAGATAGAGCTACGGATCCGCAGCTAGACCACTACACCGTACATTGGTGAAAGTTTTCCATATTTATTCGCTGAATGTCCGTTCTTCTACTGTGGGGCCGTCTAATGAATAGAATAGAATAGAATAGAATAGAATAGAATAGAATAGAATAGAATAGAATAATGCTTTATTACATCCTTAATGAAATCTGACATTTCAGTTTTGGTATTGCTGTATTAAAATGATGAAAATCGGAATTTTCAGTTGTAGACTAATTTGGCGAAAATGGCTTGCATTGGTGTAATAGACTATTGAATTCTTACTTTAATTTTAGAAGATCGTCTTGACCAAAGACATACTTTTTTCTACGCCATATATCAAGCAATTAATAAGAAACGCGGAACTGACGAAAAATGTGATGAACCGACAGAGGGCTGCCATGTTGGTTTTTGAGCTCATTCTGTGTGTTTTCAGATCCGTGAACAACTTGTTTCGGCAGTCCGTTATTCGGAGCTGTTTGTTTTTGTTACAGCTCTGTTGTACATTGTGCCACAGCGATTGATTGTTTTATATACTGTTTTTAAATATATTTTAAATTTGTGATAATAGTGGATAACAAAATGTAACTTTTGAACTGAAAACTGTGCCAGAATATCTCAGGCCGAATTCAGAATCAGTATAAATATATGAATATGACGCTACTAGCAAGCACGTTATTAGTATGGCCGCCTGATGTAAACACGTACTTGCCTATGAGTCATAATGTAATTTGCAATCGAATGCACAGTTTTGCTCCTCAGTCAATGCAATGGGTTCCAGAAATTCAAGTAGAGACAACGCCAGTGGTGTGCGTGATGATGAAACTGGTGAAAATGAGCCAGACTTGCCAACGATATTGGCGTATCTGTTACGCAGGTCAGTGTGTATTTGCGTTTTCTTCGACATCGCTCTGTTGTTGATATTTATTTACAATGAAGCTTTGTGGGTGCTTTTGATTATTTTTATTTTTTTTATTTTGTCATTTAACTAGTAACTTCGTGGT
The DNA here is from genome assembly GCF_978046115.1 of Saccoglossus kowalevskii. Taxonomy (NCBI): domain Eukaryota; kingdom Metazoa; phylum Hemichordata; class Enteropneusta; family Harrimaniidae; genus Saccoglossus; species Saccoglossus kowalevskii. The sequence continues at coordinate 10,542,373 of NC_140646.1, forward strand.
AATTGGTTTTCGTATCTGTAGGGTTTCGCGGGGAGTAGGGCTTTGTCTCAGTAACTGGTTCTTTCATCCTTGTTGAGAATTAAAGTTTTATGTTTCTTTAAAACCTGGCACTATTCTGAGAATACCATCCTAGCAGGAGTTCCAAAATAAGACCCATATATTGCTCTGATAATGCCTCTAGTTTCAAAGACCAATAAACATTACCATTATGATCTTATTGGTGTTGCAAAGGATAGTTGAATTTTGTTTATTGAAATTAATAATCCCCATAACCGTTTTCCAATATAGATAAACTGTAGTACGTAACAAACTGTATAACTCAATCTCAACAATGAAATAAAGGAATGTATACATTTACACTATTTATACTTATTTATTATACTTTTATTGTTACTGTACTGATAGAAATACTGTATTTCTAAAGATGCAATAAATATTATTATTATTACTAATGCATTGCAATACAACTAATTCAAATTGAAAGAAATTACAATATAAAGTATTCATCAGTAATACTTCTCAAAGGCCGGAAGTAGGAATTTGTTAGTACTCTAAAAATCATATTGGCGATTCGCTCTGCTAGGATTGCCCTTAAAATTTGTGTGTGTCTGTGTGTGTGATTTCCAGTGTTTTCACGTATTATTTCTTCTGTGATGTTTTTTGGCTTGGCCGATTTCGCTCAAAATTGGCAGGTAGGTCACACCTTCACCCTAGTTATTGGAAAAAATCTTTAAACAAAATTTGGTTCACCATTGCCATAGCAACTGCCAAAAAAAAATGATTTTTGATTAGCTTCGCCCCAAATGTATCTCCTCCTACAAATTCAGGATAAAACACCTCAGGCATAGCTCATTCTACTCAGCTTGAGTGTGGGCACAAAATTACTATTTGAATTTTTGGTATCTTTTTTCATTACCGAGAAATTTGACCCCAAAGTTGGGGTTACAGTTCACCAAGAATTGCTTTTTAACTCTTCTGTGATTTTTTAAGCTTGGCTAATTTTGTTCATACGTGACAGGCAGGTTGTACCGCCTTTAATTGGAATACTTTCACCACAAATTTATTACCTATTAACAGTCTTGTAGTAGCAGTGTTTAAATGGTCATGCTTTTTATTTTGGCTACGTTGCCTGCATACCGGTAAGAGATCACTGGCGCCGATATTGGTACACTGTATCAACGCACTCTCAACGCAACTTTGAATTTTGAATGAACTGTTAATGCTGCCTTCAATCTATCAAATACTATTGCAAAACGGTTTAAAATAACAAATTTAACAACAGAATACGTCCTAGCAATAAAATAAAGTGACTTCTAAAGACTGAGTGTTTTTTTGGCGAACTTCGTATACAGTGCCCAGTGCCAACCGTGGCAACAGCTGAAAACATGTTGCTTGTTTTATTTAGTGGAGTCGATCGCCAACCAGCCTACCGGCTTGTTTTAGTATAAGCTAATAACAACTTGTCAATAATTATGGGATGATTTGTAGGCATAACATTGTTATGTGAACTTCGTTCATTATTGGAATACTGTGTGATGACGCTATTTTCAGAGCCTATTAAACTGATTCAGACTCCTATATTGACTATGTCCCGGGCTGTTTACCAGTACCAACCTACTTACTTGTCAGTGTCTAACTGTTATATACAGCCATGGAGCTAATTTTTAGCTCCATGCTACAGCCCAGAACACGTCAGAATAGTAAAAAAAAGTCAGCTAATGTCAGTTGCCCGTGCCATGAGAGACAGCCACAGAACCAAAACAATCTGTCAGCCTTCGCCGCCCACAGCATCGATATGATTTTATATTGCATAGAAATAAACACTAAATGCTATCGAACCTGAAACAAAAGTTACCATCCGATCTAAACGACCTGAGTCTATGAAAATCGAGTCTTATCTCCTTTGCGTTTCCGATCGACAGAAAGTCGGGGCCAATCTACCATGATTATTTGCTTATCATCAATTCACAAAGATCAAAAACATTTTTAAACGTGAATTTAATGACGAACGTTTTTGAAACGAATCAATGTTCTGGTTATCTCTGGTATGATTGCTGCAGTCTTTGGAACAAACTTGAGGGACTGTAAAACGCAATTTATGGGACGTGACTTAAAAACGCAATTTACACGTGAATTTCCCAACAAAGGTTTAAATGTTTTAGTTGTATGTGGTGTGGCACTAGTGTGGAAAGCTGTCGAATAAAATGGCAACAACCTTCGAATGCTTCTATTGCTGCCTGTGCCACCAGTAACCGATCCGTGTTGATATAATAGAAACCATTCACCACCAGTTGCCAATATTAAAGTACGTCCACACGACCACGATACACCCGTTCACAATCACCAAGCCAACTGAAAATAGCAATACCAATTACATGTGCTAATTAAATTCCTGTCACATGATGAGTATTCATACACAAATACCCACGTCATACGCTGTACAAAGCAAATACAACACTTGGCTTGGTTAGGCTCGACCAAGGGTCGGGCCAATTTAATTTATAAATTTAGCTCGCATTTACATAGTGGAAAACTAGGCTGATTTACCTACAACAGTTATGCTAATTTGATTTCCGGCATGTTAGTTGACAAAGAAATGAAAGATTTCTTGAATTTTCGGCGATAGCTACGTGGATTTGAACCAAAATGTTATCGGCAAGAATGCGACAGTGACAGCCACTGAAATTGAAGGCAAATGAACACGCCAAGCAAAAAAGACTTTTTCCAGTCGTAGCGTAAAATGAAGGCACATACCATTTTGGCTTTTGAGGGGAATGGAAATCAGTTGATTTGAGGGTGTCACAATAAGCGAGGGAGTAAATCGTTCTTAAGCTACGAAAAAAATGAAGACCTTGAACGTACTTTTTTGACTTTAGTACAACGTCATTTTTGTTTGATTACCTAACGTTTTTAGGTTCATGTGCTGTAAGTTACAGAGCACATACCTAAGCGGCCGTCCCTCAGCAAATAATGAAGCAAAGCCATTTTCGAAACTCTTCCTTTTTACGCAAACTGGGAAGTTCGAATTACTAAACGAAGTACAGAACGACGAAGCTTAGAATCCAAAAATTATATCTCAAAAGTGAATATTCATGGTGTATTTTAAGTCTAACCGGACCATAAGTTGGAATTCGTTAGTGCTCTAAGTATCCAAATATATTTTAGTATAAGGTAGTAATTATTTCAAACGAAGTAGCAATCCGTATTAACAAAATAACCACGGTCCTTCAAGTACCGTTTGATGATGCTGTCTGGTAAAAACATACTAGGACGTGTATGCAGATAAGACACATCCCCCTATCCATAGAGCTCTATGCTATTTTATCTATGGATAAAGTTATTATGGATAAGGGCATGCAACTTTTATTTATTTATTCAGAAACACTTGCATTCCATAGAGAAAAAGGAAAAAATAACAATCAGGAAAGATAAAAAGAACAAGCATTCACATAAGGATAAGGAAATTCACTGAATTAACTTATTTCAGGACTTAATAACGAGTTCTTTTTATTGAACTGTGCCACTTGAATGCACATATGTTCACCACTGAGTATCAACTTTTTGTCCAATTGCTGTCAAAATGACATTCCATTAGAAAATGAAATTCATGCTCAATTTGATCTTGGTTGCAAGTTCTATCTTTTAAAAGGATTTTAAAAGATTCTCCCTACTTAAATGTTAAGACAGAAAAAATTAAACAAAACTTTGAAAGTGTATGACGGATCTCATAGTATTTTTTAGCTCAAATACATGTAGGTAGCTTTCTAATTTAATATTGCATTTAAACTTCCTATATGTTCAGTATTTGTTTGAGTGGAATCTGTGCAATTATCATTGTTGATTTTTTGTCACCACTTGTTTATAAACAGTTGTTCAAAATGTTCATTAATTTGATAAATTTTAGTGTCCATCTCTTCTCCCATTTTATTTAGCTGCTTTTGGCAGATACTTTCAATACTGTTCATATTTTTATTGACACACACTGCTTTGTGTATTAGACTGTCCGATGTGTTTGAAATTCTATTAAATCACTGTTTCTTATCAAAAACCAATGGAGTATTATAAGCAGTTGACAAAACTGTTCCCTTCATTTTTAGCTCCGCTGTCATTGAAGATAACTGAGCTTAGCTCATGGGTTGACTGGATCTGTCGTCATCTGTCTGTTGTACATAGTGCATTGTCTGTACCAAAATTCATAAATGATTATAAAAATTAAGAGAATAGGTTTGTTGTGTCTATACATGTACATACATTTTTGGCGCACTTTATTTATTCAAATTGGGAGCTGTGCTTACATAGTCATTAAATAGTCTTAAAATAAAATAAGCTATGAAAAAAACACTAGCAATATTTTCTTCACTGCATTGTTTTAAATACAGTGGTCAGCTTCGACTTCTACAGTCAGATGATGTCATGGATAGCGACTCGGATATGACGGATGAGGACGAAGATCTAGCTGATATAATAGATCGTCCACCATGTTCTGCCCCGAAAACAGGTATGGTGCACATCATACACAAACTACAAACTGAAGCACTTGCAACTTGCACAAACAAACAAAAAAAGTCAGGAGAACTGTTGCCGGGCACAAAAAAATACACAAGCTACAATTTTGAAATTTTTACAATCACAAACCCCATTTGTTTCTAACTCCATGCACATTAAGGTAGAGATGCAGTTTACCTGTCAGGTATTTTAATTAGTTAATTAAGAAACCAAGATTACCTTCCTTGTCCACAAAACTATATATTTTCGGAAAGCTTATTGTATGAATTTTAAAATTTTGTTTTTTATGGACACTGTAGTTTGAAATATGCACAAAATGTGCTTTTTTGGTCAAAAGTGATTTAAAAAAAATTAGCTTCTAAACCATGCTTCTGTTTCCTGTCAAATTTGGTTTATGGGTACATCTGTTTACTATAAAGAAAGTGCCGTCTTGAAAACTTTCTACCAGTTGTCATTTTTGCAGGGCGGCAGCTCAAATTTCACTACTTCAAGTTTATGCATAAATTAACACCCAGGCTAGTCGTCTGTACGATTGTTGTAACACTGTTCAACCAAAAACAATGCCCCAACGGCGTTTTGAAGATGAACACATTGTCAATCATTTGTACAAATTTCAAAACAAAAGGTTAAACCGTCTAGGAGCTATTTCTTTTTAAAGTTCTAGGATGTGCACTAAAAAGAAGCTGAGATAATTGCTAATTTGCATAACAATTCACTCAGTAAGAAGTTTGCTAATGCTCATAATAAAAATGGCTGTAACAATTCCAAATTTAAATGTATTATCGTTTTGTTAAAAGTTAAATATAGTGTGTATCCCGTCATTTCTTTTTTTCACCATGTTTCTTTTTTATTATTTATGTACAGCCTTGCTAAATCTTGCTAAACATTCAAAAGAGAGAATGTTTGCACCTGTTATCTATATTTTAAAATCGTTTTTTTGTACAAAATGTTAACAGTCTATAGCCAAGACTGGATAATACAAAGCAAAAAAAAAAAAATTTCACTCTCAAGAGCCCACGAACCTGCATCTCTACCTTAAATTCTGTGTGCATAATTGCCAATTTTTATGGAATTTGTACAGTGTTTCACGTAATCTTCCATTTTCGTTGTCCAATGTACATTTTGAATTGCGACAATGTGTTTAATTCAAATACAGGACAATTATCATAGTAAACATAAAACAAAGTGTTTTGTTTCAATTTTTATGGTATTTTTGAAAGGTATAATTCTTATTGTGATTTCGACATATGCAAATATGAATGAACTATTGTTATAAAAAAAACTAAGATAATCCTCCTACTATCCATTTTAATAATTATCAGTTTTAATGCTTGGCGTCTCCTAATACCACACATAAAAACTTTCAGGTGATGATTACACAATGAAATACTGTAGAGAAGGAAATGTTCACTGGGTGTATTATTAACAGTTTTTATATTCAGAGATAGTGACCACATTTTAAATTTACAAATTTCTGAAGCAGAAATACATTCTATTATCAATTTTGCCTGTTCACTGCAATTTTCATTTAGTGCATTCAGCTATAAGCGTAAATAAAACCCTGCGAATACTTAATCTCTATACAGTAACATGCCTTGTTAATATATCTTTAATTTGGAATATTTCAGCTGCAGACTTAATTGCTGACAGGCAAAAGATTGAGGTAAGTATAACAAAATTTATTAGCTCCGCTGTCGACTTTGTCGAGCGGAGCTTATCATATGAGTGATTGTCCGTCGTCGTCGTCGTCGTTCGTCGTTGTCCGTGTCAATGTTTTACTTTTTCGACTTCTTCTTGAAAACTACAAGCCTGAATGCTTTGATACTTGGTGTATATGTACCTTGGGTAGACCTCTCTTAGGTTTGTTCATTTCATGTTGATATCTTCAATTCTCTAATTTTGGTGAATATTTTTGTCATTTTTGGTAAAAAGTGATATTTTCGACTTCTTGTTAAAAACCGCAAGTGCAAATGCTTTGATATTACATATATAGGTACTACATGTGGACCTCTCTCAGATTTGTTCATTTTGTAATGATATCTTTAATTCTCTAATTTTGGTGAATATTTTTGTCATTTTTGGTAAAAAGTGATATTTTCGACTTCTTGTTAAAAACCGCAAGTCCAATTGCTTTGATACTACATATATAGGTACTATATGTGGACCTCTCTCAGATTTGTTCATTTCGTGATGATATCTTCAATTCTCTAATTTTGGTGAATATTTTTGTCATTTTTGGTAAAAAGTGATATTTTTGACTTCTTGTTAAAAACCAATAGTTCAATTGCTTTGATATTACATATATAGATACTACATGTAGACCTTTCTCAGATTTGTTCATTTTGTGATGATATCTTCAGTTCTCTAATTTTGGTGAATATTTTTGTCATTTTTGGTAAAAAGTGATATTTTCGACTTTTTGTTGAAAACTGTAAGTCCGATTGCTTTGATATTACATATATAGGTACTACATGTGGACCTCTCTCAGATTTGTTCGTTTTGTGATGATATCTTCAATTCTCTAATTAATTTATTTTGGTGAATATTTTTGTAATTTTTTGGTAAAAAGTGATATTTTCGACTTCTTGTTAAAAACTTTAAGTCCGATTGCTTTGATACTGTTCATATTGTTCATTTTCTAATGATGTCTTCAGTTCTTTAATTGAAATGTGCATTGCTAACAGCGGAGCTATCTCAGCCGATAGGCTGCTTGTTTTCTATTTGTAATTCCTTTGCATACAATATTTAAAAAATACTATTTTCTCAACAGGAAAGTAAAATAAATCATGAAATGGTTCTTACAAATGGGAAATACTCTACAAAACCCAGTACAAGATACAGCGTACCAAAACTCTTACAGATGGTAGGTATTTGTCTCATGATTTCCAAATATAAATATAGTTGATTCCGTGTTCTTACCAGAAATGTTCTCTAAAAGCATCATGTCTAATTTGCATACAGCATTTCATTTAATAATTTATATTATGCTTTGAATTGTAGCGCGAGGCTGGTCAATGTGGATATAATGGAAGGTTTTCACGAGGTGATTGTAACACAGTGTCATCGAGGTATGTAGACGATCATTATGCTTGATACATGATATCATGATACTTTGAAAAGTCTACGGATAATAGACAGCCTGGAGGGCTCTAGCAGGCCTTACTTTTGGGTCAATCTGTGCATACAAGTTGCCTTGGTAATGTACTGAAGTCTTGGAAACAGCCAATTAGTGATTACACAGAATTCTATGTTGAATATATATTTACATAACGATTCACCAGGCCACTAGGTTAAGTAAAAATAAAAGAAACTTAGCACTAGGCATGTCAAATATACATTATACATCTCTGATTAAGACAGTGATGATGCTGCAAGTGAGTTGTGTTCCCTATCAGGCACAATTTATAATTATATTAAATAAGATTAGATTTTAATTGATTTTAACATATTCAAAATTCATATACTTTATTTATTGCAGGTACTTGCCTAATTTCATGGCTGCTATGGCAAGATTCGGACACAAGGCGTTCTGCGGGACTCACTCAGAGGATGGTAGTGTCTTTGTGACAGCATGTCAAGACCAGCTGATACGATTATATAACACAACAAAAGGATGGTTTGATAACTTCAAAACAGTAGTTGCTAGGGACGTAGGATGGAGTATCCTTGATACAGCATTCAGGTTGGTGTCTATGTATCTGATGCAACAATGTAAATAATTTATGTGCAATAAATAGTCTGGCACATAGTTCATTGTGTGTATCAGGAACATAGTTTATTGTGTGTAACTGGTACATAGTTTATTGTGTGTATCTGGTACATAGTTTATTGTGTGTATCCGGTACATAGTTTATTGTGTGTATCTGGTACATAGTTTATTGTGTGTATCTGGTACATAGTTTATTGTGTGTATCTGGTACATAGTTTATTGTGTGTATCTGGTACATGGTTTATTGTGTGTATCTGGTACATAGTTTATTGTGTGTATCTGGTACATAGTTTATTGTGTGTATCTGGTACATAGTTTATTGTGTGTATCTGGTACATAGTTTATTGTGTGTATCAGGAACATAGTTCATTGTGTGTTTATGGTACATAGTTTGCTGTGTGTATATGGTACATAGTTTATTGTGTGTATATGGAACACAGTTCATTGTGTGTTTATGGTACATAGTTTGTTGTGTGTATATGGTACATAGTTTATTGTGTGTATATGGAACACAGTTCATTGTGTGTTTATGGTACATAGTTTGTTGTGTGTATATCTGGCACATAGTTTATTGTGTGTATCTGGTACATAGTTTATTGTGTGTATCTGGTACATAGTTTATTGTGTGTAACTGGTACATAGTTTATTGTGTGTAACTGGTACATAGTTTATTGTGTATCTGGTACATAGTTTATTGTGTGTATGTGGTACATGGTTTATTGTGTGTATCTGGTACATAGTTTATTATTGTGTGTATATGGTACATAGTTTATTGTGTGTATCTGGTACATAGTTTATTGTGTGTATCTGGTACATAGTTTATTGTGTGTATCTGGTACATAGTTTATTGTGTGTATCTGGTACATAGTTTATTGTGTGTATATGGAACACAGTTCATTGTGTTTTATGGTATATAGTTTGTTGTGTGTATATGGTACATAGTTTGTTGTGTGTACATGGTACATAGTTTATTGTGTGTATCTGGTACATAGTTTATTGTGTGTATCTGGTACCTAGTTTATTGTGTGTATCTGGTACATAGTTTATTGTGTGTAACTGGTACATAGTTTATTGTGTGTATATGGATTACAGTTCATTGTGTGTTTATGGTACATAATTTATTGTGTGTTTACGGTACATAGTTTATTGTGTGTCTTGTATATGGGACATTGTTTATTGTGTGTATCTGGCACATAGTTTATTGTGTGTATCTGGTACATAGTTTATTGTGTGTAACTGTTACATAGTTTATTGTGTGTATCTGGTACATAGTTTATTGTGTGTATCTGGTACATACTTTATTGTGTTTATCTGGCACATAGTTTATTGTGTGTATCTGGTACATAGTTTATTGTGTGTATCTGGTACATAGTTTATTGTGTTTATCTGGTACATAGTTTATTGTGTGTATCTGGCACATAGTTCATTGTGTACATCTGGTACATAGTTTATTGTGTGTATATGGATTACAGTTCATTGTGTGTTTATGGTACATAATTTATTGTGTGTTTATGGTACATAGTTTATTGTGTGTATATGGAACACAGTTCATTGTGTGTTTATGGTACATAGTTTGTTGTGTGTATATGGTACATAGTTTGTTGTGTGTACATGGTGCATAGTTTATTGTGTGTATCTGGTACATAGTTTATTGTATGTATCTGGTACATAGTTTATTGTATGTATCTGGCACATAGTTTATTGTGTGTATATGGTACATAGTTTATTGTGTGTATATGGTACATAGTTTATTGTGTGTTTACGGTACATAGTGTATTGTGTGTCTTGTATATGGGACATAGTTTATTGTGTGTATCTGGCACATAGTTTATTGTGTGCATCTGGTAAATAGTTTATTGTGTGTATCTGGTACATGGTTTATTGTGTGTATTTGGTACATAGTTTATTGTGTGTATATGACACATAGTTTATTGTATGTATCCGGTACATAGCTTGTTGTGTGTATCTGGCACATAGTTTATTGTATGTATCTGGTACATAATTTATTGTGTTTATCTGGTACATAGTTTATTGTGTTTATCTGGTACATAGTTTGTGTGTATCCAGCACATCGTTCAGTGTATGTATCTGACACATTATATATAAAAAATAAAAACAAATAAAAACAACCAACCAAAAATACTATAAAGCAATATTTACAAAATCTGCATGGATAGATCTCTTTTAAATTTCAGTTATTAGTTCTCTGTAATATTTTGTGATAATTTGCATTTGTTTGAGAGTGTTGGAACATCGTAGCAAAATATTTACATTCCTGAAATATTTATCAATTTCTCCATCAGTTTATTTTATATTTGCTGAGAAAATCATGCATGTAGTAGTTAAAAGAGAAATGGATTAGATTTTTGAATTAATGTCCTGTATATTATTATTATTTCACAGCCCAGATGGTCACTATATTATTTACTCCAGCTGGTCAGATTGCAGTAAGTACTACAGACATCACTATTTGACTGCATGTCTTTCTTTATCTTACTCATTATTCTGACCAGCATATTTCCTATGTTTGTTGTTTGTGTTTTCTATATTTCTAGTTTTCACTCATGTTCTAATAAATCCTGACACCCGCGACTTACAGAGGGGTCACTATATTGAACTTTCAACAAAATGGGCTTTTGACGAAATTTTATGCACCACCTACTATGGCTAGATTTATATAACTTACCGTATTTATCCGGCTAAGAGCCCATGCCCGGACAAACACCCACCCCCCACTTTTGATAAAATAAAGGAATTGAGGTTATATCTTAGCATATGCCCAGGGTTTTTTTTCCACACCTGTAATAAAATAAAATAACAAAAACCTTTTTTGTTCGTTGTATTAACAGTTGACTTCCTTGCAGTCTGTTGTGATTCTGCTAAATAAAAATAAATATCAATCGCGTAAAATGAGGAGTGAATGCAAAATAGCTGTGACATAAATACAAAAATGTAGAGCAGCACGTTCACCAATGTTTACGCAGTTTACATTTATTTTTTTATCAGAAACATAGCAGCCAGTGAGTCAACAAAAATGTAAATTAGTGTGTGTGTGTGTGTGTACTTGGATTGCTATATGTTGCGAGGACAAAAATACAGATATATAGCTACTTCCGAGGACATACACACCTTCCGAGGACCTTTTTCATAGTCCTCGGAAAACATAATTTATATTAATAGTTAATTCGATTATTAATACGTTTTGCGTAGCTTAGGTTTAGTATCGGGGGAAGGTATGGTTCACATTATATTAATATTAATATAATTATACCATACCTTACCCCGATACTAAACCTAAGCTTCGCAAACATTTCTATGTTCAGTCACGGGATATTCAACTCTTGTTTAATTAAACTTAATTAAAATGCAATTCTCCATTGTATTGCATTGTAATTGAGTTTAATTAAACTCCAATTAAAACGCAACCCTATATAGGAACGCGTTTTAATGGAGTTCATATCGCAACTATATTAAAAGTTAATTCAACTATATTAAAAGTTAATCCAATGGAGTCCTCGGAACATATTGCAATACAAGTATGTGTGTGTGTGTGTGTGTGTGTGTGTGTGTGTGTGTGTGTGTGTGTGTGTGTGTGTGTGTGTGTGTGCGTGCGTGCGTGTGTGTGTGTGCGTGCGTGCAGGGTTCTCCCCAGGGCTTTTTAGCGCCGAGGTCCGCGGCGCTATACCTGTGAATCTCGGCGCTTCACTTGGGACCTCGGCGCTATGTGTTCCCACCTCGGCGCTTGATTTCATATTTGACATGCCAATATCAGATGTGAAAAAGCTTTGTTCGCCACGCCGGTCGGCCCCGACCGTCACTCAAAATTAGTGACCACCACGGAAATGCTTCCGACGAGGACTATTGTCTGATTGTTGGTATAATTACGTACCGACCGACACGCATCCTGCCTGTCGTGGATTATAATTTATAAACAATAGACCTAGTCGCACGATACGTAGCGGCTAGTCAAATTTGTGGAATTAGCACCTCTTTGTTTGTAAGTAAATAATTTCTGCGATAGACACAGTCTTTAGATTGAAAGCTAAAATTATTTCAAAATCAATTCCACCTCGATATAACATGGTCAAATCGGAGTTCACGATCAGTTCACGCTACTCAAGAAAAAAACAACGTGTTTATTGCGTGATTTGGTAAAATACATTTGAACTGTTATCATTGCGAATCATGTAAAAACTCTTCTTTCAAGACCTAATTTACCTTTTAAAAATTGCAAATCACCTTTTTCGAAAGCTGTCATGCAGTTTTCAATTGAAATCGATGCCAACACATCGTGCTACGACATCGCTTTACTTCCGCAATGTAATTTTTATGATCACTACCATTCGGAAAACTTCGGGTTCTACCGGCATTACCATGCGGCATTTTGATTGGTTAATGGAATTCTTGACCCATCGGGTCAAAGGACACATGCTAATGTTTCACAAACATCATGGCGGGTCTGTTTTTTTTACCGAAGCGATCAAGTGATCAAAAATAATCGCTCCCGATAAAAATAAGTCGGATTTTACTTACATTTCATATCAAAAAAAAAGAAGTAAAATTTGTTGAGGAATTATTGCTATAACTGGTGTATAACATGGCCAAGTAAGTTATGTCACGTCGTAACTTTGATGATCGTTTTGAAGCTTTATTTGTTCGCTCATTACTGTAATTGTAAACGTTTTAGAAGTTGATGGTAGGAATAATAAATTACAACAATACGTCAATTAATTACGTGATCGATTTTTTGAAGGAGAATGTTTTTGGAGTGAATAAAATTATGAGATTCGTGAACATAAATCTGGCTTAACGTTTTGAATGCGTTTCCTTCCACGTTTTACAAAACAATTAAATTGCAACAATAATGTGTTTGTTTTTAGTCTGCAGCATTTGTATTTCGAGAATGTTTCAAACTCTTCTAAATTGTGAAACATAATGTATTGATTCCATTAAAAAAAATATTTGCCCTGTGACTGAGCTCACTAATATTCATAATTGTAAATAAGTTGAAGGAAAGATATGTAAATGATATGCAAATTAGCCCCGGCGCTATGCATTTTTTCTGGGGAGAACCCTGCGTGCGTGCGTGCGTGCGCGCGCGCGTGTGTGTGTGTGTGTCACTTTTTTTGTTCCACCGTTATCTCAAGAACCACTAATCAAATTTTTGTGAAAGTTGGTACAATATTATTAATTACCTAATTTACATAATGATTAATCAATTTTCGGCTAATCATAACATGTCAATAAAACTTGGTACATATATGTCATATGACACTGCACAGACCTGATAGTTTTTAGGGTAATATCAGTACATATTAATTACCTAATTTGCATAATTAATTAATTTTCAGCTTTTGATATTTCAAGTAGTAATGATCATGTTTCAATGAAACTTGGTACATAGTTACTTGAGGACTGTGCAGAGACCTAATTAGTTTTTGGGTAAATATTTGTGCATATTAATCACCTTACTAGCATAATTAGTTAATTTTCAGCTTTTCACCTGATATCTCAAGTACTAATCATCACATTTCAATGAGACTTGCGACATAGATATTCTAGGACTGCAGAGACCTGATTAATTTTGGGATAAATAATTGTGCCTATTAATTACCTAATTTGCATAATTAGTTAATTTTTTGCTGTTTTATGGCTGTTGCACTGATGTCTAAAAGCCACTCTTTTGGATTTCAATGAAACTTTTAAAGAGTACCCATCACATTTCAATGAACCTAGGACTATACACCATATTAGTTTTTGGTAAATATTTATGCTTCTTAATCACCTAATTAATATAATTAATTAATACTGATATCTCAAGTATTGATCATCACATTTGAATAAAACTTGGTACATAAGTGCTCGAGGACAATAGACAGCCTGACTAATTTTGGGTTAAAATCTGTTCATATTAATTATCTAATTAGCATAATAATTAATATTATTTTGGTTCTAATCACATTTCAATGAAACTTGGTACATTGTGCAGACCTTATTAGTTTTACACTTAAATCTGTTCATATTAGTTACCTAATTTGCATAATTAGTTTTCTGTGTTTCCATCAACATCTCAAGTTCAAGTAATTTTGAATTAATTTTTAATGTGTCTCCAATACTCTCAGCACACGGGAGTTCTTTCTAAGCTTTCTTTGACTGTAATATGTCGCGGCCCTGAAAAGAGCCGTTAGATTTGTATTTCTTTATAGAAACGATTCAAGCAGATCTTACAGTATATGGAGAGCCGCAAAGCAAGTATTGCACTCGTTCGGCTTTAGTGTCGTCGACAATGAAACCAATGTTACAATATTGTAGCAACCTGTACCTGGAAGACTGGTTGAAAGTGTGTTGTTTTGGCTTCATAAAATATTTGGTAGTGGCTTGCGAATCCATAACTGGGGACAGCAATTTTGCAATGTCACGCCGAAGACTTCCATTTTTTTTACCATCTTTCATCACAGCTATTGCATTTCTGTTGTGAAAATTATCTATTTATATCTAAAATCCTATTTCACGCCCATCCCAATATCCATATAGCGAGACATATTCCAATAGCCGGAAGGTACCTTGAGTGCTTCTCTCTCAGATTTGTTCATTTCGTGTTGATATGTTCAATATTATTGTCTTATTTACAGCGAATATTTTTGTCATTTGTTGTCAAAAATGCTATTTTCGACTTCTTTTTGAAAACCGCTAGCCCAAATGTTTTGATACTTGGTATGTAGGCATCTTGGACCTCTCTCAGATTTGTTCATTTTGGGATGATATCTTTAATTCTCTAATTGTGATGAATATTTTTGTCATCTTTGGTAAAAAGTTATATTTTCGAAGACTTGTTAAAAACCTCAAGTCCGATTGCTTAGATATTATATATGTAAGTACTACATGTGGACCTCTCTCAGATTTGTTCATTTCGTGATGATATCTTTAATTCTCTAATTTTCATGAATAATTTTTGTCATTTTTGGTAAAAAGTGATATTTTCGACTTCTTGTTAAAAACTGAAAGTCCAATTGCCTTGATATCTAGGTACTACATGTGGACCTCTCTCAGATTTGTTCATTTCGTGATGATATCTTTAATTGTCTAATTTTTATGAATATTTTTGTCATTTTTGGTAAAAAGTGATCTTTTCGATTTCTTGTTAAAAACCAAAAGTCCAATTGCCTTGATATTACATATGCAAGTACTACTTGTGGACCTCTCTCAGATTTGTTCATTTCGTGATGATTTTGTTCTTTAATTATCTTATTTTAATGAATATTTTTGATAAATTTTAGTTGATTTTGAGTTCACGCTATTTAGCGTGTTCGTCGGCGGGGAAATCCTAAATTCGAATGATTCTTCACTGTTGATTTTTATTATTTCTGGTTTATTTGTCACATTATAAGCAATACATTATTTTTGTTTTACTTCTAATGTTGCATATTGTTCATTTATTTCTCATGCATGTTTTTATTTACCATTCTATTCCCTGTAGCAGTTTGATCTGCATGTTGTCGATTTTTGCGAAATTGCAGGGGATATCCGAGCAAACGCCTACCCCTATTTTTTCGCAATTTTCCATGTTCAGGACTCTTGGCTCTTACTCGGATAAATACGTTAGTACCCAATATTGTTTGTCATGAATAAATAAAATGAAATCTGTCGTTTCTCATTTTGCTAGTTCACATTTGCAATGTTCATGGAGAGCATAATGTACATGATGCGTTGAATCTAGAGCCTGAGGGGGACAGGTTTTGTGCATTCTCAGTTCAGTTTTCAAGTGATAGTAAAGAAATAGTAGCAGGGTAAGTTTATATAACACATCAGTAATAGCATTGTAAACAATATAATCAATCCCAAGCTGTCTACAAATATAAAGGTGTTTATCGTTGAGATACAGTACTCATTTCGCCCAACCTCCCGCCCGCTTCCGGATTTCAATCTCTTTTTTTTCGCTCGCTTTGTTCAATTCGACCGGACAATTTCCGCTTTTTTTTTTGACCGTGCAAATCCGGAAGTATCCGCTCGCTCGCTCGCTTGCCTGACAGCACAACCGCCCGCATTCACAGTTCATTACCTATTGTTTTATGTACAAGTGTATCATTTTTGTTTTTATGATGTTAAAAGAAGAATAAATACAATCAGAAATTTATAGAACGACCGTTGAAACAATACGGTGGATCACACTGCCATATAAAATTTGTAATAATACATACGCGTAGTAATAATGTCCACCATAAACAAGATCGAACCAAACATGTGAAATCAAATATGAGCCTGACACAGACACAATTAATATGAAATAAAGCTATCTATTTTTGGTGGAGAACGAAAAATGTCTACTGTAGAGTATGGTACATGTATTTGTCGAGTACCGTGTGTAGAATGACACGCATGGTTTGGGTTTAACGCGGGTCAAGTTGTAGTTATGTAAATCCATGCACCTATAACAATATTGAAGAATATCTGCAGGAATAGTAAGAGTGTGAAAAAAATGACCAATCCATTGTTATAGAATGACCGGACTGTACAATTTGTCAAACAAATACAATAATTGCAAATGTAATGTCGGCCGGCGCCCATCTTACTTGTCTGAAGTTATCAAAGCCGACATCAATGGAGATCAGAATGGAATTCCTAAATGGAGTCAATTTGTGTAGTTTTCTTGATTTATTCTGCAGATATCGGTAAAATGTAGGTAAGGCTTAGGCGAAATTCGAAGGAGCAACTAATATTCTTCAACCTGGTAATTTTTTTAGATTTTATTTTTTAGATTTTTCGTCTGTTTTTTCGAGTTTAAAAAATGTGAGCTGGCTGGAGCCTTCATCCCTTGTCTATTTCTTACACTAGATACTAGCCCCCCCCCCCCCCCCCATAGAGACTGCGTATTACAGTTGATTATAGTTCCTGGGCTCCCTGTGGATACAATGTACGATCATCGTTACTCCAGCGGTCAGTTGGCAAGCGGACGATGTTTCTGAAGCCAACCATAGCAAGAGCGAACGAACAAAAGCGAGCAAGCGAAGGGGAAAAAAGCGGTCGGTTTTTGTGCAAAAAATTCATCAAAATCAATCATTTCTGTCATTACAGAACCAAGTCATAACATGGATATACAGTGTATTTCATTCAAACTTGCTATGTCCATTGAACAAATATTCGCTAGATTTGAACATTTTGTGACAATATCTTGAATTCTCTTATATCAGTCATTATTTTTGTCATTTTTGGTGAAAACGACATTTTCGACTTCTTCTTGAAAACCGCTATTCCAATTGATTTGAAACTTATATGTGTAACTTTGAAGGACCCCTATTAGATTTCAATATTTCATGACTATATTGTCAATCCTAGCGAATCTTTTTTATAATTTTTTATGAAAATGATATTTTCGATTCCTTCTTGAAAACCGCTACTCGTATTGCTTTGATACTTGGTGTATGTGTTTCTTAGGTGGACC
Organism: Saccoglossus kowalevskii; assembly: GCF_978046115.1. Taxonomy (NCBI): domain Eukaryota; kingdom Metazoa; phylum Hemichordata; class Enteropneusta; family Harrimaniidae; genus Saccoglossus; species Saccoglossus kowalevskii. The sequence continues at coordinate 10,560,027 of NC_140646.1, forward strand.
TATCTCAGATTTGGACATTTTGAGACAATATCTTTAATTCTGTAATTTTTGCAAATATTTTTGTTCAAAAATGACTTTTTCTTGATGACTTGCTAGTTTGATTGAATTGATACTTGCATATGAACCTTGGGTGGATCTCTATCAGATCATTTTGTGACATAATGGGTCTTTGTTAAAAATTTGATTCAAAATGGCTGATTGATGGCTATTTTGTTTTCATGAATGGCTGGACTATCATGTTGAAAATGTACACATACATCATCCAACAGATTTGCACATGCATCTTTTTCAGAATATGATTCAAATGGCTGATCGTCATTTTCATGCTGGAAATGTCATGCGCAGAATGAAGGAAGGAATCTGTTTTACCACATGTTGGTATAGGATACTAATCAATGGTAATGTCTTTTTTACAGAGCTAATGATGGTTGTATGTATATATTTGACAGAGAACAAAACAAAAGAACATTAAAAGTAAGTTAGCTTGTAATGCTTCTCAGGAAAGTTGACCATTTGATTTACCAGAGAAGTTTAAGCCAAGTTTCACATCTTGTTGGTAATTTGTTCAGTTTGCTAGTTCTGATGTTATTTATTGTTTTGACATATTGACAAATTATTCATGTCATTCACAAACTTTCAACCTATTAAAACAGAGTGGAAAAATTACCACAAAGTGATACATTGATGTTGATTTATAGATGGGTCTTTGTCTTTTTTGTTCAGTGAGAGGAAAACTGCCAGGAAACATGCAAAAATTCTATCGGAATTCATGTTAAAGTAATATAAATAGTATTCATCAGAATTTTTCAACAGGTATCTGTCTTGATTATTTCACACTTTATTCAGTGAACAACATTTTGAGTTGTGGGTAAAACATTTTGACCTTACATGTAGGAACCAATGGTACATGTACATGACCCCAAATCTCCATTTTCGTGGATGTTTGACACACTTTTTATGCAAAAAGTAAATCAGTGACCATACTTTTTTAATTGGATTCTGTAAACAACACCATGAAATAAGGCCGTATAGTAAAATTCAGGAAAATCTGTTGATAAGTTTCAATGAGTGGAATTTTTCTCACAGATTGAAACCCACGAAGATGATGTGAATGCTGTGGCATTTGCAGACAGGACATCTCAGATAATCTACTCAGGAGGTGATGATGGTATGGTGAAAGTTTGGGACAGGCGGACATTGAGTGAGGCATCACCAGAACCCGTGGGAAAATTAGCTGGTCATAGCGATGGCATTACGTACATAGATTCCAAAGTAAGTTAACTTTGTAATATTGCTCATCATTCGCTAGTGGAAGAGTTACATGTAGTTGCACTTTGCTAGGCTCATATGTAAACTGTTATTATTTTCTTTGACAGAAAGATAACTATCATCTGATTTCCAACTCCAAAGATCAGTCCATAAAATTGTGGGACACACGGAAATTTTCCTCATCTGATTGTGTTGAAGCGGCGCGGCGTGCAGTGGCTCAACAACAGTGGGATTACAGATGGCAGAAGTTTCCAAGTCGATGTAAGTTTACATGTACTTTCAGATTACAGAGATTGAATGACTTTCTGTGATTGCACTTGGACTAAACAAGAGGTAGAAAAGTGTTCAGATACTATATAGGGGCCTGAAAATACAAAATCGGGAAAAATTGGGGGTGGGCGCTTACCCAAGGACCACCCCAAAAAAGATTTTAAAAAGTTGTTTTTGTGATCGTATGATAAGGTCAAATAAAGGAATGCTTTCGTACACTTTGTACACGTACTTATTTTTTGATTTATGCGAGGTTTCAATAAACGTGAGCACTCGTGAGAACTGTGGGAACACTAAGACACAGGGTCGAATTTCAAGAATAAAACTTGTTTTATGTCAGCGAATGAAGTTGTATTACTCACTGAAATTGGCTACAAAGTATGGTAGGTATTGTAATCACTGCACGGTTACTTTCTTAGTAACCGTGATCAGTGCAAGTCGAAACGGCCGGGAAAAACTACCGCTTGTAATCCAAGATGGCGATGACCTCATTAGCATAATTTTGTTCACGCACGTATTGATACATCGCATCGTAATTACTGAAGAATAGCAGACAGGGTTGTGAAACAAACCTTTTATTACTGATGTGAAATGTTTACAAACTATTGTGAATACATAAACATATTCAAATGGTGATACATAAAAAACAGACTGAAAATAAACTCTGGTCGACCTCATTAACATGATTTATTCACACACCCACACACGCGACAAAATTATGATTGCAACAAGTTCCCACCGTCGGCATGCCTCATTATGGTTATCGTAATGGACTTGAGGTCGGCAAAAGGTTTTTTCTTCAACGACAGAAAAATAATACACATGACCGTAATGCCATAGCTGTGATGAAGGATGGAAAGAAAGTAGCAAGTATACGACGTGATGGCTCAAAAGTGCTAACTCCCGTTCACATTCAGCTGGCATCGGTGTCGCTGGGTGTTTATGATAAAGGGAAGTTGTGCAACCAAATTTGCCGAGTTCACAGTTTTTCGCTGTGAAACGGAAGAGCCAAACTTAACGCGTAAAAATAGAACACATATTTTGACCTCTACGTGGCCAAGGAATGGCTGGACACGGATACGTTTGCGGTCGTTGCCAAAAAGCCCTGCGTCCATCGCCTGGCGATGCTCTTTCGTTATGGATTCAGTCAGCGAAGTGCTACGTTTTGAAACCAAAGCTAAGTGCTTCAAACCACTAACCAAAGTATGGATTATTGCAATATTGGATTCATCGCGAATGAAGAGAAAGCGGAACGTGTGCGCCAACATGCTGCGTGGTTCATCTTACGTCGTTAAGTTCCAATGAGTTTTTATGTAAAAACACAAACAAAACGGCCCTTTTCAGGGCCACCACACACTTCAAAAAGAGAACTACCGTCACAAACACACTATTTAAATAAATCAAACGCGTTTGTTTTTGACAAATAAAACTTTATTGTTGACCCCGTTCTTGGCTAAAAATCACCCTGGGCGTTTAACCGAGGATGTCCCCAACATGTAACTTTTGTGAAAACAGGGGGGTGGGCGCTTGCCCAGAGAGGGGCGCGTGCCCGGGGTAATACGGTATATATATCATTTCAAAACTTTACAGTGAATAATCCAGTCAATTCAGAAGAGACAACAAATTAGTCACCATAAAATATGTTACAAATCACTGGGCCAAAAAAATTATCCAAAGTGTGAAAATTATGAAATTGTCAGAACCATGAAAAACTAATCTCACTTGTATATGACAATTCACTGTGTTCAATCACCCACCATAGACTCCGGTCAGTCAAAATGACTATTTTGAACTGTAGGCATTAATCAGCGATTCTGCCGGTGATGGAGAGATAGAATCTAGGTCAGGGGAAACCCCATGACCCCAAGATTCTCTTCTCTTACGTCACAAACCACGTGACCGAGGCCATATGGTAGCGCCATTAACGACTGGACAATCACTCTGATTTTTCTCCGCCTCGAATGGAGATGAAATCTAGCAAGCTCTGCCTGGATCACTTGCTTTTTTCCTGTCCGGGTTTCTAGCTTGGGTTGTTGCCACTGGGCGGCATTCAACATTCTAGCTGGTAGGATAATTTTTTTTTGTCTTCTTTACCCTCGTGTCGTTTTCCCCTGTGTGTAATATTTTTTCACAACAAAGAAATTAAAACCCAGTGCCACTACGTAAGCTCTTGTTGGTTTCTTTGCCTTGAAGGCGTGCGTTTTTCACTGGAGTTCTGAGGCCTGAGATATTTTTATTTTCAGAGCCATCAAATCGCCAAGACTGACCACGTCGCTCGTATTTTCACAGCAAGTTCACGCGTCCAGTAAAAATCCAGTAAAGTGAGTAGCGTGTTTGGCATGAGTGGAAAGTCCTCACACTCGGCTACCGGTGCTTCGAGTAGGATGCCCGACAGTGGAGGTACCGATATTTTTTCGGTCTCCCCCCGCTGATCGGAGGGCATCCTCACAATCTGTGTTTTCAGGCAGTGTTTTACCTGATTTTACCGGCTACAGCGAGGCTGTGCCCCTGGAGGTTTTTTCCTCCTATGGGGCCCGTCACGGGTCTCTTTATGGATCCCTTCCTCACACAGCGCCAGGTTTGCCTCCGAGTTGATGGCTTTGGTCGAAGGACTGTCGGGGCAAATTGCGTCCCTGGCAGGCCGGGTAGATCAGACGCAGTCGGAGCGAGCTGTCTCCACTGCGACCCCTGGTGGCAAGCAGAAAGAAACACGAAAACATGTTTGCATTCAAACACGTCTCTTCCGGGGAACCCCCGTTCCCAGCCCCAGCTCTCCTACTAATTTGGGTCAGGCTCAGGCTAATTGCACCGGGCCTCCTCTGGAGCCTCGAGCACTGAATGCCAACGGGGTGCTGGCAGCCAAGCCTCCGATCTCGGGGCAGGGCTTTCAGGGCAGGGCACACGTTGACCCCCCTACTTTCAGCCAGCCAGGGTTCGGCACGCGGTAATGGTACAACGGTAACGAATTACCCTTGTGTCCGGTCTCCGCCGTGGGTTTTGACTCACTTCTTACCGACCCACGGGCGACTCCAGAGGGAACCGACCCTGTCATGAGACGCACAGTCGAACATGCTCTCTCTCACATATTTAAAGTGAAAAGGAGACACAGTTCGCTCGCGACGGATACAGCCGGTACCTCAGACAGTCCCCCAGAGTCTTCCATTCGTAACGACTCGGTGAGCTACGCTTTTGGGGTGATGCAGAGTTCCCTGATCCTAAGGCGACCACTTTCAGTTGCTTCAACGCTTATGGGATCACGGGCGTCGGGATCCAAAGCAACTTCGTCAGCACGTCTCTCCCTGTCCGTCCGAGTGCGGAGTGGCGCGCAAACTATGTTGATGGGCGGACATTGGCCGCGGAGGAGGTAATGCTACCCGGTCGGTATGGTTTCGGGATCAATCCCCAAAGTGTTGGATGAGACCAAAATACCCCCAATCGGATCCCAAGGCTCCTTCCCCAGACCCCGGTACCACGAATTTCTGTTGGGCAGACCCGGGTAAAGGGGGACAGCCACGTTCCATGGGCGTTCTCGCCAGCTCAATCTGAGGCGATCCATCACGCCCTGAGGGCAGATTTGCTTGAGCGCATTATTGTGCGCGCCCAGGACTCTGAGACCTCGGAGGCAGAACGTACCAGCCTCCTAGACCAGGCAACACATTTATTGGTGGGCCACCGCACATCTACGTGCGACATCCCCTAGTGTCACCTGGCTCTCTTGGCCGGGGCCACTACTGTGCAAGAAGACACGGCCTTAGACGCATGTGTTTTTGCTGGCAAGCTGAGTCAAGGGGTACGTCCCCACCTCAGTGACGCAGACTGGACATCTTCCACTCTCTTTATTCGGGGAATGGTGGGTACAGTCTCGAAGCTTCGGAGTGCAATGAACTAGAGGGTTCAGATCGAATCCGCTAGCCAGTTGGCCCTGCCAAGGGTAAGCGGAGGGCACCCCAAGCACGGAAAACACAATGCCCTAGGGCGTCGTCCGCTAGCCAGAGTCAGCCAGGAGGCAAGCGCTCATACCCTTCCACAGGAGGGAAGAGTAGTGGCGCGCCCCCAGGGAGGAAAGAGCCAGGCGGTGGTTCCTAATCCTCCTCGGTCGTCTACCCTGGCAGTGGGGGAAGCGTGTTTTGACGCTTACTGTACCTCTGCAACCAGGGGAACAGGCATGTGTTCGGCGAGTAGCCAGGTCACAACTTAGTGACTACTTCAGGCCTTGGGGCAGGGTTTTCCACGCGGCGCCCTGTTATCTGTAATTGGTGCCCTGTTTAATATGTCAGCGCCCTGTTACATATCCTGTGCGCCCTGCATGGTTCCAGACAAAGAAGTGTTTACAAAACAGGCCATCACTCATTGTCTTCCGAAGATGATTCATTGTGCTCAGGGTAACTGGTTCATTGTTTTTAAGGTGTGAAAACTGTGAAAATTTTTCAACACGATTAAAAATGAACATGTGGCCTAGAAAGGTGTATTACTGTACCCATATTTTTACTGCCAGGGTGACGTCAAATATATAAATCGTTATCGGTTATTGTTAAAACATAAGATCTGTGGTTAAAACCAAGTTCACGCCGTGACTTGTACATGTAGCAGCAACATCGTCACCGCCGAGCGGAACAAAGGCAGCCATGCTCTTGCATGATCGGTAAACAACCAACGCAGCCGACGTACATGTACCATCACAGACATTGCTGATCACCAAGAAGTCCACACGAATTGCTTGCTTAAACATGTAAATGTTTATATTTTGACGAATGTCTCTATTTAAAGTTGAATTTTCTTTAAATCACTATTTAAAACCCCGGTAAAACGGCCATGCTTTCAACTCGCATCATTAGTGGAGGAAATAAATTTACTTGTGTTCTTCCTGGAACAAATATTCTGATTGGTTGTTTTTCGCGTCAATGCGTGGCTTTGGCCAATCAAAAGTATCGTTACATAGTATCAGGGTGCACACAGTAAGCTGTTTTCAACAAGGCAGACATCAACAAACTTTCGATTTGAATGAAAATTATTCTTTTAAGTATGTATTTTGTAATACTATTATTTTTGATAGTAACTGTTAACTGCAGATCGAAAATCTTCTATTGTGTACATTTTATTTCGTTTGATCATCTTGCTTTTTGGTGCCATTCATGCAAGTTTTTTAATGAACCAATTACGAACATTTGTGCGACATCATACATTTTATTTTGCTTCGTCCAAATAAATATAAATCATAAATAAAAATTTTTGCTAAAAATTGAATTAAAGCATGTATGTATCTGGGAAAATAAATTAACAAACGTCTTTTTCTGGACGCGATCATTACTGGTAAACAACTGATGTCGCCGCGTGATGAATCGTGGAGCTAAAATCAGCTGATTGTAGGTGCTGGCGTTTACTTAATAATAGCTCCTCAAAATTCTCATTCATTTTGAAATAATAAATATATATTATGCATATGTAATAATATGTAGATTAATATATTTTTTGGTTTCCATTTTCAACATCCATGCCAATGATGCACGTTACAAATGTGCCACGCCCACTTCACATTGGCGTGTCCTGTTTAATTTTCAAACCGTGGAGAACCTTGCCTTGGGGAACTCACCTCATGGGAGAAGAGAGCACCCCCCCCCCTCCGCAACTGCCGAACCCATGGCCACATATCCCTGTCATACACAGATTGCGCCGGTGTAGACCGGTTTGGAGACAGTTGGTGACCGATCCCTGGACCTTTCCAGGTGGTGACATCCTGTTACGGGATACCGCTGAAATCTCCATCTCCCCCGTCAGTGTCTCCCCTATTGCGCACTGCCAGGGGACTCTCACAAGGCGGAAGCAATCAGGCAGGAAGTAGCAGTTTGCTGGGAAAAGATGCCATACACAGGGTAGATCAGCCGGAACTAAGTCCAGGCTTCTACCCAAATTTGTTCGTTGTACCAAATCTACAAGTGGTGGGCGCCCAGTTCTGGACCTAGGCAGACTGAATCAGACGTGCTCCTTCAACGATTACACATGGAGACGCCATTCATTGTTCTTCTCTCAATCCACCGTTTTGACTGGCTAGCCCCACTAGAATTAAGCGGGGCCTACCTGCACATACCGATGCACCCAGCGAGTTGCCATCTCCTTCGAATCGCCCAGCTGGACCAAGTATTTGATTTTCTGGTTCCCCTCATTCGTCTTATGCACAGCGCCCTACGTGTTCACCAGGATGATGAAACAGGTACTGCTGCTGCTACACCAAATGTCGGTACACCTCAATCCGTACCTAGACTGCTGGTTACTACACAACCCGGACAAGGGGTTAATAGTCAAACACGTCAGGCTAACACAAGATTCACTTCACCAGTTGGGCTCGTTAGTAAATCGACAAGTCCCATTGCAGTTGGTGTCCCTGGGCAAGAAGTTTGACACAAAGGTAAGCTTGGTATAGCTATTTCAAGCGTGTTGCTTAGCGCTAAGCAGCCTAGCCGAACGCCTAGTCAGCGTTCCCTCAGTGTCCCTCTGAAAACTAATGCGGATCATCGGAATGATGACCTCGGTTCGAAAGGTCGTTCCCCAAGCCGCATGACGCAGCTGCCCAGTATAACGCTTGTAATAACGCTGAGCTCTTGTATGGGAACTAGATAGGTGGGTTTTGATCTCGGACCAAGTGAAGGAAGCCCTGCCCTGGTGGTCGTCACTGGCCAACCTCGGACAGGGGCCCCCCTTGGACCCACTTGCCTCCTCCCAAGGTTGGGGAGTGCATCTATTGGACGAGCAAGCCCAAGGATATGGCCCCTGCATTAGTTTCGGGACTACCATATCAACCGACTCAAACTGAAAGCAGCTCTACCACGCTTTCTACCCATATTTCAAGAAGGAAGGGGACGCGTTCCCCATCGTTGTCAGTACTAGCGGAGCAAATCCTCCTTTGGTGCCTGGAATACAATGTGGAGCTAACCGCAATCCCCCTTCCAGGGGTGAGGAACAGTCTGGCAGATGCCCTTTCAGGGCGGCTCAGTCTCCAGAACACGGAGTGGCTGATACCCCAGTGGGTAGCCTCCAGGCGGTTTGCCGCTGTAGGACGGTCCAATGTTAGACCAGTTTGCTGCACCCCAGAACGCTAAGCTCCCAATGTAAGACCGCCATGTCTTTGTGTTACGGCCCAGGCAGGCAGGATAGGTCGGCCTCCCCAACTTCCATGACCAGGTGGTTTACTGCAACAGTAGTAGAGGTCTATAATACTTTAACTTCCTCGACACAGAGCTTGCAGAAACACCAAGTACAAGCGCATGAGGTCTGTGCGATTGCCAACTCACTCGTGTTAGCGTCAGGTGCCCCCTCTCGAGCACACACAGAGGGCAGGCTTCTGGAGAATGCAGAACGTCTTTATCAACTACCACCTAAGGGACACCAAATCCATTGAGGAAGGTCTCTTTAGGTTGGGTCCCATCGTAGCGGGTCAGTCTTGGATTGCCGACCCAGCCGAATGACCACAAGGGTCCCTGCACATAGGCAATAAGTCAGTCTCTGCATTTTTTGCGGACAGATTTCTCTACCATCAGCACTCCCTGGAAGCTCCCAGGGCCCGCTATTCGGCCTATGCCCTCATGCAGAACTGTTTCGGTTATTTTGAAAGCTTACTACCTCCAGAATTGGGTTGGCATCTAGCTTTCTCAGGCACACCGAACCCTGTCACCATAGCAGCATTTTGGCTTCTTGCTCCGGGGACAGCACAGGCAAGGTAAGACACCACCCTTTTTGGGTCTTAACTAAGGTGTTTAGTTTATTGTCGTTTGTTTCATCTATCGGCGTCTGACTCTGCCTACAGTTCAAAATAGTCATTTTGACTGACTGGAGTCTATGGTGGGTAATTGAACGTAGTGAATTTAGGCAGAGGGTTCTCCGAACCTGCCTATTCACATAGTTCATACCCACCATAGATTCTGGGTTCCCCCCAACCACCCCACTCGTAGCGTTGGTCTAAGTCCTTGAGGCGGAGAGAAAGTAACCAGAGTGATTGTCCAGCCGTTAATGGAGCTATCATATGGCCTCGGTCACGTGGTTCGGGACATAAGGGAAGAGAATCTTGGGGTCGTAGGGCTTCCCCTGACCTAGATCTCTCCATCACCTGCAGAATCGCTGATTAATGCCTACAATTCAAAATAGTTTTGATTAGATTTTTGACTCCCATTTGAATGAAATTTGATACATAAATGCTCTAGAACTATAGACAGGTCCGATTAATTTTGGGTTGAAAATTGTTCATATTAATTCTCTAATAATAATTCATAGTTTTTTTGTTTTAATCACATTTCAATGAAACTTGGTACATAGATATTACATTACGCAGGCCTTATTAGTTTTACACTCAAATCTGCTCATATCAGTTACCTGATTTACATAATTAGTTTTCAGCTATTCCATCAATATCTCAATTACAAGTAATTTTTAATGTGTCTTCAATACTCTCAGCACGAAGGAGTTCTTTCTAAGCTTTCTTTGATTAGAAATTTATACAAAGTCATGTATATCACCCTAGATGGAACACACACTAAGTCCATTCTTTGACACTCTTGACAGCTGCCAGGAGGAATCGTAGCATTGCTGGTGATCCATCGTTGATGACATACAGAGGTCATAGCGTCTTACAGACTCTAATCAGATGCAGATTCTCACCTGAATTCACTACAAGTCAGGTGCGTTCTGTGTACACTTGTATACCAGGGTGAAACAGGTGTTAAATATTGGACATTTATATGAAGTCACTGTGTTCAAAATCTTTCTACATAATTGGAGAATTCTCTTCTAGATGGTATCATGTGGAAAACCCAATATATTTCTTTGACACTCATAGTTTTCCTTTTCTAGAAACTCTGTGAGAAATATGTGAATTTTGTTAATTTAATCAATACAGATTCATTATTTTTTATAGCAATATATTTATACAGGATGTTCTTCTGGAGCAGTCGTTAGTAAGTTTATTTTCCAACTTCATAAAGCACTGATTAATGTTTCTTCACCTTGATTATAGAAAAAAGTGTTTTAACCACTATAAAAAAGGAGATTACTAACTTTAGCGTACTGTAATCAGTTTCTAGAGTATAATGAACATTTTTTTTCTTTCAGTTTATGATTTATTAACTGGTGACATAGTAACAAAGCTCAAAAATAGACAAAGAGCTTGTGTACGAGATGTCTCTTGGCATCCGTATGATTTCAGTATTGTCAGTACATCGGTGAGTTATCTTTTTTGATCGGTAATATTGAAGAGAATGTGAGCTCATTTGTATAGGTGATAATAACAGATGGATGTAGAATTGAATCTATCGTGAAAATTGTAAAGGTTCGGAGATTCTTTATGTATTGGACCCAATTGGCTGAATGCCAATTATCAGGCAGTTATTACAAGAGTACCTCAATGTATGCACAAAGATTGTACAGCGGGAGTATCGACCGACGCACAGCGGAGGACGATATGACTGCATACTGTCTGAGGTATCCTTGTAATAACCTTTATATTATTATACATCTTTTCCTTCCAAGGATACATCATGGGAATGCCAAAATCCAAAAAGCATAGAACAGAAACTTCTTTGTGTAAAGTGTGGTCAAACCCTGGGGCACTTTTGCGCGTAATCGTTCTATATTTAGAATTCGCGTTTCCTAATATGGTAGGATGAAAACACCCAGTGCAATACTGCAAAACTATGGCACGCTGTAACTTATGGCGTTACGGTGACAAATACATAGTATTTATAAATATGGCTGACAAAATACAAGTTCTGCAAATGTGTACGTGTCTAGATTGAGATAATGTTTTTTTTGACACATAATTGATTTGCACATTTCTTCACATGCAGAGATGATTAAAGTGAACACAACTAATGAAGACCTAAGTGTATTCTGTCCATGGCATTTCCAGCATGAAAAATGATGTACATCAAGGACCCATCATGTTCAATTGACATACCAAGTTTGAATGAAATGTGTTTATATGCCTGACAGATCTGGTTGCAGAATGGCAAAAATTTTCAGCACTAAAATGGCTGCTATTCGGCCATTCTGAATTGGATCATGAAACAAATGCATGCATGTGTGTATGTAGTTTGAATGAAATTGGCCCTTTCATGTTTGAGATCCAGGTGTGGACGGGCGCTCAGACAAACATGAAATTACAAGTCCCTGACCACTCTCCTTCTTCTCAATGTGCTTATTCCATCTAATCCTTTATCTTACACAGTGGGATGGTTCCATCGGCAAATGGGAATATTACAACCCACATCCACCTGAAGGTAACCGTAGCACTTTTCAATTTCCTCACTTCGACGGCGCTGATGACGACCTGCGAGCAGGGAGACGACCCATGATAGTTATCGATATTTGATTTTTGGCGAGCTCTGTAATGTTTTACATGAAGAGTCTGCCATGTGCATGAACGTATATGGACAGTCGTATCAAACAGTCGTATCAAGTCGTATCACGGTACGATACAAGTTATACTATGACAGTAATCAAAGTATAGAGGCCATGAATCCTCGTAGTCTCGGATAACATCATATGGATCTGTAGAAGTGAAACCTACTACTATAACCCCTCATTCAATGTCACCGACGTCTGCAGATAGATCCATGCTTGATGATTTGAAAACCAATTATGATTATTTACTTCGCCATGAATTGAACCATTTACATCATAAAATAATTTGTTTTTTTCAAAGTATATTTTTGACTTAATTTTAATTTTAATGTGTTGATTTTACTTTGTACAGAAATACAATCTGATTCAATGTACAAAACTGCTTCTGAGAAAATTCAGCAACCTTGAGTGTGTGTGTGTGTGTGGGGGGTCTACGATATTTTGTTGAAAACCCTTTCATACCATTATAACGTCATTCAATTTTGAATAATAACAATTAGTTGCCAATGAAATAATTGTAGGAAAAACTCTATTCAGGCTAAATTCTCACACAAACTACAGAGTAATGCAAATGTGGTCTCTTTCATGTGCGTATATGGTGTTCACATTGCATGAGCAACAAAATATGGTTGCATCGGTTCTATTTTAAGTAATTCCAACCACATTGCTCTCACTTAAACAGACTACAGAACATTGCAAGGGGAAAAAACATTGTTATCAATTTATTCAATTTATCACAAAATATAACAGATATTGGTATTTTTGTTTTTTTCTCTATTTTGTTTATTCTTGCATGTATATACACATCAGTTGTCATGACAACAGCTCTGTACTCTGTTTTATGAATACAAGTAGTCTAATTTTAATTATTAAAATAAAGTAAACATCGAAAGAAAGTGAAAAAAAATGCATTTCTGTTGTACCAAAGGATGCTAAAATACTTTATGCAAAATAACTATTGCTTAATTTATACAAAGAAATTATCTGGACATTTATTTGATTTTTTTGAGATCAGTGAAACATTTAGGATGTACTCTGAAGCTCAAGATACAACACGCTAAAACTAAAAGAACACACAACGTAAACACACAATCTGTAATATAATGGTTTCATGATATTATTTTTAAACAGGAGAATGCAACTTTGATTTTTGTGAAAGATTGTAGATTTTTTTTTCATCATTTTTGATTAAAATCGTAGTGCAAGAAGTAACTTGATTCAAAAAAAAGAAAATTATCGCAGCAAGTAAATAAAACATCCTTTCAATTGGGAGTCATGAAAAAGTGATTGTCGCATCTCAAAAACACTGTTCCTTTCATATCTGATAACTAAAATGATGATGATAGATATTTTTTTTTTAATTATTAAGATGATTTAAACTACAAAGTAGATTTTAAGTATAATAACGTTTTCTTTTGAATTGTGAATAATTTTGAAATAAAAAGTTGTGATTGAAATTTTTTCAAGTTCATGTATTGCTTGTTGCAAATATATACACATTTATGCTGTGAAATACTGAAGATTCAAAGATGCGAAATTTGAAAGAAAAAAATGCTTATTTTTAACAACTTTTTTTTCATAAAATGAAAAAAAAAGTCACCCAAAACTAGCAAGTTTAATGACAGATAATTATGCAATATTGTTCAAATTATAATAAAGCATGACATTTTGGTGCTCATCAAAAATAAGAGATTGTCCCATAACAAGCAGATCTTTTTTTTCTTTCTAAACAGATATATGGTTTTAAAAACACTTGAAAAACTAGCAAATAATTCTCTTAAACAACTGCAGTATGCATGAAATTACCACCAGTGTGCCCTCTAACAGGACTCAATTTGTAGAGATCCTGATTCAGAATGGAACCCCCCCCAATCAACTCAGCTTGTTGCCTGCTGGGGGGGGGGGGCAGTCTTAAAGTATAACAATAAAACACTACTAGACTGTATACTAACTGATTTAAGAAAAAAAAGTGGTGGCCCCTGAATTTCTTCGTTTGTACACTATGTTCATAAAATTCATTTTAGCAAAGTCTTTGTGTGTCTTGGAGGGCACACTGATTACCACATATGGTAATTGTTACATTATAGATTCATATTCTTTTAAAAAAAAACAAAAAAAAAACATTTTTTTGGTAAAAATGTGAATATATACAAGAATGATTAATCAGACATGGTCCAGCTGATACAAAGCTCATTCACAGTGCACTTCTGAATAGGAACTCAAAAATGTGTACAATTTTACTACGTTCATTTTCTGATATAGTGGCAATTGATTAACGCCTTCTAGTGGTAAATAGTACAAATTAAGGGACGACGTCAAAAGATCGATGTCGGATAAAAAACTTAATTCCTTTAGTTTTTTTCCAAACCCCCCCTACCCCCCACTGAAACTTAATTGATAAATATTGGTCATGGCGTCAGACTATATTCACCATTAAATACAAATTGATAATCGGACAGTAGTATTGCATAGCAGTTGGTTGTCGGGTGGGTGTAAAATGAGTTTACAAATGCACCTCATTTGACCACCAGATTTACACTCGAACCAAACCATTTTTCTGTTTATTTTCCATTTTCGGTCATTTCTGTCCATGATTGGATAGAACTACAAATACTCCAAGATTTTTTTGACTTCATTAAAAAATAAAATCGTTTTTGTAGGATGGAAATTTTTTGAGGTCAAAACCCCCCACCCCCAAACTAAAGCAAATAAGTTTTTTATCCGACATCGATCTTTTGACGTTGTCCCTAAAAGTTATAAAGTTGAATGTTCTCATCAGAATACAACCATGACCAACCTTGAAATTCTTCAGATTTGGGTTGAAAAAAGTAACAATTTATAACTTAAAATATTAACAAGCAAGCCCTACAAATACAACACATGCAAGAAATATGGCAAATATGTTAATCACGATATTATATATTCATATAGATTCAAAAAAATAATGCTTTTATCTTAATTTTAACAATTGGTTGTTGATGGCCACTGCACTAGAAAGCATTCCTCAAAGAAAAAAAGGCCAAATATACTAAAACATAAAAAATCCCCTCTGAGATGTTTCAGGGACGGTTTTAAAAAATAATAAAATGGTATCTTCCCTCAGTTCAAGATGTGTTCATAACTGGATTCGTTCAGTTTCAACTTGCAGTCACTCTTGTTTGAGTGGCACTAGTGGTTATAGTAGGTGGTGTACTTGCAGCAGTTACGGCGACAGTGGTCATGTCTTCATATCGGATACCACTAGATGCTGCGATGACTTCTCTTTTGAATGCATGCGTGGAGCTGGCTACTACAGCGGCTCTTGTATAATCCATATCAGATAAATCTTCACGTTTTGGCCCATGTGCAGCAACTTGTTGCAGTTTCAGAAATTCACTTGCTGTAGGATGGGATGCTGCACTGATAGATGCTTCACTCGGTTGCAGTTGATGCATTATAGGGTGGCCGTTGGTTAGATGGTCTGTTGTAGGATTGGCTGCTGCTGCTGCCATCATGCTATGTTGTGTGTCATTGCTTGTACCTGAAAATGAAAGATACATAGCTTGTCATGCAGGCTTGAATGAATTAAGGTATAGCAGCAAGTTCCCTGACACTTTCCAGGCTAGAGATTGTTCGAAATTTTGAAACTGTTAATAGTACACATACTCAAAAAAGTATTTTAATATATAGAGAAAAAAAGGCACACATATGTGATTAAAATTCTTAAGAGTTTGTTTACATTGCTCTTCGCTTGAAGTGTCTGGATTGCTTCTGATTGCTACCTAAAATGATGGTGTGGCTTAAATTAACACAACACTTGCTGAAAGCCTCCGGATAGCCAAATTGACTGGTATATAATGGCTGTTATATGTAATTGTAAACCAGAACAGTATGAAGCCTATCCATGCTAAATTGCAACTGATATTAAGGTGTAGTGACCATATTTTGTAATAAATAGGTGTTTATTCAAATGTCTGCCACAAAAATCAAACTATTTTATTTTGAATTAAAAAAAAAAATTGTTTATACAATGTTAGAAATGCATAACTTTGAAGAACTGAGTATTACTAAAATTAATCTTATCAAATATGTGTAGCACATACATGTATATTAAAGCGTGGAAATGCCTCAAAAGAATTTTGTGTTTGTTTCACAATATTTAATTACAACCTTTTTATGTCCCGTGTTTTTTTTTTGTATATGATCTCGCAGTGAATGATAAATTGTCTATCGATCGTTATTTGAAATTAAAGCTGCAGAGCTGTTTTGTCAGGTCCAAGTGAATGTTAAAGTTGTTATTGCTTGTATATATTCTATATAAATGATAATATATGCCATAACAAATTCAGATCCACAGAAAGTGGTCAAATAACCATTTTCTGTTTAATTTCCACCTAATCATGTGACATGTCTTTTCTCAAACTTGAGAGGTATTATTCAGATATAGTTTCAATTCTAACACCCCAGCCATTCCGAGGAAGCAGAGTTTTAAGCATTTTATCTGTTTTCTACTTTAAAAAAAAATGGCGGCCATAGTTACATGACCTCTGAAATGTTATCTGTTGTACATTAAAATCTAGTATATGCCTTAACAAATTGAGATCGTCTAGACCCTCTGAAAGTGGTCAAAAAGCCATTTCCTGGTTAATTTCAATGAAAGATGGCTGCCAAACCAGGCGACAAATCAAAATTATGAAGGATAGGTGCTTCAGTTTCAGTTTAGAAGTTTAAGGAAAAGGGTGTTCAAGGGTGACAAAGAAATGGCAGAAGAACAAATTTGATCAAAAACTGGGAAAATCATGGGGCCCAAGATGTTGAAATGTGTCGACCATGATCGCGATAGTTTATACCAGATGCATATACCTTGATAAGAAGTGTCCCAAATGCTGAAATATACAGAAAGTTTTATTAATACCTCCAAGCAGCATTTCTTGGAGTAGATTATCTATCTTAGTGACACCAAACAACTTGGCAAACTGCACTTGCTCTATCATATGCCATGTGATACTCTGTAGTGATGGTAACACCAATAAGATTTCTCCAAAGCGGCCTCTCGAGTCGTATTGTCGGTCGTTAATGTAGTCTTCCAGGTTTATCTGTGCTTGATATCGTAACGATTTAATCTTCATTGAGTCGCTCAAACCTTTGGCATCTGAAATATCGTTATGGAAACCACTTAGAATGGGTCAACATTTACTGGGACTTTAATTTTTTTTTTTTTTTTGTATGGATCACCAACTCATACTTTTGACATAATATTTGTTCAGAAAATAATGAGATGGTACTGTTGCAACAAAAACACATTTATTTAAGTTGATCAAAATCAACAAAGTTTGACTTGAGAAAATTACAAATCGATTTATAAACCGAAGGCTAATTATTATTTTGGTCTCTAAACAAAGACAAAGCTACAAATCAAAGAAAGCTTAGAAAGAACTCCTGTGTGCTGAGAGTATTGAAGACACATTAAAAATTAATTCAAAATTACTTGTATACTTGAGATATTGATGGAATAGCTGAAAACTAATTATGTAAATCAGATAGCTGATATGAACAGATTTGAGTGTAAAACTAATAAGGCCTGCGTAATGTAATATCTTTGTACCAAGTTTCATTGAAATGTGATTAGAACAAAAAAAACTTTGAATTATTATTAGAGAATTAATATGAACAAATTTCAACCCAAAATTAATCCGGCCTGTCTGTTCTGTACCAAATTGTATTCAAATGTGATAATCAGTAATTGAGATATCAGTATTAATTATTTTAATTAGGTGATTAATAAGTATAAATATTTACCAAAAACTAATTGGGTCTCTGCATAGTCCTAGGTTCATTGAAATGTGATGATGAATACTCTATAAAAGTTTCATTAAAATCCAATTAGTGGTTTTTTATATATCAGTGGAACATTCATGAAAAAAATTAACTAATTATGCGAATTAGGTAATTATATTCCACAATTATTTACCCTAAAACTAATCAGGTCTCTGCATAGTCCTAGAGGATCTATGTAGCAAGTCTCATTAAAATATGATGATCAGTACTTGAGTTATCAGGCGAAAAGCTGAAAATTAACTAATTATGCTAACAAATAATTACCCCAAAACTAATCAGGTCTCTGCACAGTCCTTAAGTAACTATGTACCAAGTTTCATTGAAATGTGGTGATTACTACTTGAAATATCAAAAGCTGAAAATGTATTAATTATGCAAATTAGGTAATTAATATGTACTGATATTATTCTAAAAACTATCAGGTCTGTGCAGTGTCCTATGACATCTATGTACCAAGTTTTATTGAAATGTGATGATTAGTACTTGAGATATCAGTGGAAAAGCCAAAAATTGATTAATCATTATGCAATTTAGGTAATTAATATTGCACAGATTTTTACCTAAAACTAATTAAATCTGCGCATTAGTTCAGAGCATCTATGCACCAAGTTTCATCAAAATCCAATGAGTGTACGTTCTTGAGATATCAGTGGAACACATACACACACAAAGAGACACATAGACAGACACACTAACTGCAAAGACTCCCTTTTTGTGCTTCGCACATGGGAGTCAAAAGTATTGCTGAAAGGTTGGTCACATAAAACAGGTGTTCTTTATACACAGGTTACTCATACATTATGCTGAGGTACTGCCTAAAAGTGGTCACTATAAACAGGAGGTTTTTATACCAGGATGCTCATATGTTATTCCTTGGAACTGCTTAAAAGTGGTCACTATAGGCAGGTGGTTACTATATAGAGGTAAACTATTATGTATAACTTAGCAATTTAAACAAATTAAATTAAAAATTCCTTAAACTTTCACATTTTTTTTTTCAACCATGTCAAATTATGCACCCACCATGATATAGAAACATGTCAAATCAGAAGCTGTTATGCTGTGATTCATGAAGATGTTCCCCATGTCTTGAAGCACATATATAAGTCAAGCTTTCAGGCTGTCTTGCACATGTAACGCAAGTTTACTATGTGACATGTGACAATTGGGGACTTTGACATTCAGAGAGTTTAAATCCATGATAACACTGAAAACACCAAACATTTAGCTCTAGATAGAATTCACTTTTCCACCGAGTTCTACACACCTCATTCAAATTCTGGCCACAGCTCATCACAAAATTATGACGAGTAACATGCTGTTGTTACCAGACACTAGTAAATATTCAGTCAGAAAATGTACTTTTGATACTTAGAGTGGAGGGGTCGTCACCTGCGCATGCGCGTAAATTGAGTCCAACACGATAATAACACATGCTAAAAATACAAAGGCTCATGGGTATACACTTGTTTGTAAACAGTGACACGCTGTGGTCATCAGACGCATGCGGCAGGTGACGACTCCCCCATTTAACATGCAATTCTTTACTGTGATAAAGAGCTGGTCATCATTTTATATCATTTTGTATGTCACAAACATTGTACAAAAGATATTTTAAACAAAAACAGAAGTTGTGAAGACCACTACAGATTGTTGAACAAGCCATGGCATTTTAACATTTGATTGTAGAGTATAACCATGTATACACACCTGGATCAAAGAAAACAATCGCTTTCAAACACGCAAATTCGTGATCATCTATCTGGACATCATGAAGCGGTTTCACCAGCTCGTCAAGTATCCGTGCTGCAATCCGACTGATTTCCAACTGTGGAGCATGTCTCGGTATTATGACATCATTTCCAAGCAGTAGGATGTCTTTGTAATTGAGTGAACGTTTAGCCACTCCCAGCACCAGGTGTTCACCAGCATGAGCTCTCAGAAGTGCCACCTGTTAGTGAAGTTAGGAATTAGTTTGGGTTCAAAGACGTGGGTTACAACACAAAATCAATTTCAGCGTAGTAGACCCAAATTTAACTATTTAGTATTACTACAATAAGATGTATGTTCTATGTTTAACATTTAGTAAATAATGCTGTTGAATACATGCACTAAAGTTTTATTTGGACCAACAAAATATCTTCCCTTTCAATCATATGTGGTGCACTTTACTGGTATGCAAAATGATTGTGCAGACATCTCTGTATCGAATGGCAGTTTAATATAATACAGTCCCAGTCAAACACGGATGGATTCTGAAGTTGTATAGTAAGAAAAATATTAATTTGAAGCTTTTGAAATGTAAAGTAACAGCTATGGGATTCCCAAGCCTTGCCAAAAACCAAACATTATTAAGCAGTATGTAGAGTTTTCAACATATTTAATAAGGTATCATCAAGTCAGAAAATCACAAACAAAATTCTCTGTTTGTAAAAAGACTATATAACAAAACAAATATTCAATGTAAATTAATTTCCATTTAGATCAGTTTGAGTTGCACACCAGACTCTTTGAGTTTTTACCCGCATTGCCATTATATGTTGGCTCCCTTTTGAATTTATAGGACAGCTACTCATACTGGTAGAACATCCGAGCAACATCGAACATACTCCCTAGACTAGTTGTGTTTAACATACTCCCTAGACTAGTTGTGTTTAACATACTCCCTAGACTAGTTGTGTTTAACAAACACCCAAAGCAGAATTAAAACAGCAATGTATTGTGGGATTTATTGTACAGACTGTAGAATTACTAGTATGTTTTTGGGTGTTCAACTCCCAGTTGAAGTTGAACCCTGGAACAGCCAATCATGAGCCAGCACTACAACTATTTTATGCTATGCTTACCTGGTCATCTAATGGTAATTCACAAAAGCTAGGTATATATTTGGCCCATTCCACTAACACTAATAACTGCTGCTTCATGCTTTCACATATGTCTTCAAGCACCGCAACCTTTTTATTCGATGATATGGTGTTCTCTGACAATGGTGGCGCCATCTGATGGGGAAACATCTGTAAAAGAACATGATGAATATTAATAACTACAATATTAGTAAATTGACTTTTTGATTGTGGGGGTCGGCATCAGAATAACAAGGCTTTAATTAGTTGATGACAATGGTTACAGAATTAAATTCATATGGGAGTATGTTATTCAGAGACCACATTTATTCAAAGCGCACTAAACCACAATTTGGACTTGATCATTAAAATATAACTTATTTTGTCTGGTTAACAGACCTTTGTTGTTGATGCCAATATAAGAGTCATGTCAACATAGAATTGATTATGAATAAAAAATTATTACTGGATTTAATCTGAGGTTTGGCTGGTAAGAATATACAGTGACTTGTGAATTAAAATCAACATGTGGACAATATAAGAAATATTGGTGTATCAAAAAATATAATTAATATATAGTAATGAAAAATATATAGTAGTTTAACAAGTGAAATATGTGCATTTAAATTTTGGAAAACAAAAATTGAATTTTACATTTTACAGCACTTTTAATATCAATCCTTTGAGCACCATAGTTAACTTTTGTCACCAATAAAAAAATTAAAACCAAAAATTTTTTCATAATTTTATTTTTTGTATAATTTGATCAAGACTTGTAACGAATAGAAAAATTTTGTTTATTTTGTTTAATACAATTATTAAAACATCATACAGAAAATGGAAAAATGTTATGGCGGGAAAAAATGTTCTCAAAAAATGCACTCAAAGGGTTATGATGACAGACACTGTAGTGTTTTTGTAACACTATTATTCACATGCAGGAAGTGAGTAGTAGATTCAAGTCTATAGAACCAAGGTTTAATAAGTAATAAGGTATGCAACTAGTGTGACTTGAGATGAAGATCTCGCATGAATTGTGATACAATTGCAAATATTTCTAATATTAACAGTGAGTCTGAGTGAAATGTACAGTGTTCATCTTGGATTGTCCTTATATGTACAAATACCGCATTTAAGTGTTTTTATGCATCATTGTCATAGTGGAAGCAGGATAGATTGACAGGCGTATGAAACTCACGATTAAAAGAATCACTAAAAATGAATTCAACTTGCATACCCTTCCACTTATAAATCTTTGATAGACCCAACATGAATTCAAAGAATAAAATTTTTTTTTTTTTTACATGTTGAATGAAAATAATTTATGGACACAGTGAGTTACATTCAGTTAAGATTCATTACGATGGCAAAGTGACAAAGCTGACCAGCTGCCAGATAATTATTAGATTATTAATACATATTCTACATATATGCGTGCATACTTAAGAAATATACTTACCGATAATTCAGTCTGAATCATATAACAATGTATAAGGTAGGCCAATGATCACCATGGATACAAAACCTAGAAGATGGTGAACATGGGGATAAAATGAAATGGTATGACATCAGGTACTCCTACACAACATGCAAATGAGGGTGGAATGGAATGGTTTTATTATGAACAACAACATATATAGAAATACAATTGACTGACCTGACGGGAAAGAACTTCAGCATTTAGAAGCATATTTACAGACATACTGCCGCTGGTTAGGTTGTCTTCGTAGCTGGTTCTACGAGTGCTGATTCGGTCCCTTTCATTTTGAACAGCTGAAACAGAAATGACTGATACAATAGGGTTACCTTGTTCATTACAGAGCGTGTGGCAATGTTACATATCAGTGGGGTGATCAAGTCAACACAATTTAATGTCGCGTGTAAACATACACACAGTCATAGATTATTATTTTTTCCAGAGACCATTAGCTACTGTAGCAGTATAAATTTGACATAGGCAATCCTTTACACAAATTTGATGAACATTTTCTTTCTTTACCATAAAACAATCATCATATTAATCAACATTTTTTACAAGACAACTTCAGGATATATTTTAATGCACAAGTGATATGAACAAGCCAGCCTCCTACTTAGATTTAAAAGCGATTATTGAGCAGTATATACATTTGTTCTAAGTGTCGGGGCTTTGAAGAAGTGTCAAAATACCTGTCGACTCGTCATGGCAGCAGTGTACTTCAGACACGTACCACTGTCACAACACATCAAAGTGACATGACTCAAAATGTTGCAATATACTCTGCTGTAATATATCAACTGAGTATAACTTTTTAAAATAACCTACTTGAAAGCTATCAGTAACTGTGACATCGCATTATAGATATTTACCTTCTTTTTTCATACCAGCTCTGAAACATTTTTTCAGTCGACAGTAGCGACACTGGTTACGCTTGTCTTTATCAACCACACATGTTCGACTGAAACGACAGGAATACACATGGTTCTTCCTTACACTGCGACGGAAAAATCCTTTGCATCCATCACAACTAGATGCACCATAGTGTTTTCCAGTTGCTCTGTCTCCACATATTGCACACACGGCATTGGCCGAAGTCCCGTTCATTTCGGCTTCTGAGTACAGAATAAAAAAAAATATTTAATTGTTTAGAATTCCATAATGCTAAATTTGTTTTTTTGTTTGAACTTCATTTATATAGGGTTAAGTCTATTCATCAATCAATATGGTAAGCTTCCATTAAGTATTGTTTTCGAAGAAAGTTTTTATCAACCCTTGATAATCTGTTAATCTTTGGCAAAACAGTTGTAGTGTTCCTTTGCATGCTAGGTACGATACGCAGCAATTTTATATACCCTGATCTCTAACTCAAAATGGACCCACAAGTGGGCAGAATTATGAACTCTCTTTTTATTGTTGATTCATGAATTGAACTTGCAATCTCCTTGACACTGGTAGGACAAAATTAAATCTGATCTATTTTCCAAATTATGATTATGATGTATTTTTAACATGAAAATGGTCGATAATCAGCCATCTTAAATTGGATCAACCAAATTGACATGATATATAATGTATACGTTAAAGTTTGATTGTGATTGGTAAAAGCATTGAAAAGATAAGGCTCCAGAATAGCCCGACATGTAGGCATGAGTGGCGTCCTCGCCGGCCGAACAGCATCAGACCCTACTAACGTCTGACAGAATAGCGTATGTCTTGTCGGCATGACCAATACTGTGAATTCGCATAGTTCATTCCATCTTGCAATGAGTTTCAATGAATATTCATTAAGTCAACCAACAAATAAACTCTGCCATGGATGGTTACTCTTTGTCACTATCTATGTTCCTGCACTTTGATTGGTACCGACAAGAAATCATCGGTGGAAGTAAAAAATTACATCGTTCTGTTAGCCGTGTGTTGGGTTTGAAGTACCGCGAACGGCGCAACTCATGCAACCTTTTCCAGAACAACATTTATTAAAACAAAATAGCCATCGGTTGGCTAATTTGAATCTGATCTGAAAAAACAAATATTGTGCATTTTGTCCAATTTATACATCAAATCCATTCACAACCAAGATCTGGTTCAGCAATTTATACATCAAATCCATTCACAACAAAGATCTGGTTCAGCAATTTATACATCAAATCCATTCACAACCAAGATCTGGTTCAGGAATGACTGTAATACCGATCATGAAACAAAAGTATGTGCATATTTATTCAAGGATGTATGATGTATATGGAATGTTTGAGTGTGATCGGTTCAGGCATAGCCAAGATGCAGATGGGAATGTTCGTACAGACAAATATAGAGAGATCAATCCATTAAGTTCCCATAATCTAAAAAAAACCTCATACCTTAAATATATTACATGAACTTATTTTGATCATAGAAACACTTGTGATTGACATAAGTACATATGCGCTACTAATGGAGTAAATACGGTATACACGCATCAATCTATCAACTTTACATAATCCAAACTATTTTGATTTGTATAGAACACTGGCTGCTCATAACGTTTAATTCAAGTTTTTACTCGTTGATGTTTTGAAAATCATTGCTGTTCTGAGCTTAATTCTAAATTCTCAGTAATAACGGGATATTCTTGTTTTTTCAAATTGTTCAGCTGTGTTATTAGCTTATTTGAGCATATCAATAATTGAATTGAATAAATGCATGTCAGCAGTTACATATAAATAGGCAGAGCAAGACACAACAGGCTCAAGATGGAATGTTTGATAACGATGTCTATCAAGGAGGGGGCCACCTGTAGATCACGGGTGGTGAGTGACAGTGTGCGTGTGAATAGAGAGGAGAGAACGGGTCATCTCAGATAGGGCTGTATTTTTTTTTTTTTAATTATCTCGTATGCATTTTTCACTGTCGCTAAGCAACAACAATGTCGAAAGATAATACAACTAATAGTATTTAACTAGTTCAACATTACTGGCAACTACTTATAGCTACCTCAATATAACCACACAGACATATGTAAGACCATTTGTACAAGCTGGCAAAACACGTCTAAATCAAACATTATCATTTGTCCCATGGAACATAGCCAACAAATCTGTTTCAGACAAAAAGGTTATAGAAAAGCTTAAATTAAATTTTTATTTTCAGCAATTTTTTATTTAAAACAATTAATACCATCCTTGAACTTGGATGTGATAGATTGCATTGATGATACATGTCATACCCACGTCACCACCCCTCTCCCACGTCACCACCCCTCTCCCACGTCACCACCCCTCTCCCACATCACCACCCCTCTTCCACGTCACCACCCCTCTCCCACATCACAAGATTTTCGTGGAATGTGGATATACGATTCGCTAATCTCTCTGGCACTGTCGTAAAATATTTTACAATCTGAATGATAATAATAATCATAAAAATTTAATCATAGATATTTCAATAAATATTATTCAAGTGGATTACTACTGGTCCCTTCAGGATTGGATATATACACATTATCAAATTTGACTTTTATATACATTATATAGATTATAGATTTGTATTAATCTGTGCTGCTCTATATTCAGTTACATGGAACCCTAACCACTGTAATTACACCATTATTAAAGTATTTTGAATATGGGTTTCATCCAAGATATACATGTAAGTGTGTATTTTAAAAATACACTGTGTCTTAACACAAAATTCAACCGTGTGTCCTGAATGTCGACTGTTCATCTTCACACCATGATGCGCCAAAAGCATCACTAGAAATTATCACTATGACTGATAATAATTGTACCTGGGTGTATAATATATAAAACAAGTCATTGAAAATGACACAGTCCCCATATTAAAGCGGAGGGGTTGTCGCAAGCGTGTCCTTGAAACTTGAGTTCCAAGTTCCAACAGATTGTTTATTTACATCAAAACACGTGTTCCGTGTAGTAGTAATATGGCCAAAAATAAAAAAAGCCGCTATTCGGCCATCTTAGATCTGATTATGAAACACACTGATATGTATGATGTATGTGCCAAATACGAATGAGAATGGTACATAAATTGTGGAAATAAAGTAGTAAGGCCAAAAAGTCAGATGGCTGTCAATCGGCCATCCTTGACTAGATTTTGAAACAAATTGTCACGGACATGCATCCTAACATGTATAAAGTACATGTATGTGCCAAATTTGAATGAAAACTGACAGAGCACATCCAAGATACCGCATAAAAAACAAAAACAAGATGCCTACCAGTCGACCATCTTTTATCCAATTGCGAAATAAATCGTCATGGACATGTATCCTAACATGTATAATCTATGTACCAAGTTTGAATGACAACTGACAAAGCATGTCCAAAATACAACATTTTCAAAAAACAAGATGGTTGCCAGTCGGCCATTTTGAATTGAATCGCTAAACCACTGCATGTGCATATGTACCACATAAGGTACTAGGCACATGCAAAGAATGAACGGAATTGGTCAACAGGATTCTGAAATATGACTCTGGACAGACTGACGGACGAACGGACGGACGGACACACGGACGGACGGACGGACGGACGGACGGACGGACAGACTCAGGAACTCACGGACAGTCGGGGACATGTATCCTAACATGTATGATCTATGTACTAAATTCGAATAAAAACTGACAAAGCATGTCCAAAATACAACATGGCTGCTAGTCAGCCATCTTTGATCCAATTGTGAAATAAATCGTCATGGACATGTATCCTACATGTATAATTTATGTACCAAGTTTGAATGAAAACTGACAAAGCATGTCCAAAATGCAACATTTTCAAAAAACAAGATGGCGGCCAGTCGGCCATTTTGAATCGAATCGCTAAACCACTGCATGTGCATATGTCCCACATAAAGTACTAGGCACATGCAAAGAATGAACGGAATCGGTCCAAGGGATTCTGAGATACGACTCTGGACGGACGCACGGACACACGGACTCACAGACGCACGGACAGAGACCGAATTATAAGTCCCTGTTTTCGGACTTCGTTCGAACGGGAACTAAAAAAATATGAATAACACATGTTGCATACTAATATTGGATAAAATCTAGAGTTGTATTCTGAGAGCATTCCCATAATTTTATTAGGGTTTTGGGGCTATTATGTGAGATATCTTAATATCTGGTCTGAATCAGTATGCATTGTGGGAAATACAATAATCAGTTATATATTTCAGCCTTTCAGCATTTTATTAGTACACATTATTTTTATAGACCACATATTGAAATTTGATTTTTCATTTTGAATAAGAAATGTGGAGTGTTTTGAGCATGTTAAAATAATGCAAGTGACCTGACGGTCGAAATAGCCCCGCTAAGTGCACGTGTATTATTATTGTATTAAAATTATTGTGAATTAAAATTAAAAAAATAGTATTCTGGATTTAGGTTAATCATAATGTGCAAACCAATAATACTAGGCAATTGTATGAAAAATCTCAGTTTAGTGCCTGAAATTCAAATATCATGGTTGCCCGTGGCGACTGTTAGGTCAGCTTCGTGAAAATGCACATGCCATCTTACCAGGTATTGTGTATAATCGGGCACATTAACTTGTTACCTCACCATGCACCATAATCAGTACATGCTCAGGATTAAAGTAACGTGCTGTCATGTGAATAGCAGGGTTAAACTGAGTACATCAAATCAGAGATAACAGCATTGATTACATTAAACAATTACTAAATGTTGAGTCATTGTTGGTAATCATTGACAACAACAGTCCTCATCTCATCTCAGTTCACTCACCCATAATATGCTAAATTGTTGGCACATATTTCACAAAATCCTTGCACAGTTACAGTTTTGAAGAAATCAATTTTTAATCACGAATCTCTTCATTCACTATATGCTATAATATATGTTATTATACATCTGTAACACCATACATGTAAATTAGGGTTACAGCGTGCTGTAATTTTGCGGTATTTTACATGGTATTTTCATCCTACAATATTAGGAAATGTGAATTCCAAATATGGAATGATTAAGCATGTTGGTCGATACTGTCTTCGTGCATACTTGTTGGTATCCTCGTAATAACCTCATATTATTTATTCAAGTACTCTACAATGTTGAAACCACTGGTCCAAATATTCAGATACAGTGGAGCAGAAAATGTAGCCTTTTGATTATTATTTGAAGGGTGACTTTCTTCCAAAAAATAATTCTTACAAATTCAATTAAAGTTGGTAATATATAGGTGAATTTTTTTTAAGCCACAATTTATAATAGGAAATAAGCACTGGGAATTGTGATTGTGTAGTAGACTTCATTTGACTTCTAGAAAAACCAGAAGCAAATGAGTGATACTGTAAAGAAATGTTTTTAGTGTTTGTCTCAGATTGCATTTCCTATTACTCATTTTTTTTTTTTTTGAATATAACGATTATCTTACATTTTTGGTGGTCCCCAATCAATCTGTTTCATGATGATCCACAAGTGGCCGTGGTGTTCGGTGATGTCATTGGTCAGCCCCAATGAAATTGATAATCATGTGAAACTTGCATTTGGTATTTGATGTTGTCACTATTAATGTGGTGCTGCGGAAACTGACGTGTTCAACTGTGGTATTTACAAAACTCTTAAACACTTTTAACCTCTTCACCACCAGACTTTCTTGCCTACAAATTTTCTGCACATTTTCTTATATTTTTCAATATTTCTGGAAATGAACCCTAATTTTGAGCCAACAGACACAATTTGAGTCAAATTTCAGTTTTTACTCACAAAATCTGGCTATAATAATCTTGAAGAAAGTGCAGACTATAAACATGACTATTTTTGAATTTGTGATGAAAAGAGGAAATTGGTGGTGAAAAGGTCAACAAGAGTCTGTTGTACTCCAAAACTTTACATTACTCAGTAATAAATTGCTTTGTCATAAACATTCTTGTCATTTGCTTTCATCTTGTGGTAATTTATTGAACAGCAAAACAAATCACTACACTTTGCAGAAAAAAACTTTTCATAATCATGTCAATCACTAAAAATACCGGTAGTGCAAAATATCAGACTGAGAAGAAAAAGCAGTGTAAAACAAACAATCATTACGTGTATAGTAATTTGATGGTACTCAACCTGCTGATGACCTAGGAGTGAGATATATAGGTCATTTAGTGACCACTATGGCGGTTACCTTTAACATAGTTGGTAGAAACGATAGATTTATGGAGTGCCAACATTTGCATACAATTGTACCTCTGTCATGATTTATAGATTCCACAGTACTTCAGTACTAAAGCACATGGGTTTCAATGAAGATATTAACTAGTAAAAATAGCCAAAATCTTTCTTGTCTTTTTTTTTTTATAATGGTGTTGTTTTACTTACAGTGAATCACTTTAGAAATCGTTTTAGAAAAGTCCTGCTTCAACGTAATTACAATTTCACCATTTGACTCTGGATCAAAAGTAACCACATAAACATAAGTGTTCCTTATGTGCACGTTGATTAATTAATGCTCTCAAATTAAAGAGCTCTACAAATGTTTTTTATATCACTTTCAATTCTCTGGATATTCAACTTTTCATCATTATTATGTAGTCCACCATCTTGATTCTCTAGCAAAGGATTATGGGTGAAGTATGACATCATAGCTACTTATGAGAAAAATTACTGATAATTTGTAATTAATCTGTGCTTTGAATTATTCAATATACTAATTCAGTTTCATATTTGCCAACGCATTATAAATTGCATAAGTAACATGCTGAAACTGGTTAAATACTATGCAAATTTTCCAATTTATATTCACAGATCTGTACTGTTATGACATGCATATCTTCAAAGTGTGAGGTAATACAGTACAGATTAAAAATGCATATCACATAGTTTGACGTTGCATAGTGTTAAACTTTTTTTCGCTTTACAAGCTTTCGGGTTGAAATATGGTCTGATAACTATGGAATGTGGTGAAAATTTATTTTGGCAAATTTATGTGTCTATTTTCGAACTTATTTAGTGCCTCCAAAAAAAATGAAAAGTCCCTGTTCAGTTTTTAGTGACTGTCAGCATTAATGCCAAATAATTATTTACATTCATGTGACAGACATGATACAAAGTGGAGTCAGTTTATTTCCTTCCTTTATACTGCCCATGACATTCATAATGCATTATTTTATATCTTCTTAAATCAGAATCTAAAAACAGATGCATGTGTAAAGCTTAAACATGCATAATCAGTCCAGCCATGTTAGCAATATGACTCCAAAGACTGCATTCTTTGGCCATTAGTCAGACATTTTGAAACAAATCTGGGGGGTAAATATCATCATCAAGGACCCATTATGTATAATAGACTGACATGTACTAGGTTTGATTGAAATATGCTCAAGATCTAATCCATAATAGCAGAAATGCTTGATTTTGATGAATTTTTAGCACTAAAATGACCACCAGATGGCCTTTTTGAATCAAATCGTGGGGGGGGGGGGTATCAAGAACCCATTATGTTCATTAGGATAAAGTCTGATATAGCCCGATAGTAGATGTGTGTCAAATTTCATTCCATGCAGCAGACTATTGAGATATCCGTTCAACAAGATTTGACACAGACAAACAGACATCAGTACAACATGAGCCCCCAAATGTGTTCTGCACAGAATAACATAATGTTTATATTACCATGACATCACAGAACTTACTGAAACATCTTTTTTCTAGAGTATGAGAATGAGAGTATAATAACATGTAGATTACTGTATTGTTCTATTAGAAACACATTTGCTAATTACTTTAATGATTTAAAAAAAAAAATCAGTATACAAGCTTCAGGTGCACTTAAAATCTGTTTGGGAAGCTGCAATACCTTATACAAGCCATACCCATTCTTTTTGAACAACTGAGAAACAAAGGTTCGCCATTTTTCATATGTGTAGATGCTCTAGATGCAGTAACATTTTAAAAAAAGCAGCGGCTTCTAATACTGATTTTACAGTACTTAAAATTCAACCAAAACAATAGATGTACCTCTATTGAGGGTGATATGCTTCCTACAAAGCAAATTTTTTTGCACTTTTAGCGGCAGACAAAAGTGCCGCAAAAAATATTAAATATTTTATACATTTCAAATCCTTGATTAATCCACGTCTCATATTTTCTACATGTTTACGATATATGGGTTGTGTTGGAACACTACAACTTCATTATTTATACAAGTTTCATTAATAATAGTCAAGAGTAAATACAGAACCAATATTAGATTTAGATTAGATTTGATCAAGAATCTTAGAGTAGAATGCAAAGTTGGAATAATTTTAATTTTTTGTTTCTATTTTATTGCATTTGTAGTTTTTCACTGCTGTGTTGTATAAAAAAAATAAAAAAAATAAACATTCAGAAATAAAAAAAAAATATATTTTATAAATTACAAGTATTTTATAATTACATATGCCATGATGATGGATATGTTTTACTGAATTTATCTTTATACACTACGATATAAATGTATTTGTTCTTGTTATGCGTGTGTGGTACATGTTTATAAACTCCTTGACCGAGCAAAGACTTCTTTTCTTTTCAAGGTGAAATATATTAATTTTTAATCTGGTTTTGTCAATATACAGCAAATAGAGAGAGAGGAATGGTACCGCTACAACTCTCATGTCAGACATTTGGTTTCTTATCATCAAAAACCTTGGCATATTTCTGGTGATCACCCAAGGTCA
The DNA here is from genome assembly GCF_978046115.1 of Saccoglossus kowalevskii. Classification (NCBI taxonomy): domain Eukaryota; kingdom Metazoa; phylum Hemichordata; class Enteropneusta; family Harrimaniidae; genus Saccoglossus; species Saccoglossus kowalevskii. The sequence goes on from NC_140646.1 coordinate 10,591,758, forward strand.
GCCAATCACTAAGTATGTAACAAGTCAGCTAATCTCTGTAGGTGGAACTAAAAGTGTTCACAAGTAAACAATAGCTAAATGTGTAACTTGTTAACCAATCACTAAAAGCGTAAAATATCTATTACACTGAATATGTAACATGTCAGTCAATCACAAAAGGTGTAAAATATCTATTACACTGAATATGTAACATGTCAGTCAATCACAAAAGGTGTAACATGTCAGCCAATCACTAAAGGTATAACACGACAGCCAATCACTGAAGGTGTAATAATAAGTCAGCCAATCAGAAAAAGCGTACCATGTCTGTTAATCACTGAATATGTAACAAACCAGCCAATCACTAAAGGTGTAACATGACAGTACATCATGTGGAATGTATCATACTGGTCAATCACAAATAATGTTGTCCAAATAAAAGTCAGGCATTCAAATTAGAGTTATGCATATCAGCCAATCAAAAGAACATACAGACCCAGATCACTACAATTGTTCAGCTCAGCTCAACTCAACTGGACTATCGTGTTAACATCTGTTTTGTGTGACCCTTTATGCTGGTTTAAATTATGGCAGCGTAATAATAAAACAAATGTGAATGTGTTAGGTCAACATAAAGGGGTCTAAATATGAGACAGGTTAAGACTGAATAAACTGTAGGTATCAGCACCGATGTAACTATAATTATGTAATTAACCAAATTTCAAAGTAGGTACTCGCAATATGTATCAAATTTCAGGCACCTAAAGTTGTTATTATAAATAGTGACCTGTATACGTAGTTAAACTTGCCAATTGGTAACAACATGGAGCTAAGAAGAGATTAGCTTCGTGTTCCAACAAGTTTATATGTATGTACAGTATATTATTATTGTGACCTTTTATATGCACTAGAATTGTTTATTAATGTTTGATTGAAAAAGAACAGAAAAATACATCAATTAAAACATTTTCTATATGCAAATAATGGTGCACATTATCTAGTGGTCAACATATTTCCATCTTTTGTAAGAAAGAATCACTGGTGTAAACACTGCATTTTAAGATTTTTATCTTTAATAACCAAAATAACGTTTGTAGTGTGAACATGGTAAGTTTTATATGAGCTTGATTATTGGTACATCACATGACAATTGTTACTTTCAGTAACATTTCAGCCAATCACAAATAGTTCATGATTTCAGCCAATCAAAGAACAAAGGATGTTTCTAACCAATAATAAAACATGCATGCAAATGATCTAGTTTTCTTTAAAAGAATGAATTCCGTATGCATGTGAGGGGAGCACAATACGGAAGATACTGTATGATGACGTTATCATTTCATATCAAAATGACCCTCTGCTATCTCAGTCTCCAAGGGATTGGAGGAAATGTAGGAAAACAAATAAACAAGTTGTCTATTCCCTGCCATAAATCACTGCTTAATCATGATATCTGTCAATGATTTGTTGGCAAAAATCAGAAAAAACAATTGGAGCATTAACATCTGTACATTACATGTACTTGTGGTTCACTACATTCAATATGTCAAGGGGAATTAGGTGAAATACAGGTCTATAGTCTTCTTATCAGACAAGAGATACAAAATATTTACCACATAATTGAGATTTTTGTTCCTTTTTTATTTTCAATCTGATATGAGACAAATTTCTCACAAAAACATAGAACATAATTTACAAGTGGTGTAAATGTAGAAAGAAAAGTCAATGAACAAACCTGTTTTCAATTCTTACCATGTGAACAGACCATTCAACAAAAATTGTTCATTTAAGATCTCCTTTATAAGAAGAACATCCATCCTCATGGATGGATCATGTCTTAATATCTATCTACTATCTTACTATCAACAATTCTGTCTTGGATATTTATTTCCTGGTGAGAACAGGAACTTTCGTAACAAGGACAAGTAATTCTTTCAAGTAGCAATATTAAGCAATCGATTCAAGTATTTATTTTTAGTGTAATTTCCAATATTTTGATCCAAACCTAGATTTGAATATTTCAAACTATTCCCTGTACTTTTTTTATTTTTATATACTTTTTTCACTTTAACTTTAAACAATGACAACCAATGCACTACCGGTATTCACAAAGTTGGTGGGAGGAAAAAATAACTACCCTGGTAATATATGCCCCAATCTGAGCAAATTTTTGGCAACAATTGTTAATATTTTGGATTTGTTCCCAAATTCAATGGCAAGCGGGTGGTTGTTTTATTTTACACAAAATATAGCTTAGCAACCATGACTATGTCCTTAGCAACCATGGAAATCTATTTTTGGACCAACACCTTCCTTCACCTCAAATTATCATTGTTCATTCAGACAATTTATATATGTATGACCCAGATTTTTGGAGGAACAATTGTTTAGATAACTCCCACACTTCCCTCTCTATATCACTTAGTAACTGGGTGAATATAGCTTCACTTATTTAGCCATTTACATGGTGTTTTAGTGCAACATAACACCAACTATATCATTACAGTTAGTAAATTACACTAATTGTACGATGTCATGTCACGTAATGTCTATTTAGATATCACAATCTAATCACACATTTATAGGAACAAAGCAACTTCTTTTGTGTTTTGATAATTATAAGGCATCCCATTTTAACTCTAGGAATTTTGATGAACATAGAACAATTTGTTCTTTGTCCGGCCAAATTTTTACTAAATATACTAGATAAAAATAATGGCTATATATAGTTAATGTGAATAATATCTATCTGAATACATGATGGATAATTTGCATAATAATATTCCCTAAATTACACATTCATTTTGAAATAATTAACATATCAATAACCTCTACTGTTTCTTAGAAGTTCAAGCCAAAGTTCAGAGGCCAAAGCATGGCAGTTTTAGACCAAGGGTGGAAAGATGAGATGTACGCATGTCTAGTATGACATCATTCAGTAGTTGGTAAACACTTGACATTGTGGGCGTTGACCATAAACTACAAGTACAAGTATTGTCTGGAGACTCATTTAAATACATCTTGGCCATATTGTTCACATCTTTGAAGTCTGAGAGTTGTTTTTGTTTTTTTACGATGGTTGCTCTGCATATTCAATTGATATAGCAGAGCTATAAACTTTACATTTTTGATTTCTTCAAAACCATTACCACTACATATCTTCCTTGGATGGTTCTCACTTGGGTTGTCTTCAATTACAGTGAATATTTTTGCCCAATTGCTTCGATATTTTATATGTAGACACATTAGGTGGACCACTATCAGATTGATTTGATTCATTCCTCTATGAGATTAATTTATTCAGTTTTGATAACTTCAATTTTCTCATTTCAGTGAATATTCTTGTTATACTAGGCTGATTGATTTGATATCCCATTCTCATTATGCATCACAATGACAGAGCTATATAAGCCGACAGGCATCATTTGACAACATGTAGATGTGTTTAAAATAATAGACGCATACATAAATATTAATTGCTATTCCCATGTGAAAGGAACTCAAGGTATCAGAGAAGAACAACTGAACTTCAATCAACTAGCTGGTTATGAGAACATTTTTGAGAAAAATTTTGAGGCCAAGCTACAAGTTCAACAAATATTACTAGTATAAGCAACTTGAGCAACTTTTGTAAAAAAAAAAAAAAAATTAAAATAACTATATTTACAAAATGTATTGTAAATGTTCACCAGGTAAAGCATTTTTGACACAATTTGAATTCACATGTTTTTTACACAGATGTAGTATTACATATATTACATAATCATTGTGACAGCACTGATACATATCTGCTTGCAAATTCACACATTCTTTTTACACAGGTATAGAAAACACAAGAGAATATACTACAACTGATAATGCTTATTGTTTTGTGCATATTTTGCTACAAATTACCAACCAGTTAGAGTGGTTGAATGTTGTTCATTTCAACAAATACACTACACAACTTCATTTATAAGCAAACAAAAAGTTTAATTAATATTTAAATCAGCTGCCACGCTCATTTCCTTTTGTAAAATACTTCATTTGAACTTTTAATTTATTTTCACTTGTCAGCAAAATTTGTAACTTTTGTTTTCACTTTTGATTTAAGTTCATGTGTAGTTATTTATAATTGAGTGGTAGAGTCAGATAAAAGTGAAATATTCCTGGAAACATGTCATTTATGACACTTTAAAAATACTCTAAAGGTTTAATACTTTTTATAGAATTACCCTAACACCCCACAAGTACCGACATCTACTTTCAGGCAATTACTGTTTCAACAGAGACTATGAATTCTATAATCTTTAAATAATATTATATATTGAATATTTGCATAATAGATTTTTCTAAAATCATTATCACTTCTCTGCTGAGATTGAAAAGATATTTCTACAGACTCCATTTTGTACAAATTGACCTAATTGTTTTGGTATTGACTTTAAAAACAATTTGTTCTCTCCAAAGGGGAGAGATAAGGTATTCATTTGTTTTTTAATATTGTATCAGAAAAATTAGTAAAAAAATACCCGAATGTTTTTATTTTTTGCAACTGTTTGACTATGATGTTTGGAGACACTATCTAGTGAAATAATGTAAAAAAAAAAAGAAAAAGATCACTGGATAAATTAACTCGTATCAAAAAAGCCATAGCAGTTTCTGTGTGATATAAGGAAAACCAAAAAAATCGCTGCTTGAATCTGTACACAGAACAGGTTTTCACATGATAAGAACAAATTCAACAAGTGGAGTAACTTAAAAATGTCTGCCAACCTGCCGCACCACAAAAAGAGTCGTCTCGCCCCTTCTCGTACTTTCAAAGAATAAATATACGGAATATGGCAAGCCAAACTCATCTCGATCATCTTGGGCAGTGAGAATGAATGAGCGGCGGTAGCGGAGATACCAGATTACGCAAGAAACGTCGTGTCTTATGTAGCGGCAGACGCTATGAGTACGCGTCTTTGTTACCGGTCAGCGCAGAGGCTGTTTTATATATAGCAGGTCGATTTTATCGGCCGTTAGAACCCGGATCTCGACACCTGAAACTAAAGTGTTTGGCGTGCCGTATAGTCACAGCGACACAGACATTACCTTCGATATTTCCTGTCATGTTTCTACTACAGTGTGTGTTGATGGTACTAAGGTCACTTCCAGCTCCTTGGACTTAGGTCCCACTTTCCGAGAGAGCCGCCGCTGCCTGGACGAGGGCTGGATGGGGGAAATAAAAGAATAATTATACACAGATGCAAAAAACAAATAATAAGTAACTAATTGTGTGTACATTGTGTGGCTGTGCCGATCACATGTGTTCAAACAGACAACCAACCAGCTCCGTCGGCGCGGCGGCCTCGTCTGAGGGCGTTTCACTGTACGTCAGCTGATCTTAACCAAGTTTGGCGTAAATTCATTGTAAAAATTCTGATATTGTGTTTTCATACGGAATCTTTTCACGGTGTTTACATTCATGGCCGTCTTGTATTTACTTCTACAGATCTCAGACTGCCAATAAATGTGTGTTCACACTCTCATGCGTTAATTCCAAGGCCGTGAATTTTGGATTAGGTATTAAAGATAAATAACACTACTGAAACATACAAACACCAAGTCGGCTGATATGTTATGTTGGTGGAAATATTTGCATAGATACGTTTTTTATTATTTCACATTGCCGTAACCTCAATAATGTAAAAATATGGAAAAGTGTTTGTGCTTGTGCTTGTTTCGCGCATTGCTGAAATAAAAAAAAGAAAAGAAAATGTGGTAATTGTCTCCTTCACTACAGTCGAATTACGCCCTCTAGTGGAAATGTAGAAATTTCGGAGGAGTGATGTAAAAGAATTATACAGTTAAGAGGCGATGTTTAACAGTTTTCTGGCAAGGAACTTGAAGGGTTTGTGTTTCTGCTCACAGTCTTGTGAATAAAAGGCACAAAAAGATGTGCATCTGAAATTAGTCTGGCAATTCAAAGATACGTGTACGTAAAGCGCTGGACTGGTCCTGTTCTTCATTACAAATTGCATAGTCCCCGGGCCTCTAGTTGTCGAGGGACTGTGACATTAGTAACAACCTCTTTTTAAATAATTTAGTATTTGAATTTCTTCATGATGTACGCCGTTTCGAAATTACGTCAACAATCTCATGCACACTTGTCGTTTAGTTACAGTAAAACAACAACAACTAATCTAATTAAAAACAAATTTCATTATTTTTTGGTGGTTTTATCGCGAGAGAAATCCGCCACTATACGGGATACTAACTAAACATATTTATTTCAGATAAAACAAAGCGAGAATCTATCTCGTTGACAAGCCATGTACTTTACCAGAAAAAATATAAAATCACCATAAATGTGTAAATAAAATCCCATATCATAAATGTGTAATGCATAAATAAAATCAAACTGCGTGTGTGTAAGGGGCTGGTTTGAAATGCTGCCATTCAAGTTGCAATATCCCGTTAAATCACGAAGGTTTTAAACGCAGAATACTGGTAAAAAATGTGAAGTAAGTTTAATACCTGAATGTATAACGTAAATGTTCAGCATTATAATACCATGAACAAACATGCAAGTCATTAACTACTGGACCGTCAACCAAAGAAAACACATTTAATACACGTACGACAAAGGTGATATGTAAAAACTTGTGGGCGAGTGTTATATACATTTGGTTATTTCAACTTTATTTGTGAGATACCGTTTCACCGCCATGGTCGAATCTATTCGAAGTTGGAAAATAACAATTTCACTTTGTTTTCATAATGTACACCGAACGTAGTCCCGTCGCGACTAAATTTGAAATAGTTGTCACAGAGTTGTAAGCTTTTTTTCTGTTTGTGCTTGTTGTGAGAATCATTCAGAACACACGGTATAGATGTAGTTATAACATACTCCATTTATCGTGAAGGATCTATCAGATAGATATAGTGCAATATGTTGACATAAGTTGGTTGGTACGTGACAGTCTCACGGCTACGCCTGGAATTACATGTTGTTGGATAACCAGCACTTTTGAATAGTGGGTTCGAAAACAACAATAATATATTTGATGTGAAACGTGTGAACTTTATACTATTCAAAAAGTGTCTTTGAGCTCTGATACAGACATTTTTATATTCTCGGTTTTAAATTCGATTGGTTTACTTTGTGTTACGTTCGGTAAGTTATTTCAACATACAATCTTTGAACTATTTTACCATTTTCGATAAGGGGTCCTGAGCCATTCCCCACCCACAGACAAACACACCCACACCCTAGATCCACTACAGCAAAATGGTGTACACAAAAAAGACAAGACTGTACGTATTTTAGCATCATTGTCTACGCATTTTAAGGTAGAATGCTAGTTTTTTCGCTCTTCGCAGATGTTAGCGCACATAAAAGTGACACAGTTTCATGTCGAAATCTGTCTACAATTATTCATTTTAGTATTAGTCAATTTTGTATTATGTATTATATTACATAGGGTTATTGACAAAATATCAGCCCTTAGATCATTATAAAATGGATATATAAAAACAAAGTGAATATCAATTTCTACCGTGCTAAATTCAAACGTATCACTGCAAAAACTAAAAATGTATTGACCTAACTGTATTGTTGTGTGTCTGTCTAATTCAACATTACGTTTATGGCCAAAACAGCGAAAACTCGTCAGTATATATTTTAGTCTATAATTACTTGCCAATAAATCTCCCAGGTTATAATACTACTTTGATTTTTCCGAAAGTACACAGCCTGGATGATTGTGAAATTGAGACATGCCATTCTTACTGACAACAATTTTTTATTCTTTGAGTAAATATCTCTAAGAAATTTGCAGTATCTCCAATTTGTTTTTCAAACCAGACAATGCCGAAACCATATTTGAACAGGAGATTTTTATGTGGGTTTCCCAAGTAAGTCTGCCGGTCTTGTCTAATCGTTTATAAAGCATGATATACATGTAACATGTTTTGGGGTTCCAGCTATTTTTTACTTCAAGTAATTTTAACCAATATGAGATACAACGCTTAAAATAACCACAGCAAAATGGCAGCCTTCCACATTCGTCCAACATCGCTACATTGTTTGTACAACTATTAACGCTAAGTAGATATCTGCAAAATGTTGTCTGCACCCTCTCGATTTCCGAATTTTCGTACCCCCATATAGATACCATAAGAAATAGCTGGCACAATAATTGCATCAAACAAAATAAATGCAGTAACCAATGGCATACCACCAAGTTTCTTATAGTATGTAAATGTTTTGGTTCACTGTAAATTTGTTTTTAGAGGGCGGTAAAATAATATGCATATAGTGGCAGTGGTCTCAATAGACTTCAATGACTACATATCCTTTTTATGAACCCACTAAAAATATAGTAAATCTTCTAAAGACATCAAAAAGACGTGTAAAAAATATGTTTGAAAAATATAATTCATGGCATAGTTTCAGTGCTGAAGCAACACACTGTGGGGTAAATTGTTGGCTGCAAGAAGATCTTCGACCTATACAACTCGTGATGATAAATCTTCGACATTTTTTTAATGATCTGTTCAACCCGTAGCTGTACACTATTGTCCAATAACACAGGCTACACGTACTAATACAATAAGTTGACTACATTTGGCTGATACACTTGGAACAAAACAGTATATATGCCATCATTAATTTGAAGAATACAAAACTAATGAAGCAAACTAGGAAAGTACAATGTCGTGTTGTCGTGTCAATCCCCATACTTTACTAACTGAGCGAACACTAGCACAAGAGCTATTCAGGGCCATTACATCTTTCAGAGAGTGACTACCATTACAATCTTGTTTCAATGTTGTTTTAATATTTCACATCAGCTGCTTGAACGCGATCTTCATTACACCATCGCGGAATCACGAATAAAAGCTTGCCCATTTATAACAATCTTTTTTGATTGGATGCTGTTGAGCCGAGACGGCGTAACTTCACGACTGATATTTAAAGCTCGTTGCCACCAAAATGCTCATTGCTATGCAATTTCAGCTGAGTCTGATAGTTACCTCACTGAGTCAAGGATTTAAACGATGGTAATTATTTTAATTAATGCTGTTTTTTTATTATGTTCTAATCTACGATCATAAATCTATTCACTTCCAAAATTTAGGGGGTTCGACCGAACCCCCCCCCCCCAAAAAAAAAAAAAAACTACGGGCCTGACCACGACTGACCAAGATGACCGACCGACGACGAAGACCGACGCCGCCGACGACGAGAATAAAATCACTCCCGTCTTTTTGTAGAGAAGGGACATGGGTCACATGGTATTCGTAATGATAGATAGATAGAATTTTTTATTTGGAACGTACCAATGAAATCTTGAGTAAAGTCCAAAAATAACAATAACAAAACAAAACATTCAGAACAACAAAAACTTACAGTTAGTACTAAAACATATCAAGAATATAGAAAATAAATTTTGCAAAAATGCTAAGAATGAAAAAATCATTACTTGAAACAATAATAGGAAATAATTCATCCATGCTAAAATCTTCCAGCTTTGGGGCATAGATGTATAAAGCTGCAAGGAATCTAGATCTTTGTTCTTTGATTTGACAATTATTACAATATAAAATGTAATGTTTCTCATCCCCTACTTCATTGCATTCATGGAGATGACATAGCCTGTTTTCCCTAAAATGCCTTTATGTCTACCGGATTCAATGGGAAGAAAATGTGCAGAAGTTCTAAATTTAGTATAAGCTATTCTATGATTTTTATTTTTAATTTTTTCCAAATAATGTTCAAATTCAAAATTTTCTTTAGCACACCTGTAAAAGTCAAGCCTACAATTGTTCAACAAATTGTTTTTCCACTTCATACGGTACAAACATTTGAGCTTCTCTTTAAAAATATCACAAAAATTATTCTGATGTGGGTCTGAATTAGTTAGATCTGTTATGACTAGTAATTTTGTATAAAGTTAAGCCATGGGTCATGCACAAGATTCTTCATAGGCTATCAATGATAGAATTTTTTTTTTTTTTTACATACTAGTCTTTGATAATATTTCATAACTGAAACACAAATATCCAATATAAGTGGATATTGACCTAATTCACCTCTACATGGGTCATTAGATGCCTTCCTGTGCACACCCAGAACTCTTTTACAGAATTTAATATGAAGTTTTTCTGGAATTAATTTATCTGAGAAAAGTTTTGTTTCAAAATTGCAATTGTCAATTGCACATTTATTTTTACCAGACCCCTTGTAGATGTTCAGCATAATCCCTCCCCACACATCAGCCCCATATAAAGCTGTGGGTTTGATAATAGAGTTAAATAGTTTTTTAGCCAGACTAACAGAATAACATTCCTCACTGATCCAAAGCATTTTGTACATCTTGAACAGTGCTTTCTGTGCTTTGTATTGTAGCCTAGACACAGCATTATGAAACTTACCATTTGTTTGAAAAACAATGCCAAGGTAATTATAATAATTAACACACTGTAATTTAGTGGCGTTCAAATAAAACTGAAATTTGTTTTCTAAGTTTTTACCTAGTCTATTAAAAATAATGATTTTGCTTTTGTTAATATTTACTTTTAAATGCCAATTGTCACAGTAATTTTGGACTGCATCAATGCACTTTTGTAACCCCTCTTGGGTTGTAGAAAACAATAGCAAGTCATCAGCATATAACAAACAATTGAGCTTCAAGCCATTTAAATCTACAGGGTCAAAATTTTTAACATCATCACAGAAGTAGTTTAGCATGGACTATAGGTACGACCATGAGGGCGCTGTTCATACTCGGATGCGATAACGTCATAATGGGGATGGATGACGTCACAATGGGTGCCCGTGCATAGATGAGCATAAATAATGACGTCACAATGAGAATTCGTGCATAAATTAGCATAAATGAGGACCATGGCCGTAAAGGGGTTAATTTGAATGAGGATGACGTCACAATGGGATATTGTGAATACATTTGCATACATAAAATAGATTTGAATACGAGGTCGTGTCGAGGTCATCGTGAATACATTTGCATAAATTACCATCATTTTTTTTAATTATTTTTTTTTAATTGGATTTTTTTTTTAATTTTTTTAATTATTTTTAATTGGACGAGCATGGACGTCACGAAAGATTTTTCAGAATGTATCGTAGAGGGCGCTCACACACACACGCGCGCTAATAAATCCACGGCATTTTGAAAACTAACGGGGTTTATTGCACAAAAGAAGTAAACAAGAATGAAATATTGACATGGAGTATACATTCATGGCGTGGTTGAGTTTTTGTTTTGTTTTTTAACACCACGAAAAAAACAAACATACGATGTGAGTAAGGAAATTAGTTGCATAGCGCGTAAATGTATAGTGTGATTAAATATTTCTTAACACCTCGAAAAATACGTACATACATGTAAATGTGCGGCGTGGTTAAATTCATTTTTCACGTCACGAGAAATACGAGTACATAAACGATTCGATTAAATACACGGAAGAGTGAAAAGTCAATAATTATACAGTAAACAGTGAACAATAAAAATAATTCATTCTATATATACATATGTTGTTCATTGTTTATATTTTTTCAATTATTTTTTTAATTGGATGTTTTAATTATTTTTTAATTGGACGAGCGTGGACGTCACGAAAGATTTTTCAGAATGTATCGTAGAGGGCACTCACACACATACGCTAATAAATCCAAGGCATTTTGAAAACTAACGGAGTTTATTGCACACAAGAGGTAAACGAGAATGAAATATTGACATGGCGTGGTTGAGTTTTTTTTTAACGCCACGAAAAAAACATACGATGTGAGTAAGGAAAATAGTTGCATAGCGCGTAAATGTATAGTGTGATTAAATATTTCTTAACACCTTGAAAAATACGTACATACATGTAAATGTGTGGCGTGGTTAAATTCATTTTTCACGTCACGAGAAATACGAGTACATAAACGATTCGATTAAATACACAAACAAGTGAAAAGTCAATAATTATACAGTAAACAGTGAACAATAAAAATAATTCATTCTATATATACATATGTTGTTCATTGTTTATATTTTCTTACCTCATATTTGCTTTGTTTTGTTTGAGTAAATTATTTTTAACGACACGAAAAAATACGAGTACATAAACGATTCGATTAAAAACAGAGAAAAGAGAAACGTCAATAATAGTAAACAGTGAACAATAAATAATAATTCATTCTATATATACATGTTCATTTTTACATTTCTTACATCCTTTCAATGAGTCAAACAGCCTGTACACTTTTTTTTCTTTTTTTCTTATTCCATCCCTCTAATCAGAATCGCTCATCTGTCATAAAAGAAAAAGAGAGAGAGAGAGAATAATATTAAAAACCAATAGTAAAACCAATAGTAAAACTGCGGTCATAAAGCCGCTAAAATGCAAAGTATGCAAAATCAGCCTACAGTTTGGTTTTCAAAAAATGGCGGACTATGCTACTATGAGTTAAAATATATATTTACCTGATCGTTTCACAGAATAACTTTGACATACATAATCATCACACGGAATGAGTTTACGCTGTACGTAGCGATTTTCGTTTCCCCAAGGCAAAGAAGATCTAGGCAACAAGTCATACAGAACGTATTGGCCACACATGGCTTGAAAGTATTCGATGATTGTAGATCCACGTACGAGAAATCTTTTAAATTCCGTGACATGACTACCATACGAGTAAAAATAGTCATCGGTGTTTGATACGAGCGATGTGTATTACTCAAAGCACACTCGTGAATGCCAGTTTGAACTAAATCACACGAATAAGTTTAAGGCATAGGGGTTATTTATAACTCGCTGGTCACAAGTTTTCCCAGCGTGAAATAGACCTCTCACGTAGATGATAAACAACAGATGTTGGTGTATTTGTATATTTATGTTATCTAAAACATGAACACTTGCAAGCAGGGATATTGAATAGAGTTTCAAGTTTAAAGCGTCACCCATATGCATGAATTTCGACCTGCGTGTATTGAATCGCGCCTGGACATAACAAACATCGAGCAAACAAACCTAATCTCGTTTATGGCGATTAGTTGCATACTGTTCCGTTCGTGGCAGTGTAACTTACTACAGAGTTGAAATTCACCATGAATGAAAGTCGAAATACTCACATATTTCTAACATCAGTCACTTATAACAGGACTTGACATTCTGTTGACCCCCAGGCGCTATCAGTCAATTCACTTATTCTTATCGATTAGACTTTTCCTTTTCGACACATAACAAAAACACATGACCCACAGCGGAGGGATTTGATCTCCCAAATAAATGAAATAAAACACGTACGTATGGATATTATCGAAGCGTTCAATCCCATCGTTTTTTCTTCAGATTTGATAACGTCAGACACCCTGCCAAAATAATTTCGTAATTAAAATGACGCGTTCCCCATGCCAATGTTACGATTATACTCCAAATTATACAATAAAAACTGGGTCAACTTGATTCAGTCAACATGAATCTGACCCAGGCAGTATGATGGTTCCAGTCCGTCACCAATTCACTTGTCTGAAAAGGCACCCCCAAGAGTGTATGACGCCTTGTCTCAATTCAGACCGAATCAAAGACTGTGCACGCCGTCGATCTATATTTGTGATCGGTGTAGATGAGAAACATTCCACCACTCTGATCGTTTCTATATCATCGGTAATTCAGTGTACCACTCGAATGTAATGCATCAATCAATAGTTTATTTTTGAAGGTTTATTTTACAATGACTGGAAACCCGACCGAAATCGCGAAATTTTAGGATTCAATCTTTACTCAGTCAACCATCAAAACTATTCAGTTCATTCTCTCTTCACTAATGAAATGGCAGTACTCAGCAAACTATCATTCATCGTTTTTTAAACATCATTTCGTGTATCCGCGATTTAGAAATACTAGAAGAGGCAAGAACGAACGTTACATTTGAATGGTCAAATGACAAGATGCTGACCCCGCTCGAACGTGCAACAGAATGTATTAAATACATTGACCCATTTGAAAGACAGAGTCAACCTCAAAACATTGAGAGCCATAGCCGATGCTTCAAACAGCGAGTTTCTCTTTAAATGGTTCAAAACCAAATTAAATGAAGCACTATGATTCGTCACAAATTACGCTGACATCCTTAGCAGCCTGGCAAAAGAAATCACTCAACTAACCTCACCACCAGATTCAAATTTCTACGATCAACCACAAAAACGAAACATTATAGGCGATCTCCTGTTCGAGGTAACGAGCTTGGCTTGGCTACAAAGAGACAATTGTAGTTACTAGCTCGCCAAATTGACCACTTTGAAATGAGACATTTAGGCGATCATCATCATCAAGACATCGGCTCAGATACTGTACGCCTCGGCAAAACAGCCAATTGACGAATTCGTAGACTCAAATTCCAACAAGAACAATCCTGACATAATACTTAAACTACGTTCCTTGCAAGAACGTGTAGACGTCAACACAACATTTCTGGAGACCCACGAGATGAAGGACACAATTTTAGTATATCTGTTAATTACTGTTGATAGAACACATTTTATGAATGAATTGGTTTTCCGATTTGAAAAACATTGAGTACGTATTCATGCGTTAATTAATAATGTTCAACCCATTGAATTTGTGTCTCACCCACATCTGTTTCAGGTTACGGCAAGAAAAAAAATATCCTAAAATGCCAAATGCCTAAACCAACCACCACATATTTTTTTTTTTGCTTTACATTCGCATGTTTGTGAGTTTATTATTGTTACACTTTGCTGTTTTTTTTGTTACTTCGTTGTATTTCCAACCAAGATCCCACGCATGAATACGGTTTCAATTTTAATTATTATTGTGCAAATTAGGTGGTTGAATATTGACATCATGGTCAGTTTACCACCTCAGTTATCACATCGTGCTTTGTAAATATTTGACAAGCTCAGTGGTCACAGATAGTGTTGCTAACGCAACACACGGACGCACTCTTTCGAAGGGGTAACTAGCCATGTTGTGTACGGCCGCAGTGAGTTGAATTGAAAAGCCCGCTTCAAGTTGTGTACGTAGAGTAATAGATTATTATACATTATATTAGACATAATCATAATCGCAACCAAGAAGCAGATCTTTCCTCACCGATAAAATAGCTACCTATTGCTGACCCGTGTTTACCATGTTGTTAGGACAATTTGATTCATGGCATTATTCAATACAGGAGTTATGAAACGCGATCAGACCCCACATTACAACAATATCACGCCTCATGCGTTACTTCAATAATAACGCCCAGCTGATTTGAAGACTATATAGTTGTGTCTTCAATTATTATTTCAAAGGCGAATATCTTTCACGTACACACTATAAACATTACAAACGGTAACATCGGTGTAAAAGTATTTATTTCGAGAACAAGTCAACACTGTTCATAATGAAAGAATCGACAAAAATGGCAAAATAAAAGAAATATCTAATCATTCGAACTACAACGTGCATACATACATACAGTATTCTGAGGATCGTCGATTGATATTACGGCATATTGCAAATGATACTATTATCAATGAAGGTGTTGACGAAATGTAACGTGCACGCACGCATTCCTCGTCCAGCGGTGCCCCAGTCACGTCAAACAGTCGATTTATGAGAGTGTAAACAATACGGTCAGGATATTATAATTCTATAATGGAATCTGCCTAATGGATAAGCGAGTGCTCCCTGTACATCTTGGCAATAATCAAAACTTAGCGCATTTTATTAAACATGAATTAGCATACAAAGTGTATGCCATTATTACTGGTCGATGTTCGCCATTGAAAATACTCTGTATGCAATGCGTACGTGTCAAAGAACGAACTACGCACCATCTCTATAATATGAGACATTTACGATTTCTTGACCCGCTTCCCGTTTGCTTATTGAATCTACAATGATAATAATAAAATGTCATCTCATTCTCTCCAATATAACTGTTTATTTTAAATTAGTGGTGTCCTACTTTTCGACAGTCACCCTTTCTGAAAAACGTTGATGACCGACATGTCGTCACATCAGTTCAACGTGGAAACGTGCAAACGTCAATCCCAAGTAAAACAGCTTTTGATTGAGGGATCAAATAAGCAGTAAGTTTTTTATTGAAAACAAGAAGTACATGTATATCGCAAAAATCATTTTACCTGTATGTACAAATTATTCAGAACGTGGTCAATCGAATCGTGAATGATGAGCGGAGTAATGATTGGTAAAGACATAATCGAGTATAATTTATAAGCGGAGTCTGAATTTGTCAATGGTATACGTAATTATACGTACAGTGATTCAGTAGTTTGATGGTAAAAATAGCAAGTTTGGTATTAAAATATGTATAATTTCAAAATTTGGTTAATTTTGTCTTAGAAATATGGAGATGTCTAGTAATGCTGTTCTGATTTTTTTTTTGGGGGGGGTGAGACACAAATTCAATGGGTTGAACATTATTAATTAACGCATGAATACTCTACTCAATGTTTTTCAAATCGGAAAACCAATTCATTCATAAAATGTGTTCTATCAACAGTAATTAACAGATATACTAAAATTGTGTCCTTCATCTCGTGGGTCTCCAGAAATGTTGTGTTGACGTCTACACGTTCTTGCAAGGAACGTAGTTTAAGTATTATGTCAGGATTGTTCTTGTTGGAATTTGAGTCTACGAATTCGTCAATTGGCTGTTTTGGCGTACAGTATCTGAGCCGATGTCTTGATGATGATGATCGCCTAAATGTCTCGTTTCAAAGTGGTCAATTTGGCGAGCTAGTAACTACAATTGTCTCTTTGTAGCCAAGCCAAGCTCGTTACCTCGAACAGGAGATCGCCTATAATGTTTCGTTTTTGTCGTTGATCGTGGAAATTTGAATCTGGTGGTGAGGTTAGTTGAGTGATTTCTTTTGCCAGGCTGCTAAGGATGTCAGCGTAATTTGTGACGAATCATAGTGCTTCATTTAATTTGGTTTTGAACCATTTAAAGAGAAACTCGCTGTTTGAAGCATCGGCTATGGCTCTCAATGTTTTGAGGTTGACTCTGTCTTTCAAATGGGTCAATGTATTTAATACATTCTGTTGCACGTTCGAGATGGGTCAGCATCTTGTCATTTGACCATTCAAATGTAACGTTCGTTCTTGCCTCTTCTAGTATTTCTAAATCGCGGATACACGAAATGATGTTTAAAAAACGATGAATGATAGTTTGCTGAGTACTGCCATTTCATTAGTGAAGAGAGAATGAACTGAATAGTTTTGATGGTTGACTGAGTAAAGATTGAATCCTAAAATTTCGCGATTTCGGTCGGGTTTCCAGTCATTGTAAAATAAACCTTCAAAAATAAACTATTGATTGATGCATTACATTCGAGCGGTACACTGAATTACCGATGATATAGAAACGATCAGAGTGGTGGAATGTTTCTCATCTACACCGATCACAAATATAGATCGACGGCGTGCACAGTCTTTGATTCGGTCTGAATTGAGACAAGGCGTCATACACTCTTGGGGGGTGCCTTTTCAGACAAGTGAATTGGTGACGGACTGGAACCATCATACTGCCTGGGTCAGATTCATGTTGACTGAATCAAGTTGACCCAGTTTTTATTGTATAATTTGGAGTATAATCGTAACATTGGCATGGGGAACGCGTCATTTTATTTACGAAATTATTTTGGCAGGGTGTCTGACGTTATCAAATCTGAAGAAAAAACGATGGGATTGAACGCTTCGATAATATCCATACGTACGTGTTTTATTTCATTTATTTGGGAGATCAAATCCCTCCGCTGTGGGTCATGTGTTTTTGTTATGTGTCGAAAAGGAAAAGTCTAATCGATAAGAATAAGTGAATTGACTGATAGCGCCTGGGGTCAACAGAATGTCAAGTCCTGTTATAAGTGACTGATGTTAGAAATATGTGAGTATTTCGACTTTCATTCATGGTGAATTTCAACTCTGTAGTAAGTTACACTGCCACGAACGGAACAGTATACAACTAATCGCCATAAACGAGATTAGGTTTGTTTGCTCGATGTTTGTTATGTCCAGGCGCGATTCAATACACGCAGGTCGAAATTCATGCATATGGGTGACGCTTTAAACTTGAAACTCTATTCAATATCCCCGCTTGCAAGTGTTCATGTTTTAGATAACATAAATATACAAATACACCAACATCTGTTGTTTATCATCTACGTGGGAGGTCTATTTCACGTTGGGAAAACTTGTGACCAGCGAGTTATAAATAACCCCTATGCCTTAAACTTATTCGTGTGATTTAGTTCAAACTGGCATTCACGAGTGTGCTTTGGAGTAATACACATCGCTCGTATCAAACACTGATGACTATTTTTACTCGTACGGTAGTCATGTCACGGAATTTAAAAGATTTCTCGTACGTGGATCTACAATCATCGAATACTTTCAAGCCATGTGTGGCCAATACGTTCTGTATGACTTGTTGCCTAGATCTTCTTTGCCTTGGGGAAACGAAAATCGCTACGTTACAGCGTAAACTCATTCCGTGTGATGATTATGTATGTCAAAGTTATTCTGTGAAACGATCAGGTAAATATATATTTTAACTCATAGTAGCATAGTCCGCCATTTTTTGAAAACCAAACTGTACTGATTTTGCATACTTTGCATTTTAGCGGCTTTATGACCGCAGTTTTACGGGGTGACTATTGGTTTTTAATATTATTCTCTCTCTCTCTTTTTTTCTTTTATGACAGATGAGCGATTCTGATTAGAGGGATGGAATAAGAAAAAAAAGAAAAAAAAGTGTACAGGCTGTTTGACTCATTGAAAGGATGTAAGAAATGTAAAAATGAACATGTATATATAGAATGAATTATTATTTATTGTTCACTGTTTACTATTATTGACGTTTCTCTTTTCTCTGTTTTTAATCGAATCGTTTATGTACTCGTATTTTTTCGTGTCGTTAACAATAATTTACTCAAACAAAACAAAGCAAATATGAGGTAAGAAAATATAAACAATGAACAACATATGTATATATAGAATGAATTATTTTTATTGTTCACTGTTTACTGTATAATTATTGACTTTTCACTTTTCCGTGTATTTAATCGAATCGTTTATGTACTCGTATTTCTCGTGACGTGAAAAATGAATTTAACCACGCCACACATTTACATGTATGTACGTATTTTTCAAGGTGTTAAGAAATATTTAATCACACTATACATTTACGCGCTATGCAACTATTTTCCTTACTCACATCGTATGTTTTTTTCGTGGCGTTAAAAAAAAAACTCAACCACGCCATGAATGTATACTCCATGTCAATATTTCATTCTCGTTTACCTCTTGTGTGCAATAAACTCCGTTAGTTTTCAAAATGCCTTGGATTTATTAGCGTATGTGTGTGAGTGCCCTCTACGATACATTCTGAAAAATCTTTCGTGACGTCCACGCTCGTCCAATTAAAAAATAATTAAAACATCCAATTAAAAAAATAATTGAAAAAATATAAACAATGAACAACATATGTATATATAGAATGAATTATTTTTATTGTTCACTGTTTACTGTATAATTATTGACTTTTCACTCTTCCGTGTATTTAATCGAATCGTTTATGTACTCGTATTTCTCGTGACGTGAAAAATGAATTTAACCACGCCGCACATTTACATGTATGTACGTATTTTTCGAGGTGTTAAGAAATATTTAATCACACTATACATTTACGCGCTATGCAACTAATTTCCTTACTCACATCGTATGTTTGTTTTTTTCGTGGTGTTAAAAAACAAAACAAAAACTCAACCACGCCATGAATGTATACTCCATGTCAATATTTCATTCTTGTTTACTTCTTTTGTGCAATAAACTCCGTTAGTTTTCAAAATGCCGTGGATTTATTAGCGCGTGTGTGTGTGAGCGCCCTCTACGATACATTCTGAAAAATCTTTCGTGACGTCCATGCTCGTCCAATTAAAAATAATTAAAAAAATTTAAAAAAAATCCAATTAAAAAAAAATAATTAAAAAAAAATGATGGTAATTTATGCAAATGTATTCACGATGACCTCGACACGACCTCGTATTCAAATCTATTTTATGTATGCAAATGTATTCACAATATCCCATTGTGACGTCATCCTCATTCAAATTAACCCCTTTACGGCCATGGTCCTCATTTATGCTAATTTATGCACGAATTCTCATTGTGACGTCATTATTTATGCTCATCTATGCACGGGCACCCATTGTGACGTCATCCATCCCCATTATGACGTCATCGCATCCGAGTATGAACAGCGCCCTCATGGTCGTACCTATAGTCCATGCTAAACTACTCACAGATTCCATTAACAAAAATATTAAATAGTTGAGGACTAAGGTTACACCCTTGTTTTACCCCTCTGCATGAATTGAAATATGGAGTAATCCCTGCACTCAATTTAATGCTATATTTAGTGTTTTTATAGATAGCTTTAATAGCCTTATAAAAATTTCCTCCCACACCTAACGGAAGAAGTTTATATAACAGCCCTTCTCGCCAGACTGAATCAAATGCTTTGGAGAAATCAATAAAACATGAAAACAAATAATTCCCTGATTTTTTCAGTTTGCAATTGACATATTTATTAATTAAGGATTTAAGAATATAAATATTATCTGTTGTACGATGGTTTTTCTTGAAGCCAAACTGATTATCCACTATTTGATTAGTTTCTTGTAAGTACTTAGTTAATCTAGTATTAAGCATCATAGTATATAATTTAGATACACAACTAGAAATGGCAATGCCTCTATAGTTATTAGCGTCCTTTGGGTTACCTGACTTAAAAATATGAATAATGAGACTACTGTTCCAATGTAATGGCATAATGCCTGAATTTAAAATTTGTGTGAACATTTTAGTAAGAGAATTAATAATAAAGGGAGCCCCATGCTTCAACATTTCATTTGAAATCATATCAGTGCCTGAAGCTTTGCCTGACTTTAAAAGTTTAATATGCTGCAATAATGTACTGTAGAAGGGTTAATTATTAACTGGGTTTTAATTTTGCTTATTTTGCTGACTGGAAAATGCGTAAATTAAAACCCAGTGAATATCTAACATTTTGCATAGAACACAGTGTCTAAATGATAAAACCCACTGACTATGCCTGAAATAGTAAATCAGCGACAATTAGTCATTTTACATTAGACCCGCCGATATGTAAATATAACTAATTGGCATACTGTTGGTATAGTGGATGTATTGAGCCGTCCATTAATGGAGAACTCGCAATCAATACCAAAGTAATAAAACATCAAAACAATGGAATGTTAGGTAAAGCTTGGTAACCTTTTCAAAATAAACGAGAATGACGGGGACATTCATGGTGGTCTAATATGTGGTTTGGGATCATTTGAGTGTATTCAAGGCTGGTAACATAGTCGTCATCCGATTCCGTAACTGGTCATTTTTAGTTCCATGTGAAAACAAACTGGTTGACCGATTCCCCATTTGTTTTTTGTTTTTACTAAATTGTTATTGAATATCCGACCATTCCGTAGTTTCGTGCCATTCTTAGTGTCCATTATACACGACTGTATTACAGCGGATTACATTGGCATTTTTTTCACAGTGAATCGAAGTCCTGGCATGTGTTGGTGCTTCGCCAGACACACGTTTTGACATATTTTTAAAATGTTTATACTTGAAACGTGATTCAAAAATCTTGTTTTTTGCAATCCAAATACATTTTGGAATGTGTTTATGAGCGACATCAAATGAACCTGATACACAAAAAACACTGATACATACATTTATACACACAATACTTTTGAGATATCTTATCGGGTTCATGAAAAAAAATGTAACATGCAAAACATTTGCAATATGATACATTCATTAAAATCAACTGATCACATATAAATCAAATATTTATTACTAAATAGTAACATAAATAAGGCAGGGTTTGTGAACATATTGGGTTGAGAAATACTCTGACGAAACAATTCTGTTGGGAGATCCACACGAACCATTGTTTTTTTTATTATTATTAAAAGTGGCTAAGCGTATTATTTATATCTGCAAATGTATTTGAAAAAAATCATGTCTCCAATATATTAAACCTTTTGTTCAAAATATTTCGAAGACTGAATATGTTATTGCCAACAACAATGTCGCATACGACTTATTTACCACTTCCGTGTCACTGAGAATGTTCTAGAACCGTACTGTGTCTGGGTGGAATAATCTAGATGTTTTTTAGAAACTGGTTGAATAGGCAATAGAACACTGTAGGAGGCAATGGAAGGTAATGGAACATTCTAGAAATTTGTAGTAAGTTCCAGACTCATTATGTATGCTGATGTAATGGTCTATTTATAGACAGTGGGGGTATATATATGGGGAGTTGTTCAGCACTGAGTTCAGATCGGAGATCTCGTTGAATTGTGTTGGACTTTAAGTATCTAGTCATTGGAGTAGTGGAGTTTTACCGCGTTATTGTACTTGATGTTTGCAGAGTATAATAATACCAGTACCAGTTGAAACCTCATCTGTTGGCTCCGTGTTCGTATTTTATCATCGCCGCCAGGGAAGTCTTTCTGTTACTGTTGCCATTTTGGTATTTGAACCATCACACCTGTACTATACCAATTACGTTGCGTGTGACAAACAACAAAAATGCATTAAATGATTGTTAAGTATTGAAATGTATGTTTTAAGAGACTTGACTCAATGAGATATCTTTAAACAAAACAATAAATAAATAAGCCGATTAAAGATATTGTATGAACGTGCATTTTTTGCAACTTATTAAATCCTCGACTGTGAAACTATGTATGTTTACTGAAAGTCAAATATTTCGTGAAATTGTACAAATAATCCTAAATAATGGTGAACCTCTCCTGTTTTGAAAAGAAACACCCAGCCAACTGTATTGAATGCTTTTCCCCCAAAATTCAGTGCTAATTGCAGTGCTTGTAAGTTGTGTATTATGTGTGTGGTGGTAAATTTAGTCCATGAGTCTGAATTAGTCACAAATTGATCGTCTCTTCACAACTTGAAATGCTGCTTGTGTCTGGCCTTTTAAATCGGGCAAAACAATCTCGAGGCGTTTAGTTAAATATTTTGAGGCCAGTTTGACATCTACTTTCATTGATATTGATATTCTACGTACGTTGATACTGGCCTCCAATTTTTCAAGCAGCAGACGGTCACGTCATGACTGAAGTTCAGGATAACTATGTTTAAATGTGTTGTTTAGATAGCCCATAAGTCCATATTGAAGTCCGATCGGCGAGGGCGCTTACATGTCAGGCTGACTAAAGTCACTCATTGTTTATTTCGATTTGTTCTCAAGGCTTTGTTGTGCCTCCAGATCTTTCTAAAGATTGTCAATTGTAAAGTTTAAGTTCCCTCTCCAAACAATGATGCAGTTAAGATCTGGAATTTGTTCTGTGATTTTAACTTTGAGGTTTCCCAAAAAATATATTATACTCATTACCTTGTTTGGTGCATATGTGTTAATTGACAGACGTAGCGAACTATATCTGTATGCAGTACAGACATTCTACCATCGTCAAACCAATATTCCCCTTTGAACTCAGATACCCAAAATATTTTATCCATGAGTGTGGTGTGTGTTTTTTTAAATATACAATATTAATATTTTCTTATCATTTATCCAGATTGATATTCTTTTTGAATTCCTGGCGCTTCTTACATTAAAAGTTATCAGTGATAATGTAATTCCTGTCTTTGCATGAGAGTTATTGTTTCTTTCACAGAAACTAGAACTGTATTCTTTACCCAAAACACTTTAAAACACAAAAACTGGACACTAACACACTGTACCCTTGGACACGTTGATTATTTAAATAGTCATGAAATATTCTGGAATGTTTTGAGGTCCAGTAAAATGTAGATGATTGTAAAGATATTCTAAAAGTTATTCATACTTGACAGTGCGAGTTAGAAATTATTTAAAATACACCCAAATATGCAAATTTAGTCATTATAGCAATACGGTTATCGATTTTGATCAATACTTTCAGCATATTCCATTTAAGACAGAGCTCGACTAGTATAAAAAGTTTCATTTTGATTAAAAGGCGGGGGGTCGTCATGCCGCGCATGTGCAACATTTGTGTTGGTAAACATTGATTTTCCCACAAACAATGCATCTTCTAATGAAATCGCGAGTACGAGTTTTGAACTGGGCGCCACTTGCAACAATTACCACTGGCAACTTCTTCGATATTTTCCAATCACTAACATTTTCTTTGAACTATGTAAATGTGTTTGCAGATTAGACTGATACAACCTGTCTCAGCGTGGCCACGCAACGTGACATTGACCGGAGTGATTGCCTGGAAATAGAACAAACGACGTGTGCATTCCGTCACGGTGAATCGTGCTGCCAAAGACTGTTCTACTAGACGCCACCTACGACAGGGTACAAGTCCCATCCGACGCACAGATGTACTGTAAAATTATTAGTATTTCACCAGAATTTGATTTCGCTATCATCGCAAATCCATAAAATTAAATTCACATGAACATGTAAAATATTAATGAAACATTGTTACGCCGCAAAATGCGCGAACTTTAACATACTCATCAAAATAGTAAAAGTAAATGAAAGTAAATGTTTTTACAGTATATACAATCATGGTCTTTTACCTCCATGATACAATACACTAATGTATACTTGTGGTAGTGAGAGAATCTGACTCACTGAGACCATAGAGATAAAAAAAATAGATGAGCTCCAAGCTGAAACCAAACCATATTGTTTGTTTTCATGTTAACGAATGTGTGTTGGCTAATACATAGCTAGCGTGACGAGGTCGCGTGAGTTGCGTCCTCCACGGTGATCCAAACCCAACAGTGAGGTCTGATGCCATTCGGCTGGCGAGGGCCTTCTCACGCCCACATGTCAGGCTAATGCGTAGCCGACTTTGCTTGAACCTGGATGGCCCGACTGCGTCTGACAGCTTAGGGACTGGATTGAAATTCGACCACCGCCGTCTGTAGGAGATAAGGGGTCAAATATTAGAAATAATGGGGGTGGAATGGAAGAGTATGATCAGTGCTTTTTTTTCGCAGTGATTGTCTGAACATTTCTTTTTTTCCATAAATGTGGTAATATGTTTGCTTTCTTTCTGTCAGTGTCTAGTTTGTAAATCTTTCAGCCAAACCCTTGATTTCAAATGCCGACCCCTAAAGACGGAGGAAAGTATAGCAGCCAAGTTGGAAAGGATGACGAGAAGACAGCCCTAGCAGTCTGGCTGATGACATTCATGCCAAATATGCTTGATTACCTACTAGTCACGGTATTCCCCTGAGTTATTCAATAAAACAGCTGAAACGAATATTACTGTGTGACCGCGAGTTATTGCATAGAATAACCCTTCTCCTTTGTTTCAGTATCTCACAACCAAGGTCCCGCGGATATCTACAAGTCTGTCATATAGTAGTTGGCAGTAAGTAACAGACGAGTTTTGAGTTCCCGGCCGGCGTGTTCCACCTGCTTTCCGCGAAGCATAGTCTCTTTCTATTAAAACGATCGATTCATTGTTTCCTTTATATTCTAGTTTTTACAACCGAAAAAAACATATATTTTGATACTTATATACTTGTAATTGATTTAGAAGCTCAACACAATTCTTTAGCCGACATTATTATTATTATGGCTGTTTATATATATCTGTATAGTATATTTCGTATCCTAGTAGTCGCCCATACATAAACATAACATATTGAATGTACAACACGTGAAACAAAGTACAGACATAAACCTACATTTAAAATACAAGATTTCTACAGAATATCAAATACATTTCAATGAAGTTAATATTGGTTATCCAATGAAACATATTGAACAAATGCCCCTTTTTAAAATAGTACTCAAGTAATACACCACCTCAACACCTACCACTAAACAAGGTAGATTTTAAACTTCAATTCGACAGTTATATAGTTTTTGATAGAAAATGCATGCCTCGTCAATCGCTTTTGTTACTTCCATGGGTAGATTATCCATATCTCTAGCTGCATTGGCGTCTTTCGTTGTTTTGATAAAGCCAGTTGAGGTAATGAGAGTAGCAAACCACTCCTTCTCCCAGTCGCCCCAACCTTCGATTGGACCAGCCTCCCAGTGTAGCATACTGTCTGTATATTCAAAGCATACCTCGTGACAGTACCGCTGCATCACTGCTGGCGGGTTATTCAATAAATCATCATAGTCTACCACTACTGGCTGTTGACCAAGTTTATCTTTAATATGAACGTACAATTCCCACATTTGACGAAATCCTACTTCTTCGGCACAAAAAGTTGACCATTCAGGCACCGTGCCATTTACTGTCAGCTTATACAGCGATCTTACCGAATTGCACGGATTGCGTATCAAGAAAGTGTGACGGTATCCTACAGGGAGGAACTGTATATTGTCCGTGATGCAGTAAGCCTGGTCTTTTAAAAATACGCCGCCGAATTCTGGAAAAGTTCCCTCTAATGTGTCTCGCACTTCCTTGAATGTACGGCCCTCAACTGGAGGTTTGCCTTTGTATCGTTCACTGATGCTATCTTTTCCGCAGTAATAGGCTTCTGTATAATACTCGAAGAATACTCTCACTCCTTCTAATGTGCGTATTGACCGCTCAAACGCCGTCGAACCACTTCGCGGAGCAGTCCACAGCACGACCTTTTTAGCAGAACTACAAGATGTCATTCTTCCACCCTATCTCCCAGGCAGAGTTCTAATTCTAGTCTTAGTCTAGTCTTTTACTACGTATTTAGGTACCAGTACATCCTGGCCGCAAGGATCTCTGGGAAGGAGAATGCCTTCCACCTTCCGCTTCGTGTGACATCTCGCGAGACTTGAATTTCCCTAGCAACCGGTTGCTAGTCACGTGATACAGGTCAAGCTTTGATTCAAAATGGCGCTAAATCGTTTTGTGCATTAGTAAATTCGGAGTTTCATCGCCAAAATATAAAAAAATATGCTTCTAATCTTGCAATCGCTAAAGCTCTGCATGATTCGGAACTCGAAGAAGACCCCATTATGTTACGCCACCAGTGGCGGCGGCACGCGGGGTGCAGAGGGGCGAAAATAATTTTGGAGGGCGTCGACATTTCTATAGTACAAAATGATGTATTGATGTAATGATTGATGTTACTGGATGCTGCATTTAAATACCCCTATCTAAATTAAATAAACAAAATTATATAAACGGCAATGAACTTGATTTATTAATAACTTTTGAAATAATGTGAGCATACCATACAAGTTTAATGTATTCCCTGCTAGTATATCTAGAGGCTTACAACAGGCGATGGGGGCACACGTAAGCCAACAGTGGATTTATTAAAATATGTATTTTGATCATAAAAACACCTCTGTCACTTACTAAGAGCATATTATTAACACAATGTTCAGGTTATTTATACCAAATCGGGAAAATATTACCGATATTTATACCTATCTTGACCAGAAAAAAGACCGATACTTATACCTAAATTAAAACAATTAAGCAGCCTCTCAGCTGAGATAGCTCCGCTGTTAGCAATGCACATTTCAATTAAAGAACAGAAGATATCATTAGAAAATGAACAAAATGAATGTATAGTATCAAAACAATCAGACTTGCGGTTTTCAACAAGAAGTGGAAAAATATCACTTTTTACCAAAAATATTCATCAAAATTAGAGAATTGAAGATATCATCATGAAATGAACAAATCTGAGTTAGAACCACACGTAGTATATATACGATGCTGCAGTAATAACACACGAATGGAATAAGCACTAAATGTTTAAATAAAAAACAAATAATGACCAAATAATAACCAAACAAGTTTCCAAATAAAGATCAAACAACTAAACAATGTTCAAATAATGACACCAAGCTAATTTTGGCGGTATTCTCACCCCATAGTAGTGTACAGGCTCTAATTATTTACAGGTAATATTTTACTTTTATTTTGTGATTTTTTGTTTTTAATGCCGCCCTACATACCTTGTTGGCTTTTGTAATTACCAAAACACTACTGAAACATACAAACACCAAGTCGGCTGACATGTTATGTTGGTGGAAATATTTGCATCAAAAGTAACCACATAAACAAAGTGCTCATAGAACTTTAAGAATAGACGTAGAAAATCATCAACTTCTTGGTCAGAAAGGTTACTCGGCAGTACAGCCTTCATTGTTGGAGCTGAAAGAGAAGCAATGTGTTGATCCAAGGAAGCTTTCCCTAACAAATCAAATAGATCCCTCTCATTTGACATATGTTACTACTGCACCCAAGTGAATTTCAAACATCAAATATAACATGCTTCCTAGTTGTATAGTAGAATTAAAACTGCAGCAGGATTAATGTAGTTAACCCTTACCAAAATTCATTAGACAAAATGTATACTTTTTGTGTGCAAAAAGTATACAAATTCTGAATAAATTTGTACATTTTATGTATAATTTTTGTATCCAAGAAGTACCCTATATTTGGAACAGATTTGTATACAAAAAGTATGCAAATACTATGCAAATAGTGTACAAAAAATGTACTTTTGTATACAAGAAGTATCCCATATTTGGAACACTTTTGTATACAAAAATTGTACAAAGCTCAATTCATAAATAGGGCATTTATTTAACAAAATGAAATTCAACTTCATTGTACATTTCATTTGCCCAAGTGTATGGCCTTATTACACAACAGCATGTATTTGTATTTACCCATTTAGAATTCAATTTATCAATTGTTTATGCTATCCTGACTGACTATATAATACCCCGGTACATTCATTTACAACCTATGTTGTATCTGTTTGACATATATGTGAGCCAAGGATGTACAACAAACTGACTGTGGTGAGAGTAATACTGATTTATTTCATTGTATTTTCCTCAACTGAAAATGCCAAAACTAGATATATAATGGGAAATTAAATTTTAATTTAGTTAAATTGATCAAAAAAAAGTTCATAAAAATTGGCAATAAGTCATGTTAGCATCCAAAACAGGATAATTTGTAATATATGCAAATTAGGCAAACTCTAAATGACTTTGATGGGTAATGTATTATACACTCTGCTTATAATGACTGAATTCTTTCAGTAAACTGTAGTAAAAATATAATTTTACTGATATCCAAAAATATACTTTAGTATTCCTGTAATTAATCTATTAAAAATGTTTTTATACTCTCTTATGAATTTAATTGAATATTAAATTCCATATTTTTGTACAGTTTATGTATACATATATTGTATGACTGAGCGTAGTTAAGTTTATTCAGATTCTAAGTCCAATTTTTGTACATTCTATGTATACATAAATAGTACTAATATTTGTCAAGATGCCAAGTCAATTTGTACAATTAATGTATACATAAATTATACTTCATTCTGACATCATTGTAACATAAATTTTTTTGGTTACTCTTTATATCTTAGTTATGATATTGTACATTTTATGTATATGTAAATTATACAATATTTAGGCATTGAATCCTATGCAAAAAGTCTGTACATTTCTAGTATACAACAAATATACATTAATGAATTTGTATAAAGTATGTATACAAATAATGTACTGCTGTTTTCTTGTATGTATGAATTTTGTATACAAATAATGTACACAATTTCAAAAAAGTATACTTTTTGTACAGAATATGTATACAATTAATATACTATTGGGGCGTACAATTTGGTAAGGGAAGACAAATAACTTACAGATTGCACTTTTTAACAAGTTATCCAAAATTTATATAATCTTAACTTAATAGCACAGACCAATTTCCAATGTGTTCATGCTAATAAATTTGGCATGTTAATGTTAATATCCCCAGAAATAATTGAAATTTGAATATATGCATACACATATTTTGGCAAAACAATGAATACATTTATTGTATTAATTAACAGTAAACAGACATGAGTCATGTTTCGGTGTAATGCTATTTTTTATTGGTGATTCTACAATAAATAATATTTTTCTTTTTTTTAAATTTATTTTTTCAAACAATATATTTGAAATAATTCAATAGAAGTTAAAGTGACCATGATACAGAATTTGTTCAGTGAAAAGTTACAAGATAAAATGGCAAAATTGACAACATCGCTGCCATTCTCAAAAAAACAAACTTTTTGGCTCAGACTTAGTTTAGAGTGTGATTGTAATATGATTTATTTCATGATCAACACGAACACATGTTACAATAGAAATATATGTTATCTAAAGTTGCCTTATATATTTTCCAACTCTGATTGTTACTTATCAAGCAGATAAAGCCAGAGCTGAAAGAATTGAAAGCAAATAAAAACAGATGTAATATCATAAATTTTGACAAAAGTTATTAATATGAATTATAAAAAGCAAAAATTAGATCTATAACCACAGAAGATGTTTCTAAACACTGTCGAATGCATCTGAGTTAAAACACATTAACTGCAGTCTCATATTACTTTTGAAAGTATTCAATTCTTCCTCCAGATATCTGTAAGAAACAAGAAAATTAAATGAATACTTTCATTAAACTATACAAACTGAGGTAGGCTGACATCATATTGTATTTGAGTCCAGCGTTTTTCTCACTTTGTATTCAAGCTTGTATTTACTCCTGACTGAAAAACATAGACATTGACAGCATAATTCAAAATATTTAATTGCACTGCACAATTTAAGATTGATTAAGATTAAGATTGATAAAAATCAAAAATGACTTACTTTTTGTCTCTTGCACTATTAACTGAGGGGATGAAATTAAAAGCTTCTTTGAATGACGAACTGAAAATTAAAGTACAAAATTTGTGAGATTTTACGCCCAACAAAATATGACAGTTTAATAGTAATAGAGCTGTGTGTGTGTAAAATTATGTTTTAAATACAATAAATCTGTGTGATTGAGCTTCATGGAAACTGTACTTGAAAAAATACCTTAACACAGTTATCACATCAAATTTTGTGCAAACAAACAAACAAACACACAAACAAACAATGTAAGACCCATTTCATACAAGAACTTCTATAAAATCCAAACACATGAGAAAAACTCTGAATAACTTTAATTAAATATTTGTTATACCGGTATATATTATTTGGAAACTGTATTTTCATATTCTCCTCCTAGCATTTAATGCCAAAGAAATCAGCAGCTTTGAATAACAATTGGTGACATTTATTTATTTATTATAACTCAGGTCAACATGCATAAAGCCTCAGCTCTTATGGGGGCTAACATGAGAGAAAGCAATCACCCTGCACAAATCCACTCTTGTTTGCGATGATGGTTCTTTAATATGCACTGTAGACAGAAACAGGACATTGCAGTGACAGTATTGAGTATCCTTACTTTGACGCAGCATTGCCATAGGACAATAAGGAATCTTTCAATGCCAGTAACTCCAATCTAGCCTGGATTGCACCAGCATTATTAAAACCCTCTGCACAACTGATAAGACGACAGACTTCTTCCGCTAATGACTCCACCACTTTGGTCATCATGCGTGAAATGAATGCAGGTGAGATGGCATACACCTCCGCATGGATAGATATCAGGTTACAGATTGCTTCTTTCACGTAAGAACGTACACCTATCAAAACATAGTCATTGTCAATGGTACGTATTATAGATGCGATATATATATATATCACCTAATGTGTGATGTTTAAACTATATTGGTCTAGGCATGTGTGGGATATGGCTTTGTGGAATTTCATTCTACATACAAACAGGGACTGATAAATGGATGGCATACTAAACTTGGGTGTGACTTTATGCTGATACTGATAGGTAATATATGAATCTTCAAGTTGAAAATCACTTAGATAAACAAATTTATTCTGATCACAAAAGAAATTTAAATGGCACAACCATTACAGCCCACATTTTTGCATCATACACATTTTATCTAATGATAAAGGTAAAGGTATAAATATTGGTGCATCTAAAAATTGGCTTTTAAAACAACATCATAAACAATGATATATTATCGATATATTATAGATGCAAGATACATGACCTAATGACCTAATGGCGTGATGTATGTGTGAATTTGATTGTGACAAAAAAGCATGTACAATTGTTTGATATGATGTCTGATGAGAAGAACAAACTAATCCGTTCAGCCAAGCCAGAGATGTAGATCTCGTACTGCATTTTTTTTAAATAAACCAGAATGGAAAAAATGTGTGATTTTGATGCATTTTTTTTGCCTTAAAATGGCTACCATTCAGCCATCTTGAATCAGATTATAAACAAATGCATGTGAATATTCCAGATATGATGTCTGATGTATGTGTGAGGTTTGAACTTGATTAGTCCAGGCATTTCAGAGAAGGGAATCCGGGACTACATTCCTTGAAACAAAATATCAGCCATTATTAACCTTGATCCAAAAAATAAAATGAAGTGTGTAAAGATCCCATTGTGTTCAATATACCATACTCGTCTGACTCGGCATCTATTCTAAACTAAGTGCCACTCTTTTGAGGCATTTATGAAGTCAGGTTCACATTTGGCTAATAGCCCATCCCTTCCAAATTACTCCAAATGTGACAAATTTGTCTAGTCACAAAAACCTGGTCTTTGAGCATTGTTTTACTTTTCTGAATTATCTGCAATCAAATTTATATAACACAGCATGGACAGTTTTTAAGTAAATTTTTATGATGAAATAAATTCCAACAAATAAGTAATTCAACATTGATATTTCATTTTCGCATTGCTTAGCCAGAATGCCTTCGGGAATTCCCAGAGAATTGTGACAGTACAACATTGCATTCTGATTGGTTAATATTAACAGACATGACTCATTAGGTCAAATGTCAAATGATGTTATTTCAGGTCAAATCAGGCAAGAAAACATCATGGCAAATTGCTTTGCATCAGGAGTTTACATACAAACGAAAATTTTCAATGAATATGAATGATTGTTTTCTCACAGACCGTAATAATTTTACACGTAAATGCTGATAGTACATGTATGTAACTAATATTGTAATAAAATGTATCTACCAACTAGTCTAAATCACGTCTGGCCACACACGGGTGAGATCTGGTTCTAGAATGATGAAAATGTAATAAATCTTTTTAGGCTTAAAAAGGGTGCCCCATTCAGACATGTTGAATCAGATCATAAAACAAATGCATATGTCAATATAATGTCTGATGTATGTGTGGAATTTGAGACTATTCTTTCCCAGCCTGTGAGAAATACTGTTGGCTATGGACAGATGCACATAGATGGACTTTGTCCAAATGGGCACAAACAAGCATCACTTTGTACCAGCACAATTACGATTAAAATGTATTGATCAATCATTTTATTGACTGATTACTTACCGACAGGTCTGTCTAATGTTTTCCAGTCTAAATATCCAGCATACATTCCTTGTTCTAATAAACCAACTACTGGGTCCGATTTCTGTTCTGTATATGCTTCAAACAGCTTGTCATCTAACTCTGAATAGGCAAGTTGTACACTCTGTAAGACATAAAAAAACCATGCATGTCTTTATACGTCATTAGGGCTAACCCACTTTTGACACTGGAATTTCCTGATGATTGTTCCATTTGACTATTTTAATGACTGAAAAGAAAAAAATTGGTCTGTCACCGTCTGGTTGACATTAGTACTCACCTTGCTTAATATCTCCCACCAAATGAGCTAATTGCCAAATATCCTCAATTTCCATGTACATTTCCTAATTAAAGTAAAAACAATCAGGATTGGACTTACTTTTTCAACTCTCTTCATATCAGGATAACCGTGTCTCACAAAATGTTCTTTTAGTCTTGGGATGACTTGATTAGCGACATAGTTGCAATTTCCCAACACTATCACCAATCTCTCTTCCTGCAAAGACGAATATCAAGATGTATATTGGTATTAGTGGTGAAACCAGCTTTTATCTAGGATAGGTGGTTGCAGAAACTACCTGTCCATCTGTTCTAAACAGACAGATTGTACCTGTGACAGATTGTTGCAAGAACTTTCATTCCTTGTAGTATGAGCATTGAATGTTATTTGCAAACCAGAAATCACAGATAAAAAACTTTAGCAGAATAGCATGGAACATATCAAATGTTGTGTAACAGTGAAGGTCAGGAAAATATGTTCATAATTTGTTTGAAATTAGAAACAAAAACTAGATTTGGTTATTCATATTTATTATTTACATTGTATTTTATTTATTGAATGTTGCTTTAAAAATAAAAAAAAAATGGTGGAAATTGTATTTCTTAGGATTCAATAAATTATTATTATTATATCAAATCAATTAATATTGTTTCAAAATTATATCAATAATTAATATATATATATATAAATATATATCAATATATCAATAAACATGTGATGTAGTCATAATAGTAAAATATAAAACACTAGAAACCTACCATGGATGGTAAATTATCTGTGCTCACTGACTCTATATAACCAACACTATCCCTGAAAACAAATAAAAATTACGCCATATTTCACATTTCAGGGTCAAAGCATAGATTTATTGATCGTACAGTGAAATTGAACTTGCATGGTTATCTAAATCATATGTAAGTTTGAGCAAAATCTGACAAATTTAAGTTATTACAAAGCAATAAAAATAGGATTATGATGTTTTCTCCATGTAGATAAGATGGGAAATCTGTTTTTACCATTGAGTAGAAAAATTAAACATTTTTAGTTTGGAATTATGATGTAATAGAGTATATGTTACAGATGTTTGCATGTACCAGAAAAGGAATATGATTGGTTGGTCACAATCTATCCTGTGAAATTGCCCAGAGTTGATTGGATAAGACACTGACAGGAAATAAATAATTACAATTCATTAATAAATATTCAAGGACCATTACTTACATGTGGTGGTCAGCCTCCACATCAGTTTTGAAAGTCAATTCATCCAAACATGTAGCAAATGACTATAACAGTAACAAATATAAATATTAATATCAATAATGAGTAACATAGGACATCACAAGAACATGTGACACTAAAGAGAAATTCACAAAATAGAGAAACAGAAAAACTATAAGAAATTCAGATATTTTACATTAAAACAGATCTTTCTTAATGTGTTGCATTCTTGGGGTACAAAGTACAGCCTATGTTAAACCAATGCAGATTTTGAATACACACTTCAATATGTCTAAATAATATGCATGTGTTTGGGAAAAATATTAACACCTTTGACACTTTACTTTAGATATATTTGTTTTTTTGAAAATAAAAAAATAGGAAAAAATGAAATAATGATCATGGACTATGCATGTTGCCATGGAAATAGGCTACATAAAACTCAGTGATTGCCAGCAGCGGGTTTGCTCAGTTTGCTGGACGAATAGATACAAGCATTTGATGTGCCGTGCACAAGGATGCAAGATGTGTTCCATACAAACTGGCCAGGTTATATGCAAATTGAAGCTCATGAATATTAATAGCAACTCACCAAAGCTGCACTACTTCTAATGCAAGCAATTTTGCTCGCAATTGTCATAAAAAACTTGTAAACACGTTACCCTGGACAGTACATGTACATCCAGTAAAATATTTTTACTGGATGCACATTTTTAGGTATTTTTGGATATTTAAAATATATTAATTCTCTATGGACTAGCAGGTGCTGATGAAAATGTTTGCAAAAATATGCGAGTTTATTATGAGAAAGATAAAAGTTCATGTTGGCATTTGAAACTATGGGATATTTGGGTAATACCTTCAACATCTCAGCTGAGAGTCTGCTGGCTTGCTTCTGAACAGCCACATCTTTGAACAACTATTACGCAAAAATAAAACATACATTAGAAGATATATATGTATGCAAGCTGAATTATTAAATGCAAGCAACAACAAGTTGCATTCATGTTATCCTGATCATAAATCAAGAAATCCGAGAATATCTAAGCATCCCAAACATACTACAACAAGCTGTAATTGCACAAATTCCACTGTACAATTTTGTTTTTGTTTGGGATGAACTATAAAAGTATGTCATCAAAATTGAAAACATTCCAGATTATTCATGTCACATTTGAACACTTTCTATTGTTAACGACAAAATGGCACCTCTATGAACATAGTATGAGAGAAATAAAATTCTCTAAAACACGAAATATTTTCTGTTCCAAGTGACATTTTTCATTATCTTATTAAATCAAATATAAAAAAGAAAACTATGTATAACAGTGAGGTTATCATGAGTGTACCACAAAGTATACTGAGGCAGTACCAGACTACATTAGCATACATGTACACTATGCATCAGTTGATAGGGATTGCTGTACTGCCTTTGTGCATATTTTTATGATAACTTCATACAATATAACAAGCAGGGAATGTTACAGTTGCTTTTCTTCATGTATTTTGATGTGCTAGACTAGTATACGATTGCCAGCGTACCAAATTTATACAAGAATTCAACAAAAAATCAATCATTAACAAAATGACTGCCACTTGACCATCTTTGATTGAATCATGACACAGATCAATTTTTATTCACAAACTAGATCCAGATAACAAATTTTGATCTAATTGGGCAACATGAATTTTAGATATAAACATTTTGTGTAAAAATTAACGTATGAATGGTACCTTGTTTTCAAATTCGCAAGACAAAATGTTTAATCAAAGAAAGCTTAGAAAGAACTCTTGTGTGCTGAGAGTATTGAAAACACATTAAAAATTAATTCAAAATTACCTGTACATGAGATATTGATAGAAAAGCTGAAAACTAATTATGTACATCAGGTAACTAATATGAACAGAACAGAACAAAAAAATTATGAATTATTATGCTAAT
Organism: Saccoglossus kowalevskii; assembly: GCF_978046115.1. Lineage (NCBI taxonomy): Eukaryota > Metazoa > Hemichordata > Enteropneusta > Harrimaniidae > Saccoglossus > Saccoglossus kowalevskii. The sequence goes on from NC_140646.1 coordinate 10,628,500, forward strand.
TAGAGAATTAATATGAACAAATTTTAACCCAAAATTAATCAGGCCTGTCTATTGTCCTAGAGCATTTATGTACCAAATTTTATTCAAATGTGATGATCAGTAATTGAGATATCAGTGTTAATTAATTATGTTAATTAGGTGATTAATAAGCATACATATTTACCAAAAAGTAATTGGTTTCTGCATAGTTCTCTTTAAAAGTTTCATTAAAATCCAATTTGTGGTTCTTTATATATCAGTGGAACATTATGCAAATTAGGTAATTAATATCCAATTAAAACTAATTAGGTCTTTGCATAATCCTAGAAGATCTATGTAGCAAGTCTCATTGAAATATGATGATTACTACTTGATACATCAAAAGCTGAAAATTATTTAATTATGCAAATTAGCTAATTAATATATACTGATATTAGCCTAAAACTATCAGGTCTGTGCAGTGTCCTATGATGTCTATGTACCAAATTTCATTGAAATGTGATGATTACTACTTGAAATATCAGAAGCTGAAAATTAATTAATTATGCTAATTAGGTCATTAATATGTACTCGTATTACTCTAAAAACTATCAGGTCTCTGCACAGTCCTTAAGTAACTATGTACCAAGTGTCATTGAAATGTGATGATTACTACTTGAAATATCAAAAGCTGAAAATTAATTAATTATGCATATTAGGTAATTAATATGTACTCATATTACCTTAAAAACTATCAGGTCTGTGCAGTGTCCTATGACATCTATGTACCAAATGTCATTGAAATGTGATGATTACTACTTGATATATCAAAAGCTGAAAATTAATTAATTATGCAAATTAGCTAATTAATATATACTGATATTACCCAAAAAACTATCAGGTCTGTGCAGTGTCCTATGACATCTATGTACCAAGTGTCATTGAAATGTGATGATTACTACTTGAAATATCAAAAGCTGAAAATTAATTAATTATGCAAATTAGGTAATTAATATGTACTCATATTACCTTAAAAACTATCAGGTCTGTGCAGTGTCCTATGACATCTATGTACCAAATTTCATTGAAATGTGGTGATTACTACTTGAAATATCAAAGCTGAAAATTAATTAATTATGCTAATTAGGTAATTAATATCTACTGATATTACCCTAAAAACTTTCAGGTTTGTGCAGTGTCCTATGTCCTATGTCCTATGTACCAAGTTTTATTGAAATGTGATGATTAGTACTTGAAATATCAGTGGAAAAGCCGAAAATTGATTAATCATTATGCAAATTAGGTAATTAATATTGCACAGATTTTTACCCAAAACTAATCAAATCTGCGCGTTAGTTTGGAGCATCTGTGTGCCAAGTTTCATCAAAATCCAATGAGTGGTTCTTTAGATATCAGTGGAACAGTCATGAAACAGCTAAAAATCAGCTAATTATCATGCAAATTAGGTAATTAATATGCATGGATTTTTACCAAAACCTAATCAAATCTGCGCATTGGCCCAGAGCATCTATGCACCAAGTTTCATCAAAAACTGATGTATGGTTCTTGAGATATCAGTGGAACAGACGGACACACATACACACACACACACACACACACATACACACACACTAACTGCAAAGACTCCCTTTTTGTGCTTCGCACACGGGAGTCAAAAATTGTACATATTTACTTTCAGAGTACTGAGGATTCAACCTCACCCCACCCCACCCCACCCCACCCCACCCCACTACACCCCACCCACATTTTATCTCATGCACTAGATAAAGCAACCTGAGCAAACATACATTTTTACACAGCAACTACATAATTCTTGATAAATAATTTCCAAGAGAAATAATTCATATTAGACAACAAATTGATAACTAAACTTACATCAGACACACCAGACTTCCATTCTACAACAACTTCTTTCAACAACTGAAGTGTTTCCATGACAATGTTTTCAAACAGTAATGGCTTCACAAGGATTAAAAAGAAAACAAAAATAATTAATAAAAGCTCCTCCAGTCATCACAATATATTTATACATGGATAAATGGCAAATTGTAATACCTGTACAAAAAGTTGTTTACACCTACTGTCATTATGAAACTATATCAAACAGGATGTGGTGCGATGACCACTGTCATTTAACAATGTATTAAATTTGAAGGTGTTTGTTTGATTTTTCATTTGATTCTTGTTTGTTAGTGCACAATATTTGAAATCTACCATATCATATTTTGTATATATTATTTATTCATTTTTGATAATAAATTCCAGTATTCCCTTTACCTTCATCTAAACCATAAAATACAGTGAATAAAGTAGAATGACATGTTTAGTTGATCAGAAAACTTACCAGTGTTGTTATTCCACTGTTTTCTTCTAATTGTATACACCACAGTTCTCTATGGTGTAAAGCTTTAATGTCTAGAGAAATAACAAAAAAACAAATTAACATAATGTGATGAAAACCTCCATGGATAGCCAAAATGATTGAGTTATCTGTTTAACTGCATTTTTGTTAAATAATACTTAAGCCCATACATGTGTGTTATATAAGACATGGGCCCCATATTGTGTGTTATATGAAATAAGGCCCAGAAATGTGTGTTATATAGAAAACAAGCCATGCATGGCACAGTCCCTATTAGTTATCAAATTCAAGATATATAGTTTTGTTTATAGTAATATAGTTGGAACATGAACATGTCAGAGATATGGATCCAGAAGCTGATTCTTGATGATTTTTTAACATTAAAATGACTGATATTCAATATTCAACAATGTAAAAAGTTGTGAATTTAATTCACATTGTAGTGTGTTTTGCAAACAGTAAAATAAGTGAAAATTACAACCCAGCAAATAATTAAATCTTGAGAAGTGCACTCACCTTGTATAGCTTGTTGAAATAGTGACATCATGCAATGTGATCTCATTGCTAGTGTTAAATTCTGGATATATTCCAAAGATACTGCTGGTAATTCTAAACTGGCTAATAGACTATATAATGACCTGTAGGAGGAAAAAACGAAAAGAATAGCTTGACAAAAAGACCCAGTCTGAGATTACACAATTCCCTGCTGTTCATAGTTACTACGTTCACGTTACAGGATCTCGGCATGTGCTGAAATTTTTAATCCTTCATGTTTCGTACGCATATGATGATAATAATAATTGCTATATTGAAATTTCATCCATTTGCTGCTATGGTATTTATTACAAGTTGACCAGCATCCGGCCATATCTAGCTGCACTTCCCTCAATCATCTTGTAATACTTGTATGAATTCGTATACATTTGTATGTTCTCTTATGTTGATTTTGGCTCGTGTTGAGTATTCAGGCAGCAAATCTCGGGATGTGCTGAGACTCGGGACCGAAACTATAATGTGAATGCCACTATTATGTACATGTATTACAAAATGTAAGTGTTTGTTTCATTATTATTATTTTTGTACCATTGACATTGAATGTAAAATGTTTTCCCTTCTGATTTTGTTGTTGTTAAGAGGTAACCATACGTGCAGTGGTCCATAACGACATAACATTGGGACTACAACATTGGTCTGGTCAGCTACCATGATATTACTGGTGATTGGCCGTCATGCTATTGGTGATTTTGAACTTGATACCTACCAATATGTCTGGTCAGCAACCACTATGCAATGAGTGATCAGTTTTTATTATGTATATTCATGTCAATCATTGTCATTGTGTATTTACCTCCAGGATAACAATATAAAATGAGCCTGAGCTGTTTTGCAAAGAAAAATTTTAAGCACAGCTGACTTTCATAGCATTAAGGGTATTATAGTGAAAGCAAAAATTGTGGCCAATAATATTTCACATACTGAATTTCAATTTCAGCGAGTAATTACAATTCGGTGGGGTAGCCAGGCACTCCTGCTGTCTACAACTAATTTTACTAACCTTACGATTCTAACACAGTGTGGTAGCCATGCACTACCACTGTCCTGTTTATTATCTTCTTTCCATACACCAAACTTTTTTCTTTCATCATGTGGTAATTTTACCAATGTTTGTGGTAAGAATGCAGCTCTGACCAAGTATGCAAACTGCCTGCAAATCTCAGTTAACTTTTTCTGAAAAACAATTAATGAATGTTTTTATTTTCAAAATGTATTACCACATAAGAAATTTTTTTGATTATTATATAAAATATTAAACAGTCCACTAAACCATCAAATGTTTGTAGTGGTGAAAGGTGGGATCTAACACAAACCCCTTGTTTAACCCTTTGAATTCATTTGCAGGTATCCAATCCATTCAATAATCACATGCATTTGTTTTTAAAATTGTTACATAATTATCAGTGTAGACATCTGTCATCTGTCGTCAGAATTCCCAACAATTTGAGTCAACCATTTGTAACTGCCATACATACATTTTTTTCACTATAACCTAACACAATTTTGAGATACGATGTAAGGGTTTTACCATAAGAACATTTTTTGTGCGAAAAGTAGTTTGATGACCATACATTTTTTTCTGGATTTTGTAAGCAACAATATAAAATAAAAACTATATGGTAAATGTCAAAAATCCTGCCTTGGGTTTTAGCTTTTTCTCCACCAGACTTTCTCACCTAAATTTGTTTGCAGTATTCTATCCTAATTTTTAAGTCAACAGACAAAATTTGAGTCAATTTTCAGTTTTTACTCAAAAAAATTTGGTTGTTTTTTCCCCAATCTTCTGAAGGAAAAGTGCAGACTATAAACATGACTACTTTGTGAATTTGGATTAAAAGAGGTGATTGGTGGTGAAAAGGTAGTCTGAACTGTCAATCTTTGAATTCTTCTCACCAAATTATTGGTTAATTTTGCACATTTGTATGCAATTTTCAACTACTTTTATGCAACAACTTTTAATTTTGAACCAAATAAACATGATTTCCTATTGACTACAGGGAATGGTAACAATTTAAAATAGAAGGTAAGATGATAACACTTACTTTAAATAAATTTTCTTTCTTAGCATCTACTGATCTGTCCTTTTTACCACCCTGTTATCAACAAAAGAACAAACAACACTGAATACAAACTGTCTATTGCGGTGATCAGACACAACATTTGTATCAATATAGCTGTATTTAAAAAATGTGAGGATCAATATAAGTAATCGCTGTATCAATCTAAAATGGTTGGAGCTTGAGTCGAGATTGATATATTTGCTCTATTGGCAGTAAATCTCCAACACATAAGCCAACAATTGCAGTGATCTGATGCAAGATCTACAACATAATACTTGATATTGTATCTAGCAAATCCTTCTTATCAGTCAGTATACTTACAGTTGTGTACAATTCACCTTTACAATAAGCTGATCCAAGTTTCCAAAAGTCTGGTAAGTCCTCTTCTACTATCTCTACCAAATCTTCTAAAAACGTTACTTTATGTGGTGGGTTAAATTTATCTGCAAATGATAAATTGACTGTATGATTCATTTCTAGTTTTAAAGTGAAGTCTACACAACAATGCATGGCTTAGGTTATTGTGTCTACAACTCCATACAAGACAAAAGCTAATCTAAATACCAATTCAATTGAAATTAATCTAATTAACACCACTCATTAGAATGTAGAAAGATTCAGGGGCCGAATTAAAAACAAATACTTGGTTATCCAGTCAAAAAACAATTTAAACAAGCAGCCTGTCGGCTGAGATAGCTCCGCTGTTAGCAATGCACATGGCAATTAAAGAACAGAAAATTTCATTAGAAAATGAACAAATCTGAGAGAGGTCCACATGTAGTAACTATATATGTAATATCAAAGCAATTGGACTTGTGTTTTTTAACAAGAAGTCGAAAATATCACTTTTTACCAAAAATGACAAAAATATTCACCAAAATTAGAAAATTAAAGATATCATTACAAAATGAACAAATCTGAGAGAGGTCCACATGTAGTACCTATATATATAATATCAAAGCAATTGGACTTGCGGTTTTTAACAAGAAGTTGAAAATATCACTTTTTACCAAAAATGACAAAAATATTCACCAAAATTAGAGAATTAAAGATATCATTACAAAATGAACAAATCTGAGAGAGTTCCACATGTAGTACCTATATATGTAATATCAAAGCAATTGGACTTGCGGTTTTTAACAAGAAGTCGAAAATATCACTTTTTACCAAAAATTACAAAAATATTCACCAAAATTAGAGAATTAAAGATATCATTACAAAATGAACAAATCTGAGAGAGGTCCACATGTAGTACCTATATATGTAATATCAACGCAATTGGACTTGCAGTTTTTAACAAGAAGTTGAAAATATCACTTTTTACCAAAAATGACAAAAATATTCACCAAAATTAGAGAATTGAAGATATCATCATGAAATGAACAAATCTGAGAGAGGTCTACCCAAGGTACATATACACCAAGTATGAAAGCATTCAGGCTTGTAGTTTTCAAGAAGAAGTCGAAAAAGTAAAACATTGACATGGACGACGATGGACAATCACTCATATGATAAGCTCTGCTCGACAAAGTCGACAGCGGAGCTAAAAACAAGTTTTCTAGATGAAAATATAGCAGTCAATACAGCTTAAGAATTAACTTTTTGACCATTGTCCCTTTAAAGTCAAATTCCCCAAAAAGTGACTTTAAACAACAGTCAAAGTCATATTAGGACCACATTTACATTCTTGTAGTCAGGATTATACTTTCAGACTAAAAAGTTTGCAATTTACGCAATAAACTAATTACCAATGTCAGCATCCTTTATTTCATGTTTTTGTCATATTACCTCACACCCTGCATATGGAAGTGTGCATGGAATCATGGGAAGAAACAGTGTGCATTGTGATAACTGGTGATTGAAAGGTCATACTTGTTTTCAACTCTGGAAGGACAGTGGGTTCTACAAGGTGTAGGTGTAATCATGCCTATAAATTGGAAAGACTCAGGACAGTTTGGGTCGATCATTTCAACTTGGTGTCCTTCATTTCAACTTGCTTTCCTGTGTGTTCTGCTATGACATTGTGTGACAAGTGATACAGGCTACAACCATCATTCTGTGAGACTTGCATGAACTGCTCTGCGATCTCCTGCTTTCAGCGATGCCCTCCAGAATACCAGCGTTCCTCTGCAAGCAAGACTCCTGTATTTCTTCGTTGTTGTGTTGCAGAAGCCATTGACTGTCGTCCATTATTACATCCTGGAACTGCAATCCCCTATTTTAGTGACTTTATTCATTGTATTTGTCTGTGCTTTATTTCTTGTAATTATTTTGAGAGGTATTAAAGGCAGGAGCTTTAACTCGATATTTTGGTGTATGTGTATCTCATTTCCAGTACTATTGTCTTGTCTACCCCATACTAGCAGAGAAAGAACCCCCTGTCCAGTGTGAGTTCTGTGGGTGGCCCTCTCAATTGCGATAAGCAGGCCTTACACTGCGACAACCAGGCAAAGTGTAATACTCACCACTATCAAAACTACTATGATGAGATGTTTTTACACGCCCTTGTTTTGTGATTCCCTCCCAATTTTTATCCCCATCTTCTTTTTCTGAAAACGAAACAGAAATCTTAACACGATCCTAAATGGCCTAAGCACATGCAAATAATAGTAATATGTTCACAAAGAACAGCAGAGAAAACCAAATGATATGGGTCTCTGTTTGTATAATGATATGATATTTTATATAATAATACAATCGCTATTGTGATTGTATCTCCTTTGGGATATTGATGTGAAACATAATAAAGTAGGAAACGAAATAAACTCAATGGTATACCTAATTGTAGATTATCTTCTTTACACTGTGACAGTAAACCCATTAACCACTTGTGCTGATTAAGAAGACAATCCCAGGCTGGGTCACCGCTGGAAACTAGACTTGTCAAACATCTATGGAACAAACAAACCGTAGAATTATGTACCGTAATGTATGTAATTATGTTAATTCGATCTGCTGTACACCTAGCAGCCCAAAACAGTAAAGCTAAAAAAACATACACACAGGCAATTTTCAGTCTTAATGGTTGTATTTTGCAAAAACAAACTGATGTAATCCCATCTGGCTCACATAAAACTTACATAATACATGCCTATCCGCAGACCACCCACCCACAAATAATCCCATCTCAGTCACCTGTAACACATACACCCACCTACCTACTCAAACATCACCCTCCTACAATTATAAAGCCAGACCACCCTCCTACAATTAAGCCCACTAGTTCAATTACCTTAAACCAACATGCCAGACCACCATCCACAATTAAACCCACCATCTCAGTCACCTACATTGAAACCCACTATCTCAGTCACCTACATTGAAACCCACTATCTCAGTCTCCTACATTGAAACCCACTATCTCAGTCACCTACATTGAAACCCACTATCTCAGTCACCTACATTGAAACCCACTATCTCAGTCACCTACATTGAAACCCACTATCTCAGTCACCTACATTGAAACCCACTATCTCAGTCACCTACATTGAAACCCACTATCTCAGTCACCTACATTGAAACCCACTATCTCAGTCACCTACATTGAAACCCACTATCTCAGTCACCTACATTGAAACCCACTATCTCAGTCACCTACATTGAAACCCACTATCTCAGTCACCTACATTGAAATCCACTATCTCAGTCACCTACATGGAAACCCACTATCTCAGTCACCTATATTGAAACCCACTATCTCAGTCACCTACATTGAAACCCACTATCTCAGTCACCTACATTGAAACCCACTATCTCAGTCACCTAAACCCATTTACCCACACACCAGACCACCCACCATCTCAGTCACTTTAAATCCACCCACATATCAAACATCTTCCCACAAGCCAACCATTTCAGTCATCTAAACATACACGCCCACATACCAGAATTCCACACACAATTGAGCCCACAATCTCAGCCATCTTAAACCCACCTACACCAGACTACCTATACACACAAGCCCACTATCTCAGCCATCTTAAACCCACCTACACCAGACCACCTATACACACAAGACTATTATCTCAGTCACCTAAACCTACATACCTGATAAGGTCCTTCTGTTGATCTAATGTAGATGGCAGTATCATCAATTCCTCTAATAATTGTTTTCTCAGTCCATCAATCCGACTTTCAACTTCTTTATAAACTGTATTCAGAATTACATTTTGAATAATTAGGTTTCCAAATATAGTTATGAGAGTTGACATTATGAGTTAAAAAGAGTATAAGATAATATATAGAATGAATCAGACTAGGGGTTACCCCTTTACATGTGAATTTTATACTGAGACGTATAAACTAGTATCACATAACAGAGTTTTAATTCCCCTGGTTGCTATAATCATTAATGCATTTACAACAGAGTGAGTGGGGAGTTTAATTGTTTTTAAGTTAGGAAGATGTCTTGCCTGCAGTAAGTGAAAGGTAACATAAAAGTTTCCCAGAATATGAATGAGAATAACAAATTGCCTGCTGATGTCATTTTCAATTCAGCTACATATTCTTGTTTCTGTGGACAATGTGTTAACATACAACTGTACTTACCTTTTTTAAATACTTCCACTTCGGTGTCAGCAAATAATGATTTAGCTCTTTCATAATCAGTCACAACAATCTCATAGTCGCCCTATACACAATGTAATAAAAAGAAGATTGAATCTATAATCACAAAAACAAAACAATGTGCACCAGCAATTGAAATAATCCCAAACAATGCTGAGAAACTGATGTACAGAGACATTAAGATATTGGATAGCACTATAGGTTGTGATGGAAATAGAATCCGGTGACTGAACTCAAATATTCGCACAGTACAAACAAATTTTCATTTGCATTTTTGCCCATTACCAGTATATTTTATTAGATTATTACTACAAACAGAATGAAGATGTATGTAATAATAATAATACATGTATGTAATAAAGTTATTTTGAGAACACCGAAAAGTATGCACTCAGGCAGTAAGGAATTGCTTTGATCTGTTACGCAATTGTTATACTGCATTCATGCATACTTTGCAGTATTCGCGTGATAACCTGATAATGTGCTCATTTTAAAAGATGAAGCCAACAATATCAAATCAAAACAATTTTACCTTTTGTATATTACGTTCCATATTGATCGGTAAGTTAAAGAGAAACTTAAACCTGTTAAGTACATTAAGTGCATTCCTAGTGGAATCTGCTTTGTCTTTACGATTCAATACATCTTCAAACAACTTGCCAGCTTTGTGGTTACACTCTGTGGGTATACATACAAAAATTCAGTTAGCATGGGATATATGTGCTTTGATCTCAGGTCATCACGTAACCTGATTAAGCGCTTTGATCTCAGATCATCACATACCTGATTATGCGCTTTGATCTCAGATCATCAGGTACCTGATTATGCGATTTGATCTCATGTCATCACATACCTGATTATGCACTTTGATCTCAGGTCATCAGGTACCTGATAATGTGCTTTAATCTCACATCATCACATACCTGACTATTTGCTTTGATCTCAGATCATCACATACCTGATTATGCGCTTTGATCTCAGGTCATCAGATACCTGATTATGCGCTTTGATCTCAGGTCATCAGATACCTGATTATGCACTTTGATCTCAGGTCATCAGATACCTGATTATGCGCATTGATCTCAGGGCATCACATACCTGATTATGCGCTTTGATCTCAAGTCATCAGGTACCTGATTATGCGCTTTGATCTCAGGTCATCACATACCTGATTATACGCTTTGATCTCAGGTTATCAGGTACCTGATTATACGCTTTGATCTCAGGTCATCACATACCTGATTATGCGCTTTGATCTCAGGTCATCACATACTTGATTATGCGCTTTGATCTCAGGGCATCACATACCTGATTATGCGCTTTGATCTCAGGTCATCAGGTACCTGATTATGCGCTTTGATCTCACGTCATCAGGTACCTGATTATGCGCTTTGATCTCACGTCATCACATACCTGATTATGCGCTTTGATCTCATGTCATCACATACCTGATTATGCACTTTGATCTCAGGTTATCAGGTACCTGATTATGCGCTTTGATCTCAGGTCATCACATACCTGATTATACGCTTTGATCTCAGGTCATCAGGTACCTGATTATACGCTTTGATCTCAGGTCATCACATACCTGATTATGCACTTTGATCTCAGGTCATCACATACCTGATTATGCGCTTTGATCTCAGGTCATCACATACTTGATTATGCGCTTTGATCTCAGGGCATCACATACCTGATTATGCGCTTTGATCACAGGTCATCAGGTACCTGATTATGCGCTTTGATCTCACGTCATCACATACCTGATTATGCACTTTGATCTCAGGTCATCACATACCTGATTATGCGCTTTGATCTCAGGTCATCACATACTTGATTATGCGCTTTGATCTCAGGGCATCACATACCTGATTATGCACTTTGATCTCAGGTTATCAGGTACCTGATTATGTGCTTTAATCTCACGCCATCATATACCTGACTATTTGCTTTGATCTCAGATCATCACATACGTGATTATGCGCTTTGATCTCAGGTCATCAGATACCTGATTATGCGCTTTGATCTCAGGTCATCAGATACCTGATTATGCACTTTGATCTCAGGTCATCAGATACCTGATTATGCGCATTGATCTCAGGGCATCACATACCTGATTATGCGCTTTGATCTCAAGTCATCAGGTACCTGATTATGCACTTTGATCTCAGGTCATCACATACCTGATTATACGCTTTGATCACAGGTCATCAGGTACCTGATTATACGCTTTGATCTCAGGTCATCACATACCTGATTATGCGCTTTGATCTCAGGGCATCACATACCTGATTATGCACTTTGATCTCAGGTCATCACATACCTGATTATGCGCTTTGATCTCAGGTCATCACATACCTGATTATGCGCTTTGATCTCAGGGCATCACATACTTGATTATGCGCTTTGATCTCAGGGCATCACATACCTGATTATGCGCTTTGATCTCAGGTCATCAGGTACCTGATTATGCGCTTTGATCTCACGTCATCACATACCGGATTATGCGCTTTGATCTCATGTCATCACATACCTGATTATGCACTTTGATCTCAGGTTATCAGGTACCTGATTATGTGCTTTAATCTCACGTCATCACATACCTGACTATTTGCTTTGATCTCAGATCATCACATACCTGATTATGCGCTTTGATCTCAGGTCATCAGATACCTGATTATGCGCTTTGATCTCAGGTCATCAGATACCTGATTATGCACTTTGATCTCAGGTCATCAGATACCTGATTATGCGCATTGATCTCAGGGCATCACATACCTGATTATGCGCTTTGATCTCAAGTCATCAGGTACCTGATTATGCGCTTTGATCTCAGGTCATCATGTACTTGATTATGCGCTTTGATCTCAGGTCATCACATACCTGATTATACGCTTTGATCTCAGGTCATCAGGTACCTGATTATACGCTTTGATCTCAGGTCATCACGTACCTGATTATGCGCTTTGATCTCAGGGCTTCACATACCTGATTATGCACTTTGATCTCAGGTCATCACATACCTGATTATGCACTTTGATCTCAGGTCATCAGATACCTGATTATGCGCATTGATCTCAGGTCATCACATACCTGATTATACGCTTTGATCTCAGGTTATCAGGTACCTGATTATACGCTTTGATCTCAGGTCATCACATACCTGATTATGCACTTTGATCTCAGGTCATCACATACCTGATTATGCGCTTTGATCTCAGGTCATCACATACTTGATTATGCGCTTTGATCTCAGGGCATCACATACCTGATTATGCGCTTTGATCTCAGGTCATCAGGTACCTGATTATGCGCTTTGATCTCACGTCATCAGGTACCTGATTATGCGCTTTGATCTCACGTCATCACATACCTGATTATGCGCTTTGATCTCATGTCATCACATACCTGATTATGCACTTTGATCTCAGGTTATCAGGTACCTGATTATGCGCTTTGATCTCAGGTCATCACATACCTGATTATACGCTTTGATCTCAGGTCATCAGGTACCTGATTATACGCTTTGATCTCAGGTCATCACATACCTGATTATGCACTTTGATCTCAGGTCATCACATACCTGATTATGCACTTTGATCTCAGGTCATCACATACTTGATTATGCGCTTTGATCTCAGGGCATCACATACCTGATTATGCGCTTTGATCACAGGTCATCAGGTACCTGATTATGCGCTTTGATCTCACGTCATCACATACCTGATTATGCACTTTGATCTCAGGTCATCACATACCTGATTATGCGCTTTGATCTCAGGTCATCACATACTTGATTATGCGCTTTGATCTCAGGGCATCACATACCTGATTATGCACTTTGATCTCAGGTTATCAGGTACCTGATTATGTGCTTTAATCTCACGCCATCATATACCTGACTATTTGCTTTGATCTCAGATCATCACATACCTGATTATGCGCTTTGATCTCAGGTCATCAGATACCTGATTATGCGCTTTGATCTCAGGTCATCAGATACCTGATTATGCACTTTGATCTCAGGTCATCAGATACCTGATTATGCGCATTGATCTCAGGGCATCACATACCTGATTATGCGCTTTGATCTCAAGTCATCAGGTACCTGATTATGCACTTTGATCTCAGGTCATCACATACCTGATTATACGCTTTGATCACAGGTCATCACATACCTGATTATACGCTTTGATCACAGGTCATCAGGTACCTGATTATACGCTTTGATCTCAGGTCATCACATACCTGATTATGCGCTTTGATCTCAGGGCATCACATACCTGATTATGCACTTTGATCTCAGGTCATCACATACCTGATTATGCGCTTTGATCTCAGGTCATCACATACCTGATTATGCGCTTTGATCTCAGGGCATCACATACTTGATTATGCGCTTTGATCTCAGGGCATCACATACCTGATTATGCGCTTTGATCTCAGGTCATCAGGTACCTGATTATGCGCTTTGATCTCACGTCATCACATACCGGATTATGCGCTTTGATCTCATGTCATCACATACCTGATTATGCACTTTGATCTCAGGTTATCAGGTACCTGATTATGTGCTTTAATCTCACGTCATCACATACCTGACTATTTGCTTTGATCTCAGATCATCACATACCTGATTATGCGCTTTGATCTCAGGTCATCAGATACCTGATTATGCGCTTTGATCTCAGGTCATCAGATACCTGATTATGCACTTTGATCTCAGGTCATCAGATACCTGATTATGCGCATTGATCTCAGGGCATCACATACCTGATTATGCGCTTTGATCTCAAGTCATCAGGTACCTGATTATGCGCTTTGATCTCAGGTCATCATGTACTTGATTATGCGCTTTGATCTCAGGTCATCACATACCTGATTATACGCTTTGATCTCAGGTCATCAGGTACCTGATTATACGCTTTGATCTCAGGTCATCACATACCTGATTATGCGCTTTGATCTCAGGGCTTCACATACCTGATTATGCACTTTGATCTCAGGTCATCACATACCTGATTATGCACTTTGATCTCAGGTCATCAGATACCTGATTATGCGCATTGATCTCAGGGCATCACATACCTGATTATGCGCTTTGATCTCAAGTCATCAGGTACCTGATTATGCGCTTTGATCTCAGGTCATCATGTACTTGATTATGCGCTTTGATCTCAGGTCATCACATACCTGATTATACGCTTTGATCTCAGGTCATCAGGTACCTGATTATACGCTTTGATCTCAGGTCATCACATACCTGATTATGTGCTTTGATCTCAGGGCTTCACATACCTGATTATGCACTTTGATCTCAGGTCATCACATACCTGATTATGCGCTTTGATCTCAGGTCATCACATACCTGATTATGTGCTTTGATCTCAGGGCATCACATACCTGATTATGCGCTTCGATCTCAGGTCATCAGGTACCTGATTATGCGCCTCGATCTTGGGTCATCACCTCATGACCCATTTTATCACATGACCAACAGAGAAATTTAATTAATTATCAGAACTACCATGCTAATTTGACATCCAGGATGTCCAATTTTTCAATACAAACCAATTCTTTATTATGCCTTCAGTGTGTGTGGTTTTCTCTATTTTTTCTTTCCTGGGTAGTAATTCAAACGAGTCACCAATCATTTCTACCCCTATGCACATATAGGTTGCACTCAATATGGAGTTACATTTACACCATAATCCAATGCAGTAATGACATCATTATGATGATTTCCCCTTGTTTTCAAAATGAGGAATACCTGGCATTCCTGTTCATTTAAAAAAAAAAATTCTATATTTTTTTGAAATCCTGGATGAGACACTGGCGCATTTATACAAAGAAGTTGTGATGACTCGCGTTTTTTGATGATCACAGGTAGAAAGTGTGGTAGTGCTAAGTGCACTGCTTTCAGTTTGAGCCGGTTGATACGGTCCCGAAACTAATGCGGGGCCATATACCTTGTTTGTCACAAAGATGCGCTCCCCAACCTTGGAGGAAGGCATCTGTTACCAGAGTCATAGCTGCGATGAGTGGGTCCAAGGGAAACCCCCCGTCCGAGGTTGGCCAGTGACGACCACCAAGGCAGGGTTTCCTTCGCTTGGTTCGAGATCAAGACATGCCTATCTTGTTCCCGTAGGAGAGCTAGGTGTTGTAGCAACAAGCCTTGTACCGGGCGGCTGAAAAATGCAACCTGGGGAACTACCCTTCGAACCGAGGCCATCATTCCGATGATCCGCATTAGTTCTTGGAGAAACACTGAGGAAACGCTGACTAGGCGTTCAGCTAGGCTGTTTAGCACTAAGCAATATGCTTGAAATAACTATACCAAGCCTACCTCTGTTTCAAACTCCATGCCCAGGAACACCAACTGTTGCGTTGGGTAGGAATGGGAAAAGAGCCCAACTGGTGAAGTAAATCCTGTGTTTGCCTCATTTGCTCGGCTAATAACCCTTTGTTAGAGTTATATAATAATCAGTCGTCTAGGTACGGATTTATGTGTACCGACGTTTGGTGAAGCAGCAGCACCACCTGTTCTATTCATTTGGGTGCGGAACCGATCGAGGAATACATACTGAATCAGTCTGCCTAGGTCTAGAACTGGACGCCCACCACCTGTAGAACACATTTGAGTAGAAGCCTGGACTTAATGCTGGCTGATCTACCTTGTGTATGGCGCCCTTTTCCAGCAAACTGTCTACTTCCTGTCTGATTGATTTCGCCTTGCGGGATTCCCCTGGCAGCGCCCCCAATGGGGGGTCACTGACGGGTAATCCTGTAACCGAATGTCATCACCTGGAAAGGTCCAGGGATCGGTCACCCGCTGTCTCCAAGCCGGACTACACCGGTGCAATCTGTGTGACAGGGATATGTGGCCATGGGTTTGGCAGTTACGAGGTGTGGGTGCTCTCTTCTTCCATGAGGTTAGTTTCCCTAAGGCCTGCGATAGTCACTAAGTTGTGACCTGGCCACTCACCGAACACATGCCTGTCCTCCGGACACGGAGGTAAGCGTCAAACATGCTTTCCCCACTTCCGAGGTGGAAGGCGCCCGAGGAGAATGATGAGCCTCCACCTGGTCCCTTGCTCCTGGGGGCACGCCACTACTCTTCTTTCCAATAGAAGGGTGGGAGCGCTTGCCTCCTGGCTGACTCTGGCTAGCAGACGTCGCTTTAGGGCGTTGTGTTTTCTGTGCTTAGGGCACCCTCAGTTTACCCTTGGCAGTGGCCAACAGGCTAGCCGATTCGATCTGAACCATCTGGTTCGTTGCACTCCAAAGCTGCGAGACTGCACCCGCCATCTCCCCATCAAAAAGGGTGGAAGATGTCTAGTCTGCGTCACTGAGGTGGGAATGTACCCCCTGACTCAGTTTGCCGGCGAAAACACACACGTCTAAGACCGGGTCTCATTGCACAGTAGTAGCCCTGGCCAGGAGAGCCAGGTGACACTGGGGGATGTCGCACATAGCTGTGCGGTAGGCCACCAGTAAATGTGTCGCCTAGTCTAGGAGGCTAGTGCGTTCTGCCTCTGAGGTCTCAGAGTCCTGTGCGCGCACAATAATGCGCTCAAGCAACTCTGCTCTCAGGGCGTGATGGATCGTCTCAGACTGAGCTGGCGAGAATGCCCATGAAACGTGGCATCCACTTTTACCCGGTTTGCCAAATGAAAATTCGTGGTACCGGGGTCTGGGGAAGGAGCCTTGGGACCCAGTTGGGGGCGTTTTAGTCTCATCCCACACCAGTAGTGTTTGGTCCAGCGGAAAGTGTTGCATAAGATTTACCCCACCCGGGGCCTTAAGCGTTACTTTTTTTTTGTAACTCCTCTGTGGCTGAACACCGTTTGCGCAACCTGCCAAGGGAGATGCTTTGGATCCTGATGCCTGTGATCCTATAAGCATTGAAGCTACAGTAAGTGGTTGCCTTAGGATCATAGGTGTGGGTATATACGCCTATTGGAAAAGCTTTATTTACTAAGGTAAACATCAAAAGGAAACAGTGTGGCCGGAAATTTCTATGGACACATTATGGCAAAATTTTAACAAAGAAAGACGAGAATTCACCAGTTGTCTACATTCCAAACGAAGACAGCCTTTGCAAAATATGTTAATGGTGACTGTTTGGAGCGTGAAAAGTTGCATTATTCATGGATCCTGACGTAACAGACTCATTGCTATCCAGTAATTACAACTGTGAATCTTATTCAATCGAGCAATTTAACAACAGTGAGTCATTGTCAGTAAACTCCTTTTCTGCCTTACATTCGAATGTTAGATCCATAGTGCACATTTTGACGACCTTTCAACTCATTTACACCTTCTGAAAATGAAATTTTCAGTCATTGGTCTCAATGAGACGTGGTTGCACAGTAATTCTGACACCTCAATTTATAATCTGCCATCTTATAATTTTATTTCAAATTGCCGCACATCTACTTCAGGAGGTGGTGTTGGTCTCTATATACACAAATCATTGCTTTATACTGTTATTGACTCAGTTATTCTAAGTCATTGTGAGTGTTTATTTGTTGAAACTACATTGGACAACAAACAAGTTATAATAGGTGTAATTTACCGTAAGCCCAATACCTCTGTGCAAGATTTCCTTGATAGTTTTGAGCATTGTCTTGAAACTTTTTGTGCCAAAAAAAATATGTATTTTTCTTGGCGATGTCAACATTAATGTTGCTAGCAGCAATAATGCGCATATGCCAATAATTTTCAACAAATTATACACTCTCCAACTAGAGTAACCGAATCAACATTTACAACAATAGATCACTGTCTTATGAATTTTTTGGATTATTTTATTGAAGCCGGTACCCTAGAGGCGGATCATTTTCCAATTTTTGCTGTTTTTAAAAATTTACGTCATATATTTAACACAAATCCAACAAATAGTTACAAACATGACTTTTCTTTGTTTAATCCTGAATCATTCAAAGCGGATGTTGCAAAAACGTCATGGATGGCAATTTATGAAATATCAGATCCAAATTTGGCATACAACGCCATTTAATAACATAGTCGCTAAACATGTCCCAAAGATTAAAACTCATTTTTCGCCCAATTAAATCACTCAAAAAGCCCTGGATTACTAAGGGACTGCTTGTCTCCATTAAAAATAAACACAAACTATTTTCTAAAACAAAACGACATTCTGTCAGTTCAACAGTACATAATCAATATAAAAAGTACCGTAATATTCTCTGTAAACTGTTGAAAGCTGCCAAAAAGTCGTATTTTCGTGACAGATTTTGCACCTCCGCTGGCAATAATAATAAAACATGGCAGGCCATTAATGAAATAACGAATGGAAACATGTGCAAAGCTGGGACCCCTCAAAAATTAAAATCAACCACCAAACCAGATATTTTTGTTACAAACAGTAAGGATATTGCACATTTGTTCAATTCTTATTTTGTTAACATTGGACCGAAGCTTGCTTCGGAGATTACCTGTAACACCAATTTTAATGACTACCTTGGCAACAGACAATCAGAGTCATTTTTCTTTCCCCCTGTCTGTGCACACGATGTCTTAAATGAAATTGACAAATTTGACATTCGTAAATCCATTGGTTATGACGGTATTCACCCAAAACTTGTGAAAGTGGCTGCTGAATATATTGCCGAACCAATCGCCTATATTATAAATTGTTCCTTGTCGAAAGGCGTATTCCCTGACAAACTGAAAAAAGCACGGGTGACTCCCATTTTCAAGAAAGGGTGTGCTTATGAAGTTGGAAACTACAGGCCGATCTCCGTTTTACCTGTCTTCAGCAAACTATTCGAATCATTCGCCAATAAACAGTTGTGTGCCTTTATGGACAAATTTAAAATTCTTTCAGAAAATCAGTACGGGTTCCGAAAGCAATATAGCACTAAACTCGCCTTAGCTGATCTCACAGCTGAAATCTCAAAAAGAATTGATGAAGGTTTTGTCACACTTGGTGCTTTTATAGACTTGAGAAAGGCTTTCGATACCATTAATCACAGTATTTTGCTAGCTAAGCTACAACAATATGGGATTAGAGGGTCAACTTTGAACTGGTTTAAAACTTTTTTGAACGGTTGGCAACAATATGTCAGTACTAAAAACAATGATTCTGACTGTGAAACTATTTCCACAGGGGTACCACAAGGGTCAATCGTAGGCCCTCTTCTTTTTTAGTTTATATTAATGACATTTCTAGATCACCCCCCCTTTTTACATTCAGACTATTTGCTGATGACACCAGTCTATTTTATTCCGTAAAAGACCGTTTTGTAAACCTTCACACACTCAATATTGAATTAAATAAAGTTGCTACCTGGTGTAAATCAAATAAATTAACTATATACATTGACAAAACAAATTTCATGATTTTTCAGACAGCTCAAAGAAAAACAACTATTGAGGGCGTATTGTCAATTGCTGATTTGTCATTTAGATTGGTATCGTCAGCTGTTTATTTAGGTGTCACGCTTGACTCAACACTTTGTTGGAGACCCCATATCGATAACATTGTTAAAAAAATCAGTAAAACAATTGGGATAATCTCATACTTGAGGCATTATTTACCAAAATCCGTTATGATATTACTTTACAACTCGTTGATTCTCCCACACATTGCTTATTGTATAAAAATATGGGGACACACTTTTAGCACATACATGTATATTGATCCAATTTTTAAATTACAAAAAAAGTTTGTCAGATTAATTTCTTTCACTCATTTCCGAGCAAGTACCACACCACTTTTCCTGCAACTTGGCATTCATGTGTATAAATTATGTAAGTACAATACATGTCTATTTGCATACGATTTGAAAAATGGCCGCCATGCATACTCTCTGGATCATTATGCCTCTTCAATATCACATCCATACCATACACGATCAGTAACCTCTGAGAAACTTGTCACACCACAAATTAATGTAAGTTCAACTAAGAAAAGTCTGACATTTACTCTTGTAAAACAATGAAATGAGCTCCCAACTTCGTTAAAAACATTAACTTTAAGAAACACGTTCAAAACGGCATTAAAAAAATATCTTTTAACTAATGTATAAATACTTGCAATATTGCAATATATGCATTATTGTTATTATTGTCTATTTTTGTTTTCTTCATTATTATTATTAATGAGAGTTTGTAGTCTCTTTATTTACTTATTTATTTATTTATTTATTTTTAACTTAACAATATAATTTGTTTTGTGTATCACTATTCGCAACAGTAGTTAATAGTTGAGTATGGTTTTGGGGCCAGGGACTAGATTAGTTCTGCTAGAACTACCTCTCTGGTCCCCACCAGAAAAAATATATTATATTTAATATTCATTCAGATAAAGTTCCTGTACAATTGTCTTTTTTTCTGGTGAAATAAATCTATTCTATTCTATTCTATTCTATTCTATTCTATTCTATTCTATTCTATTCTATTCTATTCCATTCCATTCCATTCCATTCCATTCTATACATCATGTCACTAGGATCGATGATACTCCGCATCACCCCAGCGACGGGGCCCTGACTCAAGGGTATAAAATCCTTGTACCGTTACCGTGCGACGAACCCTGGCTGGCTGAAAGTAGGGGGAAGCGCAATGTGTGCCCTTACCCAAAAGCCCTGCCCAGAAATCGGGAGCTTGGCTGCCAGCATCCCCGTTGGCATTCAGTGTCGGAGGTCCCAGAGGAGACCCGGTGCAACTAGCCTGGGCTGGGAATGGGGGGTTCCCCGGATGAGACATGCTTTGAATGCAAGTGATGCTTTTGTGTTTCTTCCTGCTTCCTGACCAAGGGGTCGCAGTGGAGATAGCTCGCTCCGACAGTCCTTCGACCAAAGCCTTCATCTCGGAGGCAAACCCGACGCCGTGCGAGGACGGATCCACAAAGGGACCCGCAACGGGACCCATAGGAGGAAAGACCTCACTGTAGCCAGTAAAATGGGGTAAACCACCGCCTGAAAACACAGACTGTAAGGATGCCCTCCGATCAGCGGAGGGAGACCGTAAAGTAATGATACCTCCACCATCGGGCCTCCTACTTGACGTACATGAAGTACTGGTAGCCAAGCGTGAGGACTTTTCACTCATGCCAAACACGCAACTCACTTTAACCGATTTTTACTGGACCTTGCTGTGAAAATACGAGCGACGTGGTCAGTCTCAGCGATTTCGCATGGCTCTGAAAAAAACATCCCAGGCATCCAGTGAAAAACACACGCCATCAAGGAAAAAACCCCGAACCTTGCATGCAGCCACTGCAAAAATAGCATTTCAGATGCAGGTTCTATGCTGGTAAATTCTGATTATAACCACTGCACAGTCACCTTGAAAAACAAGGAGACAAAACCGGCGGCGAGCCTCTGGTGCTGTCATTACATCTATCCATTGATAAAGCATAAAATGAACACGACATGCATGAGGGAAGCGTAATACAGTTGGAAAAGGTGACGCAACAAAACCTACAAGTGATTAAGTTATGTTGCCGCGTTTTGTTACTTTGTTGTGAAAAATGCTCAACACACAAAGGGGAAATCAACACAAGGGTAAAAATGACAAGGAAAATTTATCCTACCAGCTACAATGTCAGTTACCGCACCGAGTAACAACCCAAGCCAGAAACCCGGGCAGGAAAAGGCAGGCTATGCAGCCAGAGCCGCTAAAACTTCATCCCCGTCGATGCAGAGATAAATCAAAGAAAGCTTAGAAAGAACTCCCATGTGCTCCCATGTATTGGAGACACATTAAATATAATTCAAAATTACTTGTCAAAGATAGTGATAGTGATGGAAAAGTCGAAAACTAATAATGCAAATCAGAAAATTAATATGAACAGATTTTAATGGAAAACTAATGAGGTCTGCGCAATGTAACAGACCATCTATGTACCAAGTTTTATTGAAATGTGATTGGAACTAAAAAAAATTATAAATTATTATGCTAATTAGGGAATTAATATAACAGATTTTAACCCCAAACTAATCAGGTTTGTACATTGTCCTAGAGCATCTTTGCACTAAGTTTCATTGAAATGTGATGATTAGTACTTGAGAAATAAGTGTGAAAGCTAAAAATTAATTAATTATGCAAATTAGGTAATTAATATACAAAATTATTTACCCTAAAACTGATCAGGTCTCTGAATAGTCCTAAAGATCTATGTACCAAGTTTCATTGCAATGTGATAATTAGTACTTGAAATATCTGTGGAAAAGCTGAAAATTAACTAATTATGCAAATTAGGTAATTAATATGCACAAATATTTATTCCAAAACAATCAATCTCTGCATAGTCCTTGAGTATCTATGTACTAAGTTTCATTGAAATGTAATGCTTACTACTTGAAACATCAAAAGCTGAAAATTAATTAATTATGTAAATTAGGTAATTAATATGCACTGACATTACCCTAAAAACTATCAGGTCTGTGCAGTGTCCTATGACATCTATGTACCAAGTTTCATTGAAATGTGAGGATTAGAACTTGAGATATCAGTGGAAAAACCGAAAATTGATTAATCATTATGCAAATTAGGTAATTAGTAATTAGGTAATTTTTACCAAAAACTAATCAAAACCAAGCATTAGTTCAGAGCATCCATGTACCAAGTTTCATCAAAATCCAATAAGTGGTTCTTTAGATATCAATGGAACAGTCATGGAGCAGCTACAAATTAGCTTATTATCATGCAAATTAGGTAATTAATATGCATGAAATTTTATCAAAACCTAATCAAATTTGCGCATTAGCCCAGAGCATCTATGCACCAAGTTTCATCAAAAACTGATGTATGGTTCTTGAGATATCAGTGGAACAGGCGAACACACACACATACAGACACACTAACCGCAAAGACTCCCATTTTGTGCTTCGCACATGGGAGTCAAAAAGAGTGAATAGCCAGCTGTAATGGTGCCGCCATATGGCATCAGTCACGTGGTTCGTGAAGTAAGAAAAAAGCATCTTGGGGTCATGGGGCTTCCCCTGACCTAGATTCTATCTCTCCGTCATTGGCAGAATCGCTGATTAATGCCTACAGTTCAAAATAGTCATTTTGACTGACCGGAGTCTATGGTGGGTAATTGAACGTAGTGAATTTGATGATTTTTTAGCACAAAAATGGCCACCATTCGGCCATTTTTAATGGGATAGTCAAACCAATATATCTGTATATCTATGACATGATGTATAATGAATATTTAAAATTTGAACATAATCAGTCACAGCAAGTCAGAGATATTGCACTCGAACAAAAATGGCCGTCAATCGGCCATCTTGAATCAGATCGTGGAACAAATTGATGTGCATATGTATAATATCATGTATGATGTATGTGTGAAGTTTGATTGTGATCGGTCCAGACATTTCTAAGATACAGGTCCGCATGCATGCACAGAAGCACGGAGGTCAGAACATAACTGCGTTCGAACGGGGACTAAATATATGACGTATGTATGTAGTATGGTCAAAAAGCAAAATGGCCACCAGTTAGCGATCTTTGATCTGATTATGAAACAAACTGATATGAACATGAATTCCAATAAAAAGTACAAAATGTGTTGTAACAAAATGTTGGAGGGAAAAAAGATCAAATGTCAATGTGAAAACTATGGCAACATGAAAACAGCATACTGTATCAGCAGTGATATTTCACTCTAAAAATTTAACACCTGTGCACATCATTGAAATTGTCATATGCCATGATAAATTGCAGATCATATTAAATATGAAGACAAAAAGGAACAACAAGATACTTACTTTCCAATGTGTTCTCTAAAGATTCACAAATTGAATTTTCACCTTCAACGTCGTCTTTCAGAAATTTATCATGCATTGCTGAAGAGATACATAAATTATGTCATTTTAATTATGAATCAAAGTTAAACTGTAAATAGCTCCCGTGTGATCAGAGCATGTATTATAAAGATATAGGCTTTGCCTAATAAGTTAATGTAACTGCATGTAGGTCAATCCATCAATAAAATTGATCAAGATGTCTGAGAATCTATGACATACTATACTGTATATGGAAACGCATGATTTTGATATGGACAATTTGAAAAACATGCAAGGACACTATACTTGTAAACAAAGGGCACTAATGAGGCACTCTATGAATGAGGTATTTCCAGAGGTCGGGGTTTGTCTCGTCTGCAGTTGAATAATTTTTGCTTTGATTTTCTCATGGGTTTTTTCCCCAATGTGACTTAATTTCACTTGTTTTTTTTTAATTCTTGGTAATTAGTGTCATTAGCGACGGAGTAGTAAAAACCGCAATTAACCTCAGTGCAGCAAATTGGGATAGATCTTCCTGACGCAATGGGCAAATTTCGCTATCTTCGCTGACAAGTAAAATCTGCTAAATTAAACCTACGTGAACATGTAAAGTAACAACAGATTGTTTCCTTGACAGATTCTTGAAATTAAATCATCAAAATAGTACAACTAAAAAGTCTGCACAACATACCTAGACAGATAAATAAAAACATCATAGTTTTAATGTTCGTCCAGACTTTGAGCCCTTGAAAGTAAGTGAACCAGCCCTTACATACGCCAACGATTGAAATTTGTTTAATTGCTATCAAATTATCACTCAAAAAAAATATTTCATTTGTGAGACGTGCTTTTGATACAAACCGAAGATCGCGATTGGCCCTACACAAAACTACCGCCATTTTGTCTTCCTTGTCCTCGTTTGGCAAAAACAAAAAAATAACATATTTACTATTTGTTTAATGAGTGCATTTTTGTTTAAAAATATCAAACAAGAATAAACACTAAGTAAAATAGGAATCAACTGCTTCGTTTTATTTGAGTAAGATGGAAACCATGCGAAAACAAATGTGAAACATTACTGTCTGCTTGAGGAGAAGACACTGGGAGTCGTGTGCAAAAAGATTGTTTACAAATTAGATCACATTGGAAGTGCTTTCGGTCACGTTGTGTAGCTTCAATGCGTAAAATAGAAAATTTATATCCTGAATAAAACTGACAAACTTCCTTGCTGTTGCTATCGAGTGTCTGCCTTATGCATGGATTAAGTGTAGACACAGGGATTCATCTTTCCTTTTCTCTGCTCGTGGTGTTGCAATATCGGTGAAGGTCAGTACTGGGTTGAACCGACAGCCATGGCCACTATATTTTGAATGATCATAAATAATTTTTGAACCCAATAGTAGTGATCACTGTGATTACTATATAAATTGCTTGCAAAGTCTGGAACGATACTGAAAAAAAATCGTTGATTTCCTTCTATATTCATGCTTGAAAGTAGGCCAAAGTATCCGCAGGTGAATACGAGTATCCAGATAATAAGTTAGGATCGATCAATTCACACGAATTGTTCTGTTCTGATTCATCATTGCAAACGGCCCAGCTTGAGGGAAACAGTATCGTGGAAAGAAAGAACAGTATCGGACCCGATACCCTTAAAAGACCTGATGAGAACACTGCAGAATCGCGGGCGAAACGAAAGTTAAGCGGCTATTGTCTAAGCGACGCAGGCAAAATCAGCCATTTTGAATACATGTATATATATAACGTGATGTATAACGAATATATAAAATTTGAATATAATCAGTCAAAGCATTTCAGAGATATGGCTCTAGAAGCCCAATCATTAAAACAAAATGGCCGCCAGTCAGCCATTTTGAGTCCGATCTGAAAAATAAATGATGTGCATCAGGAACCTGTAATGTCTAATATATGTACCAAGTTTGAACGAAATCCATCCAAAAATGACAGAAATGCTTGATATTTGATGATTTTTTAGCACAAAAATGACCACCATTCGGCCATTTTGAATAGGATCGTCAAACCAATATATCTGTTTATCCATGACATTATGTATAATGAATATTTAAAATTTGAATATAATCAGTCAAAACAAGTCTGAGATATGGGTCTAGAAGCCCATTCATTAAAACAAAATGGCCGCCAGACAGCCATTTTGAATCTGATCTGAAAAATAAATGATGTGCATTAGGAACCTGTAATGTCTAATATATGTACCAAGTTTGAACAAAATCCATCCATAAATGCCAGAAATGCTCGATATTTGATGATTTTTTAGCACAAAAATGGCCACCATTTGGCCATTTTGAATAGGATCATCAAACCAATATATCTGTCTATCTATGACATGATGTATAATGAATATTTAAAATTTGAACATATTCAGTGAAAGCAAGTCAGAGATATGGCACGAGAACCACATTCATTGAAACAAAATGGCCGCCAGTCGTCTATTTTGAATCTTATCTGAAAAACAAAATTATTTACCAAGTTTGAACAAAATCCATCTGTAAATAGTCAAGAAATGCTTGATTTTCAAGATTTTTTAACACAAAAATGGCCGCCATTCGGACATCTTGAATCAGATTGTAAAACAAAATGATGTGCATCAAGGTCTTATAATGTCTAATGTATATACTAAATTTGAACAAAATCCATCTGTAAATAGCCAAGAAATGCTTGTATTTTAGGATTTTTTAACACAAAAATGGCCGCCATTCGGCCATCTTGAATCAGATCATGAAACAAATTGACGTGCATATGTATAATATCATGTATGATGACTGTGTGAAGTTTGATTGTGATTGGTCCAGGCATTTCTAAGATTCATTATATTTACTTTCTTGTTTTCTATTGTAAAGTTTTCTCTAAAATGCTCCCTTACATTAAAATTATATTTTTTTATCATTTGATGATTGTGTTTATGCCAAAACAGTGCACAACAAGAATAAAACTGATTTGTGAGTGTGGCTAAGTATGAGGTAGTGACATGAACGGTGGACTTTTTCTTACCAGTTAGTGATTGTTGACAATCCATGAACGCACTCACATTAGCTTTCATGAATGCTAAAGGACCCTCTGATCTCTGTGCTGAAGTACGTTTCAAGTACTGACAACCAGCTTTCAGATCTTCAAAACTAAAACAAAAATGTATTTAAAAAAATTATTAACCAGATAATGAACAAGGTGTACATATATGTTATGTTATGAATTACAATGTAGCAATTTGGATCACTTGTAGTCAAAACAAAAAGGATAACACGAGTAAAAAAAAGTCTATTATAAATGGACAATTGTATTGGTGTGCCTCTCAGACTAATTTTAGCTAAAATTACTTCACATTGAATATTAATTTTTCAATATTGTAAATAGTTTTGATTGTCAAACAAAAAATCCTGTATGCGATTCAGTGGTTTGATGAAAATCTAGATTATGAAAACACAACCAAAGTTATGGAACTACATAATCATAATCAGCTTTTGACAAAATCCTGCAGCTTGTTTTGTCACAATACAAAATTAAAGAAATTATCAAAAAGTTTCTAAATATGCAAGAATTTCTGCAACAAAATGAATTTTTTCATTGCTCCAACAGACTCAATGTTATAAATTCACAAAAACCAGACTTATCCAATCAAATAAGTGCTTTACCTCGATGTTTGATGAGTCTCAAGTAAGAACCTGACAGCGTCAAAATCTTCGGATACCAGATTTGTACTACCTTCAGAGAAGACAATCACAATAGTGTAACTATTAGCAAGAAAATTGTAATAATTAACAAAGGCAATGGTGGATTAACAGTTGTAGTGCTTAGTTAATAGTGGAAATGGTTAGTTAATAGTGGTAATAGTTAACAATCATAATGGTTAGTTAATAGTGGTAATCATTCTGCAGTTCTAGAGTAGTTATTATTAATCATTATTATTAATTACAGTCACCAGTTGACAATTTATCTATGAGTATAATTTACATATTTTGTTATTTATCTAAAACAATTGTGGAAATGTGGGTGTGGGCAAAACAGTTGGTAAAAAGACCTTGTGAAGAACACTTGTTGATGTGAAATTAAAAAAGTTTATTCAACATGTGCAGAGATACTGGAATATCTGGAAACATAAAATGCAACAATATGAGATACACCAGACATTCATTCTGATGTAAGATGTCTTACCTTGAGAAAACATTTCTTGCAAATCTGCTAGAGTAAGTTGACTCCTAAACACAGGGACATAATAATTTAAGTATGTGAAAAATAATATCATTACTGGATTAACTTAACACATCACCTCCTTATATACCATATCTGTTATTCATGGAAAATTTCAGCACGTGATGTATTTATTTTTTTAGTAATACTAGTAACTTGATTTCCATATCACAAGATAATGTTAATTTTGAAAGTCACATACAAAGTATATTTCCTCTCTTAAAATTTTATGTGCATTGCATACATTGATAGGACTTATATCAAACATGGTAGGTCCCTTTGAATGCCATATTCTTTTCTCGCCAAATTTTGTATGTAACATTTTATGCATTCATTATTTGATTTTACTGTAAAACTATGAGGTCTATTGTAATTTGACATTTTATGAGTGAAAAATGAATTTATTTACAGTAATTGCACAAGTTTTGATGATGGTAGATTTGGGAATGACCAAGAAACAGCAACTAAAAGTCAATGGTTAGTGAAATTTAGCCAAATGTACAGTACAGTTCTCGCGGAAGCTTTGGCTTCACTTCAGCTTCACCTTCGCTTCAGCATCGCATCATTATGGCATTGTTATGCTTCAGCATCGCTTCAATGTCGCGACCTTAAAAAGTTAGGCGATTATCGCTTCGCTTCATTGTGGCCTCATTATGGCGACAATGTGGCATCAGCATCGCTTCATCAAACAAAGAAGTACTGTACTCATTTCCCCCAAACCTCTTGACCGCTTCCGCTTTTGACCGGTCAATTTCCGTTTTATTTTCGACCGTGCAACAATTCGGACTACTAAAAATTTTCTGGTTTTCATAGATCACGATTACTAGTTTAGTAACCGTGCATAGATATTGAACAACCGTCAAAAGTTCAAATAATTTTTGTTTTAACTATCTATAATTATATGCATGCAATCTGACCCTTTGACCTAGATTTGGCTGGGATTGAATATTTTATTTTAGACAATATTCCGACGTGACGCACTGCTACAAAATGTATTCAACTGAAGTACAACATGGTTGTCTGGGTTTCTTTTGCTGACTGTGTTGAGTTTACGATTTGTATAATTATTGTTGTTTCCCCCCAAGCAGAAGACAAGCCGAAGGACCATGAAGCTAAATAGAATTCCCACGCATGGACGTGGACTGAGTGAAAGAAAATATTTCTAAGGCTAAAATAAAAATGACCTACTATTACACCTCTTTGTGTATTTGTCAATTTTGTATATATTTGGTATGACCGTATGATCGTAAATACCTAGAAAAATCTCGTCTTTCATTAATAATTTCATTTGTTTGAAATGTCTACCGACCGTAATTTGTTTCTCCAAACGGTCCCGACGTCCGTCATTCAACACAATCACCATTTATTTATCGCAATTCATGGGGATCATGTCCCGTAATTTGCGGGCTGTACAACCAAATAATTAAACAAGTACTATTTATTGTATTTTTGTTTTATCTCGCGAAACTACAACAGAGCGTAGAGTTGTCACGGTTAAATAGTCGCCTTGAAATCGATGGAACTTCAACTACTAGTATCCATTTCTCAACTTGAAATAAAAAAATCGAAGAGCATCGGGGGATATATTATTAACCAGTCTTACGAATCGCTAGCATTATTTTATTCGAATTTATAAAATTCACGAGTTTTCGACATTTGTTGGCAACTTCCGCGCTAAAATGGTTGAAAATGTGGGTGTGGTTTTCTCGCAAAGTCCTGTTGATAATACGGACTAATATGGTTCTGTGACCCAGGTCGTGCTCCGATCAGGTGACTCTCAGCCAATCAATGATGTTGTAACAAAACATATTTAACGCAAATTGAAGGGTCGTCGTACCATCCAATCTACATCATCGATTCACAATTTTTTTTTGTGCTGTGACAGGCTTCGCAATTATTCACTGAAAAACATCGGTATATTTTGACAAACGGATGGGATTTTACCTCAGTTCAAAAAAAAGAAAAAAACCAGATACAAATCAGTTTTGCAAGTTGGGAAATAAGGTAAACCAGACTGGGGGCAATGATTTTCAGTATCGAAGGACTTCCGTGTGAATCATGATTTTCAAATTGTTCATCGGCTGGTGACCAAATATTTACGGCCACACTAAATGGACACGTTTTTTTTCTGAAGCCCAATAAATTATTTCTGCATGTCAAGTGCTATTCGATTTTTTACAGGGCATGTGGCTCGTTTTCATTCGAAAATATGTTTGTGAGAATACTTTTAAAGTACGTATAGATCGAACTCAGATCACTGATCGTGACTTAATTTTGAGAATTGGTTGTCAAATTTTACCAGACCGACGCCACCACAACCATCCAATCATATGTTGGAAATGTACGCACTTGTTTTGGAACTTTGTATCAAGATGACTGGCGACGAATTTACCACGATTTTCCTTCCAGTCAATATGAAACTCGTCACCTTGCCGATTGTAATGTACTTCGCAAAGTTTTTGGTGCCCAATACTCGCAACACTAAAATAATTAACAAGATATCTTTTTAAAATGTCATTTTACTCTTGATCATATTATTTTATTGGCCTTGAATTTCAAATCGATTCAATTACATATCAAACTTTTGTACATGTTTTTGTCTACTGCCCTTCTGCGTGCAAATAATGAGGTCATACTCATGCCACAATAAGTTGAAGCTGATGCCATGTTGATGCCATGAGACTGCGAAGCTGAGGCCACGATGATGCCACAAAATAGCGAGGCGAACACAGCTTCAATTTTCAATGACGCAAAGCCGATGCCACAATGATGCGATGCTGAGGCGACAATGAAGCCATGCGTAGGCGACAATGATGCCACAAAAGCCAAAGCTTCCGCGAGAACTGTACTGTACAATGTGTAACCTGATCATTTATATATAAAAAAACAACCCAAATATATATACGGGTATAAAACTTACCCTGATCCATCATCAGCTAATCCCAATGGGTTGTCATCCTCAAGGAATGTTGGTGATGATGTTCTGTGTACGGCTGCCAATCTGCCATCTACAGTTGTACTCTCATCTACCCATATCGCAGAGCCTTGCAAAGGTCCTATAGAGCCAACAGTAGTGATAGATATAAGATTACCCTGGGTAACAGCAGTGATACATTACAGATTACCCTGGGTAATTTTAAATTTGATTACCCACATATGCCGACTGTTATGCAAATTTGAGACATACCAAATGATGTAAACAAGTTAGGTCTTATATTAGGCCACTACTACATTATACAGTGAATTTCATGAAGGCATAAATGTTGGAATTTATCAAATATCACATAGAATGACCATTATGTTTCATTCAAAGTTGAAGAATGTGCTTTCATTGCCTATAAAGGCCATTTGGTAATGTCCATTACAGTCTTTGCAGGTTTCCTTTAATCATTGGCTGCTTTACTGTCATGTACTTATTAATGTGTTGTGATTGGTCAAATTATTTTCAAACATTATTTGAAATTTATACAACATGTTTTATATCAAAGAAAATTCATGCCTTCATGAAATTCACTGTATGTTATCAGTGTTTCTGCAACACAATGACGTCCCATACACTATGTGAGGCAGAATTAGGCAGAGGGTTCCCAGAACCCGTCTATTCACATAGTTCATACCCACCATAGACTCCGATCAGTCAAAAAGACTATTTTGAACTGTAGGCATTAATCAGCGTTTCTGCCAATGACGGAGAGATAGAATCTAGGTCAGAGGAAGCCCCATGACCCCAAGATTCTCTTCCCTTATGTACAAACCATGTGGCCGAGGCCATATGGCAGCGCCATAGACGGCTGTACAATCGCTCTGGTTCCTTTCTCTCTGCATCAAGGACTTAGACCAACGCTACGGAAAGAGTGGGGTGGTTGGGGGGGGGGGAGTCTATGATGGGTATAAACTATGTGAATAGGTGGGTTCGCCTAAATTCATTACGTTCAATTACCCACCATAGACTCCGGTCAGTCAAAATGACTATTTTGAACTGTAGGCAGAATCAGACGCCGATAGGTGACGGGTTTTCCGAGCAAACAGAAAAGTGATGAAAAGTCTTTTCCCAGTCCTGGATGAAACACTCTACAATAATCACTCAACACCCTAGTTAAGACCCAAAAAAGGTTGGTGTCTTACCTTGCCTGTGCTGTCCCCGGAGCAAGAAGCCAAAATGCTGCTATGGTGACAGGGTTTGGTGTGCCCGAGAAAGCTAGACCCCAGCCCATAGGCCGCGGGACCTGGGAGCTTCCAGGGGAGTGCTGACGGTAGAGAAATCTGTCCGCATAAAATGCAGAGACTGACTTATTGCATATGTGCAGGGAACCTAGCGGTCATTCGGGCTGGGTCAGCAAACCAAGACTGACCCGCTACGACAGGACCCAACATAGAGAGACCCTCTTCAATGGATTTTATGGTAGTTGATAAAGACGTTCTGCATTCTCCATGTGTACTCAAGGGGAGGCGCCTGACGCTAGCACTAGCGAGTTAGCAATCGCACAGACCTCATGCGCTCGTACTTGGTGTCTCTGCAAACTCTATGTTGAGGAAGTTATTATAAGTATTATAGACCTCTAATACAGTCGCAGTAAGCCACCTGGTTATGGAAGTTGGGAAAGCCGGCCTATCCTGCCTGCCTGGGCCATAACAAAAAGATATGTGCCTGGCACCCCGTCCAAAATCCTTAGTATGGTTTGTTGGCAACTCCATGCTCGATCCGGGCAGAGAAGCAATTCCTCCTGACCCTCCGGGCAGACAAAATTTGACAGCCGGGGGATGACGATCAGGTGAGGATCGTGTCCTGGGATTTGGTTCTAGGCGAGAAACCCAATTCGTGTCTTCAGCTCAACTTGATTGTCCATAACGGCGGTACATCATCCGAGAAGGACAATGCCCCCAGCTCTGGCCGACGCCTACCTGAGGCGAGGGGCAGTAGGACTATTTTCCACGTCAAAAATTTGAGTGGTGCTGATCGGAGAGGCTCAAAGGGCCGTCTGCTAAGAGCGGACAACAGTCGGCAAGTCGGCTCCCTTGTACGGGGGTCTCAGCGTCTGGAAAGCAGTAAATAGTCTCCTAATAACAGGATAATTGGCTAGTCTTGTTCCCGTACGTTTTGAATGGTGAGGGACAAGGCCGAGATGTAGCCAATGATTGCTGCGTAGGACAAACCCACTTCGTCAAACAGGTGGATGAAGGAGCCTGCTACCTGGCCAATAGAGGGATGGTATGGATCAATCTCCCTTCTGCTACACCAATCAGCTCGCAGCCTAGAAATGTAGGCCGCGTTGGTGGAATTCCTGTTCGCCCTGGCCAGGAAGTTGGCAGCCCACTCAGACGAGGCTTTCGTATGTGCGGGTCTACTGAGAGCCTTTATGCGTGTAAGTGATACCTGCTGGGCTCGTTGGTAGTGCGCCGTCTGGTTGGGACGGCATGTCCAGTAAGTCCGGAAGCACTGCTGGTGTTTCGACTAGCATTTCTGACAGAAGTGGAAACTAGACCTTGCTTGGCCAATTGGGTGCGACCAATGATAATATGCAGGTGTGCACCTGGCGAATTTTCACCGATGTCCGGTGAACTAGCAGGAAGGGAGGAAAGGCATACACAACTAAGTGTGTCCGCGGGGTTAGCAAAGTGACCCAGAACCAGGCCCCTGGAGTCAGCAGGAGTGTTACGTACATCAGGAGCATGGTGTTCCAGGGTGCAGCAAACCGGTCTAAACTTGCACTGTCCCACAGCCAAAACAGCCTAGAAGCTACCCACTGGGGTATCAGTCACTCTGTGTTCTGGAGATGGAGCCGCCCTGAAAGGGCATCGCCAGACTGTTCCTCACCCCTGGAAGGTGGTGTGCGGTTAGCTCCACATTGTATTAAAGGCACCAAAGGAGGATTTGCTCCACTAGGACTGACAACGATTGGGAATGTGTCCCCCCTCCTTCTTGAAGGAGACCACCACTGCGTTGCCTGTGTTGAGCAGGACCCTGTGGTCTTGAACTACGGGTAGAAAGCGTGGTAGTGCTAAGTACACTGCTCTCAGTTCGAGCCGGTTGATATGGTAGTCCCGAAACTAATGCGGGAGCCATATCCTTGGGCTTGTTCGTCCAATAGATGCGCTCCCCAACCCTGGGGGAGGTATCTGTTACCAGAGTCATACCTGTGGCGAGCAGGTCCAAGGGGGCCCCCCTGTCCAAGGTTGGCCAGTGATGACCACCAGGGCAGGGCTTCCTTCACTTGGCCCGAGATCGAAACCCGCCTATCTAGTTCCTATAGAAGAGCTAGCGTTATACCGGGCGGCTGCGTAGTGTGGTCTGGGAACGACCCTTCGAACAGAGGTCATCATTCCAATGATCCGCATTAGTTCTCGGAGGAACACTGAGGGAACGCTGACTAGGCATTCGGCTAGGCTGCTTAGCGCTAAGCAACACGCTTGAAATAGCTAAGCCAAGCTTACCTCTGTGTCAAAACTCCATGCCCAGGGACACCAACAGCGCGTTGGGTTGAGGTAGGACTTGTCGATTTACTAACGAGCCCAACTGGTGAAGTAAATCTTGTGTTAGCCTGATGCGTTTGGCTATTAACCCCTTGCCCGGGTTGTTAGTAACCAGTAGTTTGGGTACAGATTGAGGTGTACCGACATCTGGTGAAGCAGCAGCACTACCTGTTTCATCACTCTGTTGAACACGTAGGGTGCCGTGCCTAACCCGAAAAGGGGGGGCACCCGAAATTCGAATACTTGGCCAGCTGGACGATTCAAAGGAGATGGCAACTCGCTGGGTGCATCGGTATGTGCAGGTAGGCCCTGCGTAAGTCTAGTGGGGCTAGCCAGTCGAAACGGTGGATGGAGAGAAGAACCCTGAATGGTGTCTCCATGTGGAACCGATCGAGGAGCACCTACTGATTCAGTCTGCCTAGGTCCAGAACTGGACACCCGCCACTTGTAGATTTGGTACTACAAACACATTTGGGTAGAAGCCTGGTGTGTATGGCGCCTTTTCTCAGCAAACTGCTACTTCCTGTCTGATTGCTTCCGCCTTGCGGTAGTCCCCTGGCAGTGCCCAACAGGGGAGACACAGACGGGGGAAATGGAGATTTCAGCGGTATCCCGTAACAGGATGTCATCACCTGGAATCGGGATCGGTCACCCGCTGTCTCCAAACCAGACTACACCGGCGCAATCTGTGTACGACAGGGATATGTAGCCATGGGTTCGGCAGGTGCGATGGGGGGTGCTCTCTTCTCCCATGAGGTGAGTTCCCCAAGGCCTGAAGTAGTCACTAAGTTGTGAGCTGGCCACTTTCCGAACACATGCCTGTCCCCCCGGTTGCAGGGGTGAGCATCAAACACGCTTCCCCCGCTGCCGGGGTAGACGTCCGCCCAGGTAAGGCGAGGAGCCACCACCTGGCTCTTTCCTCCCTGGGGGCGCACCACTACTCTTCCCTCCCATGGAAGGATATGAGCACTTGACTCTAGCTGACTCTGGCTAGCAGACGACGCCCTAGGATGTTGTGTTTTCTGTGCTTGGGGGGCCTTCCGCTTGCCCTTGGCAGGGCCAACTGGCTAGCGGATTCGGTCTGTATCTGACACGAGCGAACTGCGTCTCCTTTCATATTAAATATGTGAGAGGCAGCGTGTTTGACTGTGCCTCTCATGACAGGGTTGGTTCCCTCTGTGGACGCCCTTGGGTTGGGAGTGAGTCAAAACCCACAGCGGGGGCCGGACACAAAGGTAAATTTGTTACCGTTATACCATTACTGCATGACGAACCTTTGCTGGCTGAAAGTAGGGGGGTCAACGTGTGCCCTGCCCTGAAAGCCCTGCTCCGAGATCGGAGGCTTGTCTGCCAGCACCTCGTTGGCATTCAGTGCCCAAGGCTCCACAGGAGGCCCGGTGCAATTAGCCTGAGCCTCGGCCTCACCCAAATTAGTGGGAGAGCCGTAGCTGGGAACGGAGGTTCCGCGGAAGAGACGTGTTTGAATGCAAACATGCTTTTGTGTTTCTTCCTGCTTGCCCACCGGGGGGGTCGCAGTAGAGACAGCTCGCTCCGACTGCGTCTGATCTACTCAGCCTGCCAGGGACGCAATTTGCCCGACAGTCCATCGATCAAAGCCCTCAACTCTGAGGCAAACCCAGCGCTGTGTGAAGAAGGATCCACAAAGGGACCCGCAACAGGCCCCATAGGAGGAAAAAACCTCCAGGGACATAGCCTCGCTGTAGCCGGTAAAATCAGGTAAACCACCGCCTGAAAACACAGCCTGTGAGGATGTCCTACGATCAGCGGGGGGAGACCAAAAAAATATGGGTACCTCCACTGTCGTGTCTGCTACTCGATGTCCCGGTACGTGAAGCACCGGTAGCCGAGTGTTAGGACTTTCCACTCATGCCAAACGCGCAACTCACTTTAACCGGCTAGAATGTTGAATGCTGCGGCTGCGGCAATAACCCATGCTAGAAACCCGGACAGGAAAAACCAAAAGAGCCAGGCAGAGCTGCTCAGAATTATTTCCGACGAGACGAAGATAAAAAAGAGTGAATAGCCAGCTGTAATGGCGCCGCCATATGGCATCAGTCACAGGGTTCGTGACGTAAGAGAAAAGAATCTTGGGATCATGGGGCTTCCCCTGACCTAGATTCTATCTCTCCGTCATTGGCAGAATCGCTGATTAATGCCTACAGTTCAAAATAGTCATTTTGACTGACCATAGTCTATGGTGAGTAATTGAACATAGTGAATTATTATTATTTTTAAATAACAGCAATTAATAGTTTATAGCCACCCATGGGACTTTGGTCAGGTTCTGTACAGCTTCACTAATTTATTCATGAATATTCATTAGGCATTGAATCAATGTATTAAAACAGATCTCGCACAACTGTACACAGTATCCAAACACTTTATTACAAATAAAAAATTTTGATTTTTTATTCAATTTTAAATTTTATTATGTAAATTAAAATCATTTCACAAAAGTTGATCATTGCACAATAATGAGTAGTAGCTAAAAGAGTTCATGTTCAGCAGCAGTTTCAGTATCATTTCCTACTAAAGGAATCACTCGGCTTGCTTTGCTTAGCTATTCTGAATTTGTATGTTTTTTTTAATATTTATTATGTATCGTACACTTAGTAACTGTTCTAACAAATCGGAATGTCTCTGGGCTATAGCAAATTCTGTCAAAGAGAAGGAAGAGGGACAGTTAGTAGTGCTTTATTGATTCCTACAACGTATACAAAAAGGACACTTATCTATTGTAGTGATGGATCTCCTTCCATTTACGTCACAACTTGAAAGTTTCCTCCCCAATCACAATACCCTTAACATTTTGTTTATTTTTTTCAAAAATTGTTCTGACCTACCTCACTTGCGAAATGATTGATCCCTCAAAACATTACTTTGCATAATCGAAATCTGTGCGATTTCCATGTTATTGTACTGTTGCAACAATAGAAACATGTGAAATATGCCTGGCGACTTTGGCCGGCGAATTGAGGTCAATTTAACATCATTGTTAAAAGCATCTATTGTTACATGTACCGAGGCAATAGCGACGAAACAAAAAAAAATTGAACGAATTTAGTTGGACAACGAGACGATACTGCACACACATTCCCTCACAGTGATCGATACACAGTAACGGAAATGACTCTACTTTTTGACCCGAGTTATCATAACCCCAGAAAACTTTAATGATAATGTTTTTGGCATTCCCAGACCATCGGTACGGTGTGCTGGCCGTGATAAACCGAAATAAAACATAATTGCCGAAGCCATCGAATGAAAGGTGTGAAAACGTGCTTATTAGTTGTCTGAGGTTTAAGGCAGTACTCTGCAAGACGTCCGAGAACTATGTCCGTTATATGCAGTTCAACTGATCACTGCAGCTCCTGAAACCTGGTCGTTGGCCGCGTTAGACAGGTGGCCGCTATATACGGGGTAAATATGTGCTTGCATCTTATAGAGCAAATACAGTTCTGTCTGTGAATGCCTGTGCTATGACATGTTTGTAGAAGTCAAAATCATCGCTTTATAACAAATACTGCATCCATAATTTCTATAACTTGGGATCATTTTCAGAAAGGACTCAAATCGAGCAAATGTTACATTATGCCATACAGTTATACCGGTAATCAGACCAAAATAATGCAATATTTCCCGCCAGTGAACAGAAAGTGGGTGAGAAGCAACTTACCAGTAGATACAAAGTAGCCAGTAAATGTTACGGTACATGTGCCAACACCTCCCGATTTAGTCGTCAATATCACGTCTCCTTTGCCTTTCACTGGTCCTGTTCTACAGATAACCTTGCTTGGGGATATCCAATCAGATGATAACAGACAGTTGACACCACATATACTAACACCTAGGAGAAAGAATGAGAACAAATTTAAATAGAAAAACAAGATTGCAAATAATTTCATGAAGTGTTGAATCAGTTTTATTTTCCCTACTATCAATTTTCGCAATGCAATTATTACATATCTCATGTGGTACATAATATTATCAATATTATTATCATCACTATAATTTTTACTATTATCATTATTGTAATCACTATTACTACCAGGGTATTATCATTATTGTAATCACTATCATTATTACTATTATCATTGTAAGCACTATCATCATTATCATTATCATTATTGTAATCACTATCATTAAAATACTATTATCATTGTAATCACTATCATTATTACCATTATCATTAGTGTAAACACTATCATTATAATACTTTTATCATGGTAATCACTATCATTATTAACAGAAGGAGCCACAATGCATCTCAAAAGGCCATTTAAGTCTCTTAAGGCATATTTCATTTTGTTTCAACCCAAGTTAATCCTGATATGGACATTGTCTAGCTCATCTTTGATGTCGATGATAGTTTGCGATTGCTTACACAAGTAACCAGTTAGCGGGATATGATATAACCTCACTGATTTTTTAACGTGATCCTATAATATATGTTTAGACACTTTCTCTGCAATAATATTTTTTAGGAGACCTTAGCATTTTTTGTTGTAGACTCTCAAAACCTTGTTCTTGTCACAGTTGCTAATAATAAAAACGTGTGAAATCTGTGAAGTATCAAGTTTGCAGGGCGATTTTTCTGCAGTTTTTAAAGTTATTGTTTTAAATATTTTGGCGTAATTTTTCATACATTTCAATCTTTCCTGACGCCTAAAATAGTCTATTTAAGTTTTTATTCAAGAGCGTGTTTATTGTGACTAGCGTGAATGGGTATGCTTCGTTTTGATAGTGAGCTGGTATCACTGTAAACAATAAAATTATTCTTCTAATGCTCAGTTCATCTTTTGAAAACAACTATTTTTTTATTTGAAATCATGCTATTTTCCTATCAAAATCCAAGCCAAAAGATCGTACTACAACATCAGCAAATCTTTTTTGCATTGCGTTCAATAACATTAACATATTTAAATGAGCTATGGTGATTTGAACATGTTGGCAATCATCCAGCATTTTGGTTAATTAGCGATTTGACCTAACAGGTCAACTCATGCAAGAGAAACAACCCTCCTGCATCGAGCGTTTATATGTGATTGGAATCATTTGCTTACAATGAAACTAAGTTGAATTTTATTTGAATTTCATAACAATTCAACGAATATTTTTTGTGTGTTATTATAATCACTACGGGGTAATATTCAACAATTGTGAAACGCAGTGTGACCGGGTTGCGCAACTGTGATCTGTTGCTACTACGCAATGCAGTTAGTTGGTTTTTGTTTTAATTTGAAACTTCGTTTAAAATATACTTTCGTTACCAATAAAATGAAAACAAATGTATTTGAAAAATTACACTGGGCGACATTGTAATGAAATTTCAGGGGGGCTACTTTTTATTTTTAATTCAGCAAGAATTATTAATTGTTATTTCTGCAATCGTTTCTTTCGTCTTGGGTGGCCCAACTTATGACGTTAAAAATCTGTGTATACTTGGATACTTCAATGAAAATGGAAGTCCCCAAAAAATATTTGATTATCATTTTTTGAAATTTTGAACCTGAAATAAGCGCCCAGCCATGAAATCCCCAGGGTGATTTTTCGGACAGAATCCGATATTATATAAAGAAAGTATTATTATGGACATCTCGCGCATATTGCCGATGTTTTATACTGTTTGTAGTTTGCATATGAAAGTGGTTGTTGATGCCCCTCCTATTATTAAAAGTCGTTGACAATGCAATAACAATGCCACTCGCACTGTGCACATTTTAGCACTAGATCTAGTGCCATTTTAGCACTAGATCTACTACTTTTTCGGATTAGTGCTACTAGTACTAACCACTTGCACTACACCCATTTTTGACACATTTACATACATATGAAAGGTGAAGACTGCAGTATTAAGTTTGTTCAACATTACATGTAAAAATATAATACCTATTAAATCTTTCGCATTGATGCCAAGATTTTCACCACGGATGGTGACTTTACAACCAGGTGGCCCTTCTTTAGGTGATAACCCAGTAACTTTGGGAGGTTCTCTTTTCATTCTGACTCTGTAAACAAAAAGTGGAAACAAAATCATCAAATTGCATGCGTACCATTTTCTAGTTTTAATAATGAATTAAACCATATGAAAATGTATATGAGCGTTGTGATGTCGTAACCATAATTATTTTTGTGTGTGCATAATGTATAAAATGCAGATGGATACAAGTAAATAAAATTTATTGTCATTGTCATAATAATTACATTTGTAATTGGTTCATTTACGAAAGTGGTAAGCAACAACAGGTTTTTTTAGTTGCTCACGATTCATAATTATTATAGATTTTGTTTTCTTGTCTAGATATCTGAAGTGTTCTCGGACTTTGTAATATTGCTAAACTCTCCAACAACAACTGTCTTTCTGTTTTATAGCTTTCACAGGTTGTGATGAGGTGTATTTCATCTTCGAATTGGTTTTATGGTTTTATGGTATTAGGGATTGGTCAGTTTCTTCAGCCTGGGGGGGGGGGGGGGGGGTTGTTGTTCTGCCAGCTGTAAATCGCAGTTGACTAACCCCCTATCAAACATAAATCAAAGAAAGCTTAGAAAGAACTCCCGTGTGCTGAGAGTTTTGGAGACACATTAAAAATTAATTCAAAATTACTTATACTTGAGATATTGATGGAATAGCTGAAACCTAATTATGCAAATAAGGTAACTAATATGAACAGACTTAAGTGTAAAACTAATAAGGTCTGCACAATGTACCAAGTTTTATTGAAATGTGATTAGAACCAAAAAAATATTAGTTATTATGCTAATTAGAGAATTAATATGAACAGATTTTAACCCAAAATTAATCAGGCTGTCTATTGTCCTAGAGCATTTATGGACCAAGTTTTATTCAAATGTGATGATCAATACTTGAGATATCAGTATTAATTAATTATGTTAAATAGGTGATTAAGAAGCATAAATATTTACCAAAAACTAATATGGTGCATAGTCTTAGGTTCATTGAAATGTGATGGGTACTCTTTAAAAGTTTCATTGAAATCCAATGAGTGGTTTTTAGACATCAGTGCAACAGCCATAGAACAGCAAAAAAAATAACTAATTATGCAAATTAGGTAATTAATAGGCACAATTATTTATCCCAAAATTAATCAGGTCTCTGCATAGTCCTAGAATATCTATGTCGCAAGTCTCATTGAAATGTGATGATTAGTACTTGAGATATCAGGTGAAAAGCTGAAAATCAACTAATTATGCTAATAAGATGATTAATATGCACAAATATTTACCCAAAAACTAATTAGGTCTCTGCACAGTCCTCAAATAACTATGTACCAAGTTTCATTGAAACATGATCATTACTACTCGAAATATCAAAAGCTGAAAATTAATTAATTATGCAAATTAGGTAATTAATATGTACTGATATTACCCTAAAAACTATCAGGTCTGTGCAGTGTCATATGACACCTATGTACTAAGTTTTATTGAAATGTTATGATTAGTACTTGATATATCAGTGGAAAAGTCGAAAATTGATTAATCATTATGTAAATTAGGTAATTAATAATATTAACAGATTTTTACCCAAAACTAATCAAATCTGCGCATTCGTTCAGAGCATCCATGTGCCAAGTTTCATTGAAATCCAATGAGTGGTTCTTCAAAAATCAGTGGAACAGTCATAGAACAGCTTAAAATCAGTTAATTATCATGCAAATTAGGTAATTAATATTCATAAATTTTACCCAAAACTAATCAAATCTGCGCACTAGTTCAGAGCATCCATGTGCCACATTTCATCAAAATCCAATGAGTGGTTCTTTAGATATCAGTGGAACAGTCTTGGAACAGCTAAAAATCAGCTAAGTATCATGCAAATTAGGTAATTAATATTCATAGATTTTTACCAAAACCGAATCAACTCTGCGCATTATCCCAGAGCATCTATGTACCAAGTTTCACCAAAATTTGATTAGTGGTTCTTGAGATGGAACAAAAAAAGTGACATACATACATACATACATACATATGTATGTTTTGTTTTGTTATTGTTATTTTTGGACTTTACTCAAGTTTTCATTGGTACGTTCCAAATAAAAAATTCTATCTATCTATCTATCTACATACAGACATACAGACATACAGACAGGGTAACTGCAAAGACTCCCTTTTGTGCTTCGCACACGGGAGTCAAAAAGTGGTTGACCCCCCAACATTATATTTTAAAAGCATGCTGACCCCCCCCCAATCTGATTAAAATCTGATGTAGTGTATGGGCTTTAATTATTGTGGCTATAAACTTATTTTAATTTTATTTTTTATTACTTTTGTTATTAATGCCCTTTCATTTTATTATTTTACTTTGATTTTGATTTTGTGATTTTTTTTTAATTCTGCCCTACCTACATCTGATCCGACGCCTATGTAAGTCCCGTTCAAATCTCGCATAAGTAACAGCCAATCACAGCCCCCCTTTTATACAGGCTGTCGGTTGCTTACTTTTCAGTGTAGCGATACTCTACGGGCAATCTTTCTGTACATTATGTTTTGCTCACTTGAATAAACCATTAATAGAAAATTGCTAGTATATTTTTATTTGCAAAAGAAATTCCACAGCATTTTACAATTTTTGTCATTACATTGAATATTTTTTTCACTTCCAACAAATGTGTACACTTCCAGATACATCTTCGCCAACCAAGGTTCGTTCATTCAGTCATCGCTTCAATTTTACATCAAACACTGAGCATAATTATCTAGAATGGAAGCAAAAAAATAAGTAAATCGTAATGATTAGAACACTGTAAACATCTATAGTAAACAATGCAAACTGATTTTAAATTGTATAACGGTCACCGGCCCACGGCATCGACGCACTGGCAGAAAATTGTAGCAAAAAAATATTTCCTGATCAATTGCGATGTGTTCCAATAAAAAATATTTTATTCCAGTTCAAATCAGCTCAATCACTTTAATAAAAAGTTATTGTATAATGTACAAAATGATGATACAATTTGATGAATATTTACAGCTACGGTTTCAATACCGTAGACGATGTTGGCCCGATCTTCAACAAAACATCACCCGTCTCCAGGGCAGGCGACAGGTAAAAGACACTGGTGTTCGGTCGAAACGGCAGAAACAAAATCGTCACTCCCAGAATAACTATGCAAAATAACGATCTAAAGTCGAACCATTCGAGCCACAATATTAACATAAAAATGACTTTCGTTGCATTTGACAATGATAAACTTACCGAAAAGCCGTGTTATTCTCGGTCGGTATAATCCGCCATTTTATTTGAGTGTGTCCGCCCGGTGACGTCATCATGTGCGCTATAGAAGGAGGTATGTGATTCGTTGACTAAAATCGTCGATAGTGGGTCTCGTTGAAATCTCGTTACATAGGCATCGGCTCAGATGTAGGTAGGGCGGAATTAAAAAAATCACAAAATCAAAATCAAAGTAAAATAATAAAATAAAATAAAATAAAATAAAATAAAATAAAATAAAATAAAATAAAATAAAATAAAATAAAATAAAATAAAATTAGTAACAAAAGTAATAAAAAATAAAATTAAAATAAGTTTATAGCCAAAATAATTAAAGCCCGTACACTACATCAGATTTTAATCAGATTGACCCCCCCCCCATTTAATAGACCTTAGAAGAGGAGGGGAAGCATTAAGCCAAAAATTGACTACAGAAAAGGCTGCAGGAAGGAGGGAAATCTATGCTGCTAAAGATAGTAAATAAAAGCAAAGCTGTGGAGTACTCATTCAATAAATGCCCTTATAGAATAGGAAAAGAGGATTTGAATCCAGGCGGTTTGAACTCTTTGAAAACTAAGTTGGATTTAAAATATCTTTCATATCTTACAGACCAGGGAAGCTTTATACCCGAAGCACAGTCTGTGCTTA
The DNA here is from genome assembly GCF_978046115.1 of Saccoglossus kowalevskii. Classification (NCBI taxonomy): domain Eukaryota; kingdom Metazoa; phylum Hemichordata; class Enteropneusta; family Harrimaniidae; genus Saccoglossus; species Saccoglossus kowalevskii. The sequence continues at coordinate 10,673,383 of NC_140646.1, forward strand.
TGAAAACAAAGGAAACTTTGATTTTTGCTCAAATTTGTGTTGGATTTTGGTATTTTACAGAGCAAAATATGCCTATTTAAAAGTTAAAAAAAAAAAAAAAACTATTTATTTATTTTTTCATCATTTATTTTAATTTATATATCAGCATTTTCACAAATTTAACATTTTTGATTTGCTGAACAAAAACTGTCACAGCTCTTTGTACTAATTGCTGTGTTGTCTTTCCGTCTCCTGTTATAATTGGATAAATCCAGTAAATATCTTATACAATGGTGACTTCAGACTTTAAATAAAATAACCTGATATCAGTAGCACATGGACTTGGGATGTGTTTAAAACTGTATAATTGGGGTTCTAGCCACATTGCATAATCTGTTAGTTATTTGGCAACTTTAACCTCAAAATATTTAGCCTATAATATTTTTTGCATCAACAAATTTATAGGCAATATAGGTAATAGTTATTATTAAGAACACATTTGTACGATTAACTTTTTTATCTTTAGTTCTGATTTTTAAAAATATATGCATGAGCGCGTGTGTGAATTCTGGAAAACATGGTGACCCCCTATTCATGATATCAAAAACAGGGTGACACCCCCCCTCCCCATTTGCACAATCAAAAACATGCCCCCCCCCCCCCCCCCCCGCCGAAGTAACTGACCACTCTCTTATGTACACAATTATTTTTTTGGATATTAAAGTCTGTAAATAAACGGCTAGAATATCAGCACCAGACGTATAATATTGTTTTTAGGTACATCATGGAGGTAGTTCTACCTCCATGGGTACATGTACTTCAAATGGACGATAGAATAGAATAGAATAGAATAGAATAGAATAGAATAGAATAGAATAGAATAGAATAGAATAGAATAGAATATTTGACTCGAAATAATGTAAGAAATTACATTATAAACAAACTTGAACGCTCCGAAGGTTCCTTATCATTTGTATTTTTCGTCTTGCCATTCTGTATGTATTTGAAACTTTTTTGTATTTTAAAAATCCAGATCCTGAACAGGATATGATTTCAATAAAGGCATTACTTACTTACCATTAGGTTGATCCGAAATGCGTTAATGAATGTAACATTTCTGTGTCACTCACCTTTACCAGGTGATTAACATAAGCTCATATTTCGCCAGGAATGTTCAGAATCGATGAAAGAAAATTTAAAATAACATCTCGTCTTCTTCGTTGACAAAACCGGAAGAGGAAGTCAATAGCGACCTTTAATCTTTGACCTTTGACCCGTTCTGTAAAAGCTCGCTCTTATGTTTTTGAAACTCTTCGTGTTTATCACGACCGATTAGTATAAGTTGTCACGTGTATCCAATGTGGTAATCGTATCGGACTGTTCACTTGCGGAAAGAGCGACGAAAAATCACATTGCAGATTCCGACCTAATACTCGCCCGACAGTGAGTCTCGCCGTCTGCTAGTGGGCGTTGACTGACCTACAATTACAATTCTTTTCTAAATATTCATTTACATTCTGATGGCATCTTGTGCGAGTGACGATAATTTATCACGACAGGTGAGCTATGGTTTACCAACTAATATCAACAACAAGGATATTGTTTGTATGTACACTACATGTCCTGAACACGTACGGTATACATTGTTTAAAGTACCGTCGTCCATATGGCGAAATAAACATATCTAAGATTAACCCTGCGTATATGTCTGTTGCACAGGACATACGATTTAAGTATGGCTGATAGGATCTAGCAGAAACAATAGAATAATTGCTTACAGCTTAGTCATCCATTTTGAGTCTAAATATTACTTAAAAATAATTAAAAAAAAACTCCCGAAATGCAGCTGTTAGGATTTGCTAGATCGTCATACTCAGATCGTCAGGCCCATGTTGGCTATTGTAAGGGTGATATTTAGATTAAGACTTGGCAGCATCCCATTTACGTAATTTGGGTGCCGACAATCACCCGATGAGAACAAGCACCTCCACATTAACAAACCTTTACACAGAGCTCTAAACTAAATTATGTGTCAATGTCATTGATATATTCAATACAGATTTAGAATTTATGTTACTGCAGTAACAATATATAAAATAATGAAAGATATGTATCCCCAGAATTGATAAACTATGTGTTTATTATAGAGCAGAAAGATTAAGATTAAAATTTAAAAAACAGTCAATGATCTTAATACTGCTGTACTTTGCAAAGTCAGTCTTACATAAATAAATAGTTGTTTTCAGATTGATGAAGTTGAAGCTCTATCATCGATCTATGGTGATGAATGGTGTGTTATAGATGAGAGTAGTCGTACCTACTGCATTGCTGTAACTGACGATAAACAACCTCCGCAATATAAACTCAATTTACAGGTAAATTGTAAACTTTAATTAATAAAGTCATTTGTTTGCAGAGATAAAGTATGGCCATGTAAACATTCAAATTGGCTTGCACCATCTTTGGAATGTTTATCATACTGTTGTCAAGGAAACTATTTGTAACTGGTGAATTGATTAAAATGGATGAAAAAAATGTGTACCCTTGTACACATCATGTGATAATATAAGGTTATTACGAAGATATCTCAAAGCATGCACGAAGACAGTACAGCGGCAGTATCGACCAACGTGCAGCAAAGGTCGATGTGACAGTGTACTGTCTGAGTGCATACTTTGATGTATCTTCGTAATAACCTTATTATTATACATCTTTTCCTTCCAAGGATACATCATGGAAATGCCAAAATCAAAAACAGAATCAACGAACTTCTGGTATGGAGTTCGTTCAAACCCAGGTGGCAGCCATGTTTGTTTTTATTATTAGAGGACGCTTGCGCGCGTAATCATTCCATATTTGGAATTCGGATTTCCTATTATGGTAGGATAAAAATACCTCGTAAAATACCGCAAAATTACGGCACGCTGTAACTTATTGCGTTACAGTGACAGATGTATAATAATATTATTTATTTGTTTGTGTGTTTAGATTTTATTACCAGAATGTTATCCTAGTACCTCCCCTCCATTACTACAACTGGGGTAAGTGACTTTAGTAGACTATAGACCTTTTAAAAAAGTACTGTGCATGGTCACCATAGAATGAAACAAAATCTGGCAATATTTTAGAAGAGCGCCCTCTACTGGTGATGAGAACAAAAATTGCATTCATTACCGTATTATTATATTATTGATCAATTATTGATTACATTTGGTGGTCATGTGATACAATCAGATTTTTGACACAAAAAACAGAAGTGTTAGTTATAAGGTGGATTATTGTCATTAAATTTCTTACACTTGCGTTTTGTAGATTTAAGTCTCCAATGTACCATTCACACATGATTTTAATTATTAGCAAATTTGACCACCTAGCTAGCATCATACTTGGTGGTTAGTCAAATGTCAATGAATCTATAAACACAAATTCATGTGCATGCATGTATGTTTTGCATTGTGAATTATCATTTTAACAACTTTGAAACAAATATATCCAGACTTGTCTGAAAAAAGACACAAGAGTGGATGGAACCAAAAACTTCATTTACAAGAGAATGTGCGCTACTAATATAGTAAATATGGTATATGTAATTTTCAAATCCATATTACAGAATAAATGCAAAAAAGTTGAATTTGCATCAATTCATATTGTGAAATGCTATTAAACCAGTACTCTATAAAAAAAAATATATGCAATGAAAATGATATCATTAGTAGCTAACAAATTTGTTGTACATTTGTAAGTGATTATCAGAAATTTGTAAAAAAGAAAGAAGATATTTGTGTGATTTCTTCAATTATATATGATTTGCATTCCTAATATTATAAATCTATGGTGATATATCATTATTACAGTGCACCTTGGTTGAAGAACACACAGCGATTGAAAATCACTGAAGAACTGGACACTATATGCAGGTACTAATGTTATTCAAAACTTCATAATTATGGATTATTTGTTGCAATATTGTTTTGCCAATATCAGTATCGGTTCTCAGTAATAGGCTTTGTAGGGGTGCCAGAAAAAAACAATTAAAAACATGAAACTGTTGATGTCTAAACTTTTGTCTATTATTTGGGAAGAAGCATATCTTTAATATATGGGCCTATGCATTTATATTGTACAAATTTATATAATTATTGTTAAGTATGCACATTATTTTGGTGGCTAAACAATTCTATAACTCACTGCTGAGAACTTGCAAAAACATTGCATGCAAATTTCTATAGAGCTTGGCAGGGAGTTCCTTTGCTGGAAGCATCAAAATTGATACACCTTGAAATTGGGCAGTATGGAAATTAGCCCAAGCATAAGATTGATAGTGACTGATTAAAGAGATATAGACCTCGAAACTCTGAAAGTATGCTTGTTTTTTTCTTCTCAGTGAAAATATTGGTGAAAATGTGATTTATTTACTGGTAGAAAAAGTTCGAGAATTTCTGATTTATATATCTGAAGACAACTCAGTGGAAAGTGATAAAAAATGTAATTATTGTTATTAACTTATAATTCTGAATGACATATGATGAGAAGTAAATGAATATGATATGAAAGAAATGTGATAGTGTAGTCTCACAAATTCTTATAATTTTACTGCAATCTTCTTTGCTTAATTTACTTTCAGTGCAAATAGTGAAAATATATTAAATTACTACATCCATCTCATTATTTTGTTTCATTCCGGGATAACAAAAATAAAACAATGGTAAAATTTCCAAAACAGACAGAACATGCTCTATTCACTCCATATTATACAATGATTTGTTTCCAAACCAAATACCATGACCTCTATTTTTATTTTCATCCCAGTGAAATGAAATACAACATAATTTTGTAAAAATTAAAAAAAAAATGACATTAATTTTACTATTGAGTAGCATTTTACCTTAATCTCCTCACTTTCTCCACAAAGTAACAATTTCAAACCACCATAAATGAAGAAGAAACAAAGAAAATAACAAAAGCACTTTCTTAAATTCTCTATTGGATCATTTCGGAAGTGTTAGCACATAGCAATCAATACTGGCTCTGACTTTCTGTTACTTATATAGCATACCAATGTCCATTGCAGTCAGTCATCATTCGCTAATAACATGAGGTTTTTATGAGGATATCGAAAAGTATGCACAAAGAAAGTAAAGCGGGAGTATCATCTGACGCGTAACGGAGGTAGATATGATGGAGTAATGTCTGAGTGCATACTTGGCGGTATCTTCGTAATAACCTTATTATTATACATCTTTTCCTCCCAAAGATCCATCTTGGGAATGCAGAAATCCAAAAAGTTTAGAACAGATTCAGTGAACTTCTTTGTGTGGAGTCCAGTCAAACCCTGGGTGCAGCCATGCATGCTCACACAAGAAATCTTTCCATATTAGGAATTTGCATATCCTAATATGGTAGGATGAAAATACCCAGTGCAATACTGCAAAATTATGGCATGCTTTAACTTACAGCGTTACGGTGACAGATGTATAATAGTATTTAATATTATTTTTACAGATTTTTTCGAGTTTTAATATTGCATTACCGGTATTTATTATTTAGGTGCTGAACAGAATATTTCCTCTCAAAGTGATGAAGAAAACATTCAATCATGTAATGATGAATTCAAATTAGATGCGTGTATTGATAGAATCCATGTAACTAAGACGCATTCTACATCAGGTAAGGATTACGATATATATAGTTACATAATTTTATTTGACTATGTGTAGCATCAACAATGATTTAATCCTTAAGATATATATACAAACCTATTTTATTACAGATGAAAAGATTCCTGAAATCCATCATGGTGTTCCCTTCACAGAGAGGAAATCTACGTTCCAAGGACATCTTGCAGAGGTTCATTCTGTTGAACAAGTAAGCAAATACATTGCATTTTTCAGCTGAACTAAATAGTTTATGAATAATATTTACTTAAAAGTTGTTGTTTTTTTAGTTGTTTTTTTGATGGTGCAATGCATTTTTACCATGTCTGTATCATCATAGTTGAAAGGCAAGTTATATGAGGGGAAAATGTCTGTCCTGTTGTTGCTGTCGTCGTTGTCTCCATCATAAAACCTTTTTTTTTCTGTTTACAGTAACTCAAACTATTTTTATCTAATCATCTCCCAATTTGAGAATCTTACAAATTACTACAAAATGTGCTCTCCAAGATCTGTCAATTATAGTAAACTTATATGTTATCACATGTGCAGTGTTTTTCACATTTTTTAAAAATCTGGCTAGTATTTTTCTTTCTCTTATATTTATTACTGCACTATTTTTTAAGAGACATCAAGATTAATACAGTATATGCAGTTTTACATTCAAAATGAATATTATTATTTTATTTTGTAATTATGATGACTTAATCATTATTGAGATTAATAACAGTATATGCAGTATTATTTTAGGACTGAATACTAATTTTTGTTGATCATTATTGATCGGAATTGTTCCCACCTAAATTTTAGCCAGTATTATTGCATTGTTTAAGGACTTTTACACACACTTTTACCATTCAAATAAAAGGTATTGCATCATTAGATTGTTATCCATATATTTGTTTATCTAAGTTCTCAATGGACTAGGTTGTAAAAGTTACGCTATGCTCTGAGCATTATGCTTCTTGGCAAATAGTGATTTTTAAAAACTGTTGCGCTATGATCTGTTTAACAAATTCCTGTCATTTCTGTTTTCATTGCCATTGGATTTATTTCAAGACATGTGTCACTTGTTAAGGTCATTGCACCATGTTAATACAACTTTTCAGAACTTTTCCCTATCGCTAACAATTCTCAGCACACTGATGATGTTCAGCAGATATCAAAATCAATTAATCTCACTCAACCTTGTACATTTAGGTGCTTTATATTTATCCACATTCTGTACCTACATGTACTTAGCTTCAGTGTGAAACTAACATTAACTGCCTGATTTGCATAATGAATTAATTTGACAATTTAATCAAATTTTTTGTTACAACATTTTCTGTTAGTATTATCAACATCAATACTCTAAATCAGATTTCTTAATAGGTGTAATATTAATAAAAACAATTTTATTTGCCAAAACTTTCCAATTCACAAAAAATTAGTTTAATCAACATAAACCACATAACCACACAGACTTCATGTGGACATGATTTATCTTTATGAAACCTTTAAATTGCATCCAATATGCAGATGACCTTGCACTTATTTCAGAAACGGAAGACGGCCTACAAACTGTCTGAACAAATTAAATAACTACATGTATTGTATAAATTGGAATTTAGAAGTAAACGTAAAGAAAACTAAAGTTATGGTATTTAATTGCAGTAACAGACCAATTAAAAACATGAATTTTAAAATAAACAACCAAGACATAACAGCTGTTAGCGAGTTTTGCTATTTAGGGGCAATATTTACTCCAAATGGAAAATTTAAAACTAACTTATCTATGTTAAAAAATAAATCAATGAAGGCTCTTTTCAGCATTTGACAAACAGTCTTAAACCACAAAATACACTCACCAGCACTTACAAATGTAGTTTGAAAATTTTTGACCAGTTAATTTCACCTATACTCATGTATGGTGCTGAAATCTGGGCCAATGAAATCACAACAGTTTAGAGCAAGTTTGCAGTCATTTCTACAAGTTTATCCTAAGAGTGAGTAAAATGACGCCAATTAGTGGACTATCTGAGAATTATATTCAAAGATGGAGAGAAGAACTAAATTTCAGTGAAACCAATGAAACTAGGGGAACAAAACTGAGAACATACAAATTATTCAAAGTAAGTTATAATATGGAATATTATTTGCAAAACATCTCAAAGTTCAGCCTCAGGAAAATGCTTTCAAAATTCCGTCTGAGTAACCACAACTTAGAAATAGAATTAGGTAGAAGAACAAAGCACAAAATAGAATTAGAAAATAGACACTGTAATAAATGTAACACTAAAGCATTAGGAGATGAAAAACATTTCCTGCTATGTTGTACTGGCTATATAGAACAAAGAAAAAAACTGTTTGATGAGTGTGCAATAAATATTTACACACTGGATATGAATTCCATATTTAAAAAGAATATGGAGAATAATATAGCCTTAGCAAAATATTTGAAGAGCACAATTTTTAAAACCACAGAAAGTTATTAATTTATATTTTTCTTATATTTTACTAACATTTTATTTTTACTCTTTTGTATTGTATGTTTTTTTGTATTTCTTTGTATTTATGTTCCTTACCATACAAAAACCCTCTGAATGTTTTTAGGAGTGTAATGAAGTTATTATTATTATTATTATTATTATTATTATTATTATTATTATTATTATTATTATTATTATTATTATGTATGATTTATTTCAATAAAGAAATAGACTGTGTTGTACATGTACATATGTGTTTTATTTGTCAGAAGGCAAAATAACGTCTTGTGCTTAATTTGTTAATAAATGTTTCTATGTAATTCAAATATATTTACAGGTGAATATTGTGCTTGATAAACTATGTGAGAACAAAAAAATAGCTAATGCTACACACAATATCTTTGCCTATAGGTATGTAATTACACATGTCTTACATCAGTCTAAACTTAACACATTACCTGTTGAATGTGTAAGAGGCGAATGGTATAATGCGTACCTAAGTGTTAGCAGGCGATGTGATATCACTCTAACCATAAAAGAAACAATGCCTAATATAGATTCACATGTAGCTATGTGAAATGCCATACATGTAGAAGGGAAATTTGTGTGTTTACATCCCAGCCAAATATATTTATCAAATGGCATGTTTACCATCTTTAATTGTTTTTCTGTAGTAGTTACAGTTTTGAGAAAAAATACAGCAACATGTAATTAGTGAAAAAGTTAATTATTTTAAAAGCACTACAAGTTCTTGATATTTTGATATTCTATCAAATACACGGAACAAATAAGAAAAAAAATCTCAATGTGAACAATGGTTTTTTGATTCCTCATGGTATTTGGCATCCTATTTTCATTGAAATGCATAAAAATGAGGTGCATAATCTGAAAACTAGTTTAAGTACCAAAAGTTTTTTCTTTGGAAATTTAAAATAGCCACTGAGAAAGAATTAGTTTTAGGAAATTCTTGTCTCAAAAGTGCTGTGCAACCATTAATAATTAAGGCTTATACTGACACAGAATTGCATTCAAAGCAAAGCTTTCCAATCAGATTCGCTTCTCATGAAAATTTCTAATTTTAAATTTTTGCTCTCTTATTTGAGATATTGAGAACATGGTTATCATTTAGCTAAACCTTTATTCAACACATATTTGGTAAGGTCAATGTAAAATTACATAAGGCTGGCAGGATTAGGATTCAAATTGAAAAGTGTATTTTTCAAGTGTGTAGTGTAAGTGTATTTTGTCAATTTTCTCCTCAATCACAACTAGTATATGATAAATTCTAGGATACAAGATGGAGAAAAGAACTCTCTACTACAAGATTGTGAGGATGATGGTGAAACTGCTGCAGGAGGCAGACTACTACATTTACTACAGGTAATAATACTATTATTACTAGTATCATATACCGGTACTGTTCGTGAAAATTATCATTATTTGCTTTATCAGAAGCACATCTCTAATAGAAGTATGCATACACCAGCTTGTATACAGAATATTCATTTTTGAAAAAAAAAAAAAAGAAAAATCCTGAAACATAATATTAAAAAAGAAATTTATATGAAAATTTAAAAAAACTTAGGTACACAAAATTACCTAAACTTGTTATTTGTTCTGTACTTAATAAGCTGAATCATAAAAATATGATTTAATTTTAAAATAAACACATCAGTCATTAGTACTAATAAAGTAAACAATACCAGGTATGTATGCAATAATTGCCATGCCAACATGTGTGAAATAAGTTGTATTACCATGCTCACACTCAAACCTCAGGATCAGCAAGACACAATACTCACAATAAAATGTGATGCTGCAAGCAGTATACAAATGCAAAATGAACAAAACAAGAACTGACCAGCAGGAAAATGGTAAAATACTGCAAGAGTTAGAAAGGACAATAGTCTTCACCTGATTCCAGAGTATATGCAGCTTCAAAGATAATTTGGAAAAATGGAAATCAGAATATAACGCATTTGGTAATCCACAGGGTTTATGGGATTTTCATAAATTTAAATTAAGTCAATCATATTTAGTAAGCAAAAAGCACGGGAACGGCACTAGCAAATTACCTCACTAGAGTTCAAGTTAAAATTATTAGATAAAAAATTAAGGGTTTGTAAGTCTGAGGAACTAAAAACATCTATGGAAAATATCCGAAGGGAACTACAGGTCAAAATGACCATCTATTGGATGGTGCAGCCATTTGTGCTCGTGCTGATTGGTATGAAATGGGAGAAAAAAACACAAAATATTTTTTATGCCTTGAAAAACAAAATGCCAAAAAATCTCAAATCACTCAGCTATTTCATTCATCTAGAGAAATTATGACTGATGTAAAATATTTAACCTTTTTCCTAGTATTTATTACTCAGGGAGTCTCTGTAACGAAGTATTACTGAAAGCTTTTTGGACAATAATGATATTCCTATGCTCAATCAGAAAACTCAAGAGATTTGTGAAGAGGAAATTACAATTCAAGAGGGGCTTAATGCAATAAATAGCATGAACAAAAATAACTCCAGGCAATGATGGTCTGACTGCAGAATTTTATCTAGTTTTCTGGCCCTTATTAGCACCCTATGTAATTAAATCACTAAATTTTGCAACAATTAAAGGGAATAGATAGATAGAATTTTTTATTTGGAACGTACCAATGAAAACTTGAGTAAAGTCCAAAAATAACAATAACAAAACAAAACATTCAGAACAACAAAAACTTTCAGTATTAATACACATCAAGAATATAGAAAATAAATTTTGCAAAAATGCTAAGAATGAAAAAATCATTACTTGAAACAATAATAGGAAATAATTCATCCATGCTAAAATCTTCCAGCTTTGGGGCATAGATGTATAAAGCTGCAAGGAATCTAGATCTTTGTTCTTTGATTTGACAATTATTACAATATAAAATGTAATGTTTCTCATCCCCTACTTCATTGCATTCATGGAGATGACATAGCCTGTTTTCCTTCAAAATGCCTTTATGTCTACCGGATTCAATGGGAAGAAAATGTGCAGAAGTTCTAAATTTAGTATAAGCTATTCTATGATTTTTATTTTTAATTTTTTCCAAATAATGTTTAAATTCAAAATTTTCTTTAGCACACCTGTAAAAGTCAAGCTTACAATTGTTCAACAAATTGTTTTTCCACTTCATACGGTACAAACATTTGAGCTTCTCTTTAAAAATATCACAATAATTGTTCTGATGTGGGTCTGAATTAGTTAGATCTGTTATGACTAGTAATTTTTGTATAAAGTTAAGCCATGGGTCATGCACAAGAGTTTTGGATTCTTCATAGGCTGCATCAATGATAGAATTGTTTGTTTTTTTTACATACTAGTCTTTGATAATATTTCATAACTGAAACACAGATATCCAATATAAGTGGATATTGACCTAATTCACCTCTACATGGGTCATTAGATGCCTTCCTGTGCATACCCAGAACTCTTTTACAGAATTTAATATGAAGTTTTTCTGGAATTAATTTATCTGAGAAAAGTTTTGTTTCAAAATTGCAATTGTCAACTGTACATTTATTTTTACCAGACCCCTTGTAGATGTTCAGCATAACCCCTCCCCACACATCAGCCCCATATAAAGCTGTGGGTTTGATAATAGAGTTAAATAGTTTTTTAGCCAGACTAACAGAATAACATTCCTCACTGATCCAAAGCATTTTGTACATCTTGAACAGTGTTTTCTGTGCTTTGTCTTGTAGCCTAGACATAGCATTATGAAACTTACCATTTGTTTGAAAAACAATGCCAAGGTAATTATAATAATTAACACACTGTAATTTAGTGGCGTCCAAATAAAACTGAAATTTGTTTTCTAAGTTTTTACCTAGTCTATTAAAAAAAAAAATGTCTAACAGTCAGTCACAGGGGGTACTGGGGGTAATTACACTTATAGAAAAGGCAGGCAATGATAATAGGCATATAGGTAATTGGAGGCCAATAACATTACTTAATGTTGATTATAAGATTGCTGCTAGATGCATTGCTAAACGCCTAGAACATACTCTGGATAAATTAATCAATGAAGGTCAAACAGCATTTATTAAGAATAGATCAATTGGTGACTGTGTTCGTGTCATTGAGGGAATTATGGAATACACAAAAGATTATGGAACAAATGTGGTGCTCTTAGCTATTGATTTCCAAAAAGCCTTTGATAGTCTTGAATGGGATTTCATGTTCAGTTGTCTACGTAAATTCAATTTTGGTCCCTCTTTCTTAGGTTGGGTACAGGCCTTTTATTCAAATCCATCTAGTTGTGTTATGAATAGAGGGTCAGTCAACAAGGTATTTTTCCCACTCTAGGGGAGTCAGACAGGGGGATCTCCTATCACCAATTTTGTTCATTCTATCTTTAGAAACACTTTTGATAAAGCTGCAATATGACAATGGAATCAGGGGGATTAATATTGGTGGTTTTGAAATAAAACATTCTGCGTATGCTGATGACCTCACCTGTTTTATGTCAGACCTTTGAGCTGCTGAGAACCTCTTCACTCTTCTTCACCAATTCTCACTTTTGTCAGGTTTAAAAATTAATTTTAAAAGAAAGATACCCCCCTCGGGGTAAATTGGCCTATGTCACCTATCAAGATTGTGGGTGTTTACTTTTCTTACAACTCTACAGCTGCATATCAGAAAAACTTAATTGCTCTAACTAAAAGTCTTGAAAAAGTTTTAAACTTCTGGAATATGCAAAATCACTAATAGGTAAAATACAAATCATTAAATCTGTTGTTATATCCAAATTTCTTTATATATTAAATCTGATTAATATTAATCAAACTGATGTCAAAAAAATTAATTCAAAAATATTCTCCTTTATTTGGGGGGGGGGGTCGAGATAGAGTTGCGTGTAATACTATGATAGGTGACATAGGCCATGGTGGGTTAGGGATGTTGGATATTTGTGCTATGCAGAAAGCTTTTAAAATTAACTAGGTTAAAAGGTATTTATCATCATATTGTCGTCCATGGAAACGATTCCTAGCTCTTTATTTAAAACCACTTGGGGGACAATTAATTTTTAGATGCAACCTCTCAATAAATGCACTACCGGGTACATATTAAATTACCACCGTTTTATTGGGAAATGCTAAATGTATGGAGTAATGTTATACAGTATGAGTTTATTTCCCCTGCATACGAGATTATATGGAAGAAATAATAAAAACATTCTTATTCAAAATAAAAGTATATTTTATTCAGATTTAAAGGATCTAGGAATTGGTTATATAGCTGACATCTTTAATGGGGAAAAATTGGAATGACTTAAATACATTGTGTTTAAACCGCATTCAGTTTCTACGATGACAGAGTCTCATTGCGGCTATCCCTAAAGACTTGAAAATAAGTAGACCAGATCCTCCAATCAGTGTATATGGTCGAAAGCAAATGATTAATCTCTCTATTAACTGTATTCCAAAATGATTTTCTGATTTTTTTATTATTTATCTAGTCAGTCCTTCTTTAGAGACTTGTTGGGGGTAGAAACTTGATGGGATTTTTTCTATTCAATGCCATTTCTTGTTACAATTTGCAGTACGGTACTCTTCGTGAATTTCAATAAAAATTAAACCATAACATCCTGTACACAAATGCTATGCTATATCACTTTCAATCACCTTTAGTTATTTCTGACATGTGTACGTTTTGCCATAACTTTAGTGAAACTCTGATTCATCTCTTTCATGACTGTCAAGTGGTGCAAGATATTTGGACAAGGTTTTATGATCACTGGGGTCAACTTCTGCAGTGCCCCCAGCCACTTTCAGCAAAACAGATTCTCCTAGGTGATAACAGTTTTTTGCACCTTTTGAACCATTTAATTATAATCTTTAAAAAATGCATCTATACAAGCAAAATGAAGAAAGAATTACCATCCTTTGTTGCCATTAAAGCTGAAATTAGTTATATATTATTTCCATAAGAAGAAACTCAACGTTTCTGTTTCTAGAAAAATGGGCCAATTTTGCACCATAAGATAACATCACTTTATGTTTTGGTGTGTACCTGTTAGTGTGTACGGCATTATTGCTTTTTTTTCTTTTTTTTTTTGAGCCTTTGAGGGATAACGTACAGAAAGTGTTATCTAGTATATCAATTGTTTCATGCAAATTTAATGATAAAAAATTATCAAATTTTCCTTTTGTACAGCAAAGCCTATAATGTTTATGATTGTCTATATTTGAATAAAATAGGGCAGTTTATTTGTTTACACTTATGGCTTATTTTAGTTTATTTTTAGTCCCTGTTCGGACGTAGTCCGAAAACGGGGACTTATGTTTTGCCCTGTGTGCGTCCGTGCGTCTGTGTGTCCGTGCGTCCGTGATCACCTGTATCTCGAACATGCATGGACCGATTAAGTTCAAACTTCACTCATACATCACACATTATATGGGACATATGCACATGCATTTTTTTCATGATCTGATTAACGATAGCCGAATAGCGGCCATTGTAAGGCCGAAAATGCATCAAAATCGCACATTTTCACCATTCCAGACCCGGATCTCAGTTATGCATGGACGGATTTTGTTTAAATCTGGTACATACATTAAACATAATAGGACCTTGATGCACATCATTTTATTTCCGGATCTAGTACGAAATGGCTGACTGGCAGCCATTTTGTTTTAAAGAATTCAGTTCTGGATCTGTATCCGAGACATGTCTGGATTTATCAAGTTCAAACTTCACACACACATGGTACATCATGTCACAAATAGATATGTGCATTTGTTTCATGATCCGCTTAACAGCTGAATGATGGCCATTTTAAGGCCGAAAATGCATCAAAATCACATATTTTCACAATTCCGGAACCGGATCTCAGTCATGCATGGATGGATTTTGTTAAGATTTAGTACAATGTGCTGTACATATGCAGGTGCATTTCGCATCAGACCACTGAAAGTGGTCTGAGATTTCGGTCATGATCTGCTTTGAATGTACAGGTATATGTCACTCAAATATGAACGGAACGGGGATGTGTCATTGACAATGACTTGTTTTTTTTTAGTTTTTCTTTTTTTCTTTCTTCTTCTTTCCTTTTCTGTGTAATTGTTATTTTGAAAAGAAATAAAATTAACTTGCGGTTTACATGTAGATACATGTATGTCATTTGTTAAAGCTCTTATCAGACGAACTCCAACGATTTTGTTACCATAAAGTTATAAGAAAAACATGACACAAATTGATAGTATACATGGAAAACCATTTTATTGAAATAATGTACACGCATTACTGATATCTGTCGATATACGTGGGGGGTATACGAGCTTGAATCCCATCCAATTGCACAACAACAAGGATGTGTCAAATATAATTAGGTAACAGTATACATAGAGGGCGCTGTCTCCATGATTTAAAAATTGCTTCGAAAGAATCAGAAGTATGAGAACAGCGAGCACACCTGCTGTAAGTCCGATGCATTTATGCAACTTAATGTTATTTTTGTGAGTTTCTGTGACGCAAAAAAGATTTAAAAAAATCTGTGTTTCGTCAGTTGTGAGAGCTTTTGCTATACTAGTATTGTAGATAATGTACGTCTAAAAAAAAATAAAAAGAAAGGACAGACGTTTCGAGTGCAACTCTTCGTCAGTGTAACTGGACAAGAATTGGAAATACAATACTAAACAAACAAACAAACAAACAGACAGACAGACAAAAGAACCACGTGGGCATTATATCACGTGGAAAGCCTGAAATTGAATATTCATGCGACCAGGTGTAAGCACTCAGAGTTGTTAAATTAATCAATTCGGCTAGATGGAGTATTTCACCAACATTATTGTGTCCCCTTATCAGATCCAATGAATAAATGTTGACAGAGTAATAAGTGTAACAGGAGGACTGATGTAAAATTCATTGAAATAAATTAAACAACATTCTATGCAGAATTATTTAGACTTTTCATGAATTTCACCCGGAGTATGTTTTATCCTTTTTCTAGATACTTGAGGTATGCAACGTGGTTGTTGTTGTATCCAGATGGTATGGTGGAATTCTACTGGGCCCGGATAGATTCAAACATATAAACAATGCAGCCAGAAATATACTACAAACAACTGGTTTTATTGAAAACAAAAATAATACAGTTAAAAGCAAGAAAACAAAACATAAAAAAGCTACTAAAAAATAAAGGATTTATAAACTCAGCAAGCTTTGTGTGATTAGTGTTTCAAACAAGTTATTTACTATGAATGAAGTGTGGAAATTAATTTTGATTTTGCTCTACATATACTTTTGATGAAAGACAGCATTTTTTTCAGACCAAATCCAAGTTTAATAACTATGCATAAATTTTCTTTTACAACCCAGATTACCGGTAATAGGATAATCAATGTATAATATATTATACCAGAATATTGATGGTGTTAATCCATTGATTTGATTGGTCCAAACACAAAATTTGCATATGCAATTAATGGGATATTGGCAGATAATGCACAGTTTAACAAAGTGGTCCTTGAACATGAATTTACTACAGGTTTAATGCGGAAATACATAAAACTGGTAGACGATATACATATATGGTATTGTAATTCTCCACTGGGGGTAAATAAATTAGGGGAGATAATGAAGGTAATTTCGAAAGCTGCAGATTTGTCTTGAGTGTACACCAACTACTGTACAGAGCGCTGTCATGCAAAGTCCTTCATTCGGCCAGATATATCATGTACATGTCACAAAAACGTTGGGAGAATCCGATCTTGCACCAACAAACTTATCCAGAACAACGACAAAACTTGTCAGGCATACTGTCACAAAACTTTGGTTTTACCAAAGGTGTATCTAGGTCATGTTTTTTTGTCTGAGGTCACCGTGCTGGTCATTGTACATGATACACCACTGCGTCTCACCATGTCTCAAACTTTGATTGAACCAAGTACCTCTGAACATCAAATGAGTCAGACATCCAGTTTATTTCAAAACTGTACCTTTGAATGGGCCAATTACAGTTCAAATTGTACAAAAAACAGAATGAAAACGTTTTATCAAATCGTAAATATACTGGTATAATATAGCAATAACCCCCTGCCGAAGTTGTGTATTGATATTGCTTAACTCCTTCTATATATGCACGAGCCGCAATGTCGTGAATTGAGCAATATCTTGTGGTATACCCGCCTTCGGTGGTGGGTTATTGTTTAAATATAGTATAATATGCAATTAAACTAACACATATAAAAAAAAATATCTTCAGTTCAGTGTGAATATTGTATTTGCATGTTGCAGTATATTGACACTGAATTAATGCTGATAATACTAACATGAAATTACACATTACAACATTTCCTCTCTTGTGCAGTTCTATTTCATTGCATACTTCATTGGTAAAGGTTTCTGAATAACATAGTTGTCAATTTTTAGTCCCCGTGGGGACTTATGTTTTGACCCTTGCGTCCATGCGGTTGTGCATATGTGTGTCCGTGCGTGCATCAAGACCTGTATCTTAGACATGTCTGGACCAATCACAATCAATCTTCACACATACATCATACATAACATTATACATATGCACAATTTGTTTCACCATCTGAATGGCAGCCATTTTTGTGCTGAAAGATGGATTTTGTTCAAACTTGGTATATACATTAGACATTATGGGACTTTGATGCAAGTCATTTTGTTTTTCAAATAAGATTCAAAATGGCCAACTGGCTTTGCTTTAATGAATGTGGTTCTAGTGCCATACTTCTGACTTGCTTTGACTGATTATATTCAAATTTTAGATATTCATTATACATCACGTCATAGATATATTGGTTTGATGATCCTATTAAAAATGGCCGAATGGTGGCCATTTTTGTGCTAACAAATCATCAAATATCAAGTATTTATGGATGGATTTTGTTCAAGCTTGGTACATACATTAGACATGATGGGTTCCTTATGCACGTCATTTTATTTTTCAGATTGGATTCAAAATGGCTGACTGGTTGCCATTTTGTTTTAATGAATGGCCATATCTCTGACATGCTTTGACTGATTATGTTCAAATTTTATATATTCATTATACATCAAGTTATAGATATATACATGTATTCAAAATGGCTGATTTTGTTTTAATTAATGTTGTTCCAGAGCAATATCTCTCAATATGGACAAGTACTCGTTTGACGATCAGATACAAATGTCAATCATTTTAATGTTAAACAATCATCATAATCATATTCCTGACATGGTTATATTCCAGCTATATAACTATAAACACAACTATAACCTTAAATTCAATAACTAACAGGTCAATCAGTAAAATGATTGTGGTGCTAAATAAATCGTGGCATCAGGGTATTAGTAATAGTGTTCACAAAAGTGTCACCTTCATATTTGAATGGATTAATGTTTGACTTGAACATTTCAGTAAGTGTCTTCACTTGAGTCTCTTCCCTTACAATAATTTTTGGAGACAGCTCAACGTGATTGGTCTGTACACTATCTGAAATGCCAGGTATTTCATTGGCTTATTCTTTTAACCATGCCAACATCAGGAGCAATAATAAAGAATCTAGTATGAGCACTTTCATTTACAGTAATCCCAACAAGACCACCCAAGACCTTCATTGAGCATGTGAAATGCTCAATTGCATGATCGGCACCAATGGAGCAGAGTTATATTTCCTGCCATGAACTCTTTCCAAACTTCAGGGTCACTTCTTTCCATGGATCTCATTTCCATAATATACAAAAGGACCATCCTAACATAATTAAATTGTCATATGCAAAAAAGTACTTTAATAAATCTTCCAGGCTATCAAGGTGCAGTTTCCATAATATTTGTTTTGTAGCTCATATAAAGGATAAAAGGACCATAACGAATTCTATGAATGAAAAACAACTTTAAACATTGGTTGGGAATTTGCTTTCAAAGTAATATAATCATTTAAGAGCTCAAAAAAGTTCTGTTTATAATCACTGATGTTTGATGTTGCACACTTCTGACTCCACCTGGGGACATTTCACAGGTTTTATTCAGTTGAGTTGCTAGTGCTATGAAAGTAACTTGAAGGTCTGGCTTATCTTCAAGAAAAATATCCAGAAACAAATCAAAGAGTGCCTTTGTTGTTGTGATGTGAGCATTTATTGATCTTTTCATATGTTTACACTGAATGATATGCCTAATTGTAGTTGAACCAAACAAGCCAGCTTCTATCCAAGCTTCATCAATACCACTACCTTTAATCATTTCTCCTGCAGTTCACAGAGCAGTCATTATAGTGTGCAACTCTTCTATTCTGAGAATCCATTTGTTCTTACAATCATCTCTTGTCAATTCCATTTGTTTAGTCTGTTGATACAACTGCATGTTGAAAGTGTGACTTTGACCAAGGTGTACTGCATTTATGTTCTCCACTTGTTTCAACACTGTCAGCAGACAAGACCACTGAGTAGGTGAGGCAGATAACAGTGGGAGTGGATCAGGCATCAGAGAATTGTAAGCTGCCCATGAAGTCACCATCCTTACACTGCTGTTGTTGTTTGCACAAACTAATGACTTTACAAGAAGCCATTGTACATCTGAATATCTGGCACTCTCAAGCAAGGCTTTATCCCCATTCATGCTGCATTGCTCATATGTTTTATTCATTGACTTGATTTTTATTTTGTAACATAGAATGAGCTTAGATTCAACTGTTTGCTTCAATTACTTCCTTGTTTGCTTTACAGGTGCAATGTGGGTTTGGGTTATGTCATTGCCTTCACTTCATTGGAAGACTGCTGTAGCAGTTGAGTGGGTGGTCTTTTACCATCCCGTGTGTCTTTGCTAAAAAAATAGATTCTGCTAGTTGAGTCTCCAAACGTAGGATAGTACTTTAATCAACAGATCACCCTAAACCATGCATAAATTACGTGTAGACTGATGGATTGAAAGACTCGCAGCAAGCTGTAGTGGTAATTCACCACCCCTGTCCCTGAATATAGTTTGATCCATCTTAGACTTCTAGGATGTTTGTCGGTTTGTCATGTATGAGTGTATTATTATATCAGAAATGTTTGGCACACGTTGTCTAACTGTTTCATCACATATATCATCCTTCATTGTAGCTGTTGGTCCTACTATATACCATTTGCCTTTCTTATTGCCCAGTATGTTTCGTGCACTTGGCCATGTTCATGACTGTTCAAAGTATGCTCTAACATAGAGGAGAATTCTGTGTCTGATGCAATCAAAGCTGTGCCTTGTTCTGCTGACAGACAAAAACACATATTTTGTCAAAGACATGTGATGATTATCTCGTAAATGGCGTCAGTGTGAACCAAGTTATTTCATGCTACAGGAAGGTATATTAGGTGTTGATGGACGCCCAGCTTTTTTGTCTAGTAAAGAAATGTATCTTTGTTGTAAAGCTTTTTCATATCGCTTTTTAGCATATTCTAAATGTGTTTTGTTGCATGACATTGAATAGTATTCTCTGTAGATGTAGATGCTTTCATTTGTAAGTCTTGCACCAATTCTTGGAAAATCGCCATCACCATATTCACCTTTGATGAACAAAATCAAGTACCTTGTCATATGCCCCTGGACTTCACACAAGGTTAGGGTTAGGCATATATCAGGCATAGTTTATAGTCCCAATACATGGCCGTTTTAAGGGAAATACTTCTTCCTCCATATTGAGAAACCTATCTGAATTATGAATGTATATTGTATTATACTATGAATGTAACCACCACCACTATTCTAAATCTACTTTCTCCAACTGAAATACTTGACAGCTTACAGCTTTAAGATTCTTAAATTGGACATTTGATGAGTGGATCTGGACTTAAGGAACTATTGGAGACAATTTATGCCAAAAATGCTGTTGGGCATGTGTTGAGTGGCAAGGCCATTTCCAGGGCTATTAGGGGTCACATTCTAGTGGAAGCAGCATTATATGCATTGCTTTTGTCAATGATGAATGACCTTCCACTACCAAGAAGATACCAGGGCTTGTGAATTAACAGATATACCCGAACATGGCGATTCCAGTAATGCAAATCAGTCACAAACAGAAGATACAATGAATGAGTTGAAAGAAGCAGGGACCATCCTCGAGAGACTGCTTGCACACGAGACAGAGATGGAATCGGTTTGTTCGGAAGAAGTACTTACTCTAATACAGGGAAAAATCAACCAATTCAAGAAAACACTCGCTTCCCTTAGAACATCCAAGTTATGGCTACAGTACATAAAGATGATTTAAATACTCCAGCAGTTCATTAAAGTTGAAAGAACTGGTAACCGGTCTCTCCATCTAAAAGCTTTTTCAGACATACTTCCATACTTTGCTGCATCTGGCCATAATCATCATGCAAAGTCAGTGTACATATATCTTCAGATTATGTCAAAACTACCATGTGGTTAGGTGGACAGACTGGGCAGGTATATCGACTGATCTTGCAATTGAACAAGTGTTGATGTGGAGTGTCAAAACAAGTGGTGGGCTGACAAGGGGTAGAGGTATTTCAGAAATATAATGTACCGTTTGGCTACTAGCAACACCTGTATGTGCAGAAGTCAACCGTGCAATGCAAGAGTTCACTGGTGTTTCTTACATCACAAGTGAGCAACACAAAGAGAGTGCAAAGACCAGGCAAATTAGAGATCATAATGACCTAATGGAGTTGGTACAGTTTCTTCGTGCAAGAAATCCATTCACGAACAACTCTTCTCTATGTAATATAGCTACTGGAGTTGTTTCTGATGACACAGTAAATGTCTATGATTGGAAAAAGCGAGTGATTTTACATTCACTAAAAAAGAACAGGCTGTGTGAAAACATCATTAAAGCTTGATGCAGATGAAGTACAAGTTGATCCCCAGTTGTTATTTCAAAGATTTGTTTCCATTGCAAGGGGAATTGTATCAACAGACGAGTTGTCCAGTCTTTTCACCTATGAGCCGTGTACTCACCCACCAGCATTGTTTGCCTCTGATGGACTTATGCGGGAAGCAAACAAGCCAGCTTTAGCCGAAGCAGTCTGGAAATGTGTTGGTCCCATTACTAGTGACATTGAGGTTAAGTATGTTATTGATGGAGGTTCACTTTTACAGACAGTTCTGCAAACTTTACCTTGTTTACATTGACCGCAAATATGGTAAAGAATCAACAGTTGTTTTGATGGCTATCCAGATAGACCATCAACAAAAGACGCAACTCATCCTAGGCGTTCAATAGGGAAATTGTCTACTGGTGTTTAGTTTGATTCTGACATGGTTATGAATAATGAAGAAACAACAGTTCCTTGCAAATTAATATTGCGGCTCATTAATATCCTGGGAACTGAACTGGAAATGAAGGGAATCAAGGTTCGAAATGCTGAAGAAGATGTAGATGTCCTTATTGTGATGACAGCTGTAGACTCTGCTGTCAATGCACCAATAGTAGTTGTAGGTGAGGACACGAACTTGTTGGTGTTGTTGATCTACCATGTCAACTTAAATAGTCACAAACTGTATTTAAAACCAGAGGCACTGCGAAATACAAAAAACAAAGTCAAAGTGTGGGACATAAAACATACCAAAAACAAACTAGGACCACTTGTTTGCAAAAACATATTATTTATACATGCTGTCTTGGGCTGTGACACCACATCCATATGGCTTAGGAAAGGGTCTGTACTTGAAAACATTCCAAACCAACAAGCTGTTTCAATGTCATGCTTCAGGGTTTGACAAAGATGATGCTTCAAAAGACGACATTGTGAAGTCGGGAGAATAAGCCTTGGTTCTTTTATATGATGGCAAGACCGATGAAACATTGGATTCACTCAAAATGGGATAATTCTTTTAGAAAGTTGCTACAAGCGTTACATGTGTAGGCCTGAGAATATTCCACCAACATCTGCAGCTGTAGGTTACCATAGTCAACGGGTATACCACCAGGTTCTGGTGTGGCAAGGGCAAACTCATGTTAATCCAGAAGAATGGGGCTGGAAAGTGAAGAAGGGAAAATTGCTTGCTATGCCAACTGGCAAGCCTCCTGCACCTGACAAATTACTAAAAGTTATAAGATGTAAATGTAAATGTAAAGTAGACTGTCGAACGACACGTTACACATGTAGAAAACATGGACTAAAATGCTCCCCCATGTGTGATGAATGTAGAGGTGTAAGCTGTAGAAATTCACCCAATCTGGATCTTGATGATGATGATGATCAACTATATTATTATAAAATTAGAATTATACTGACTTCATTTGATGATTGGCCACCCAACCACCTATTTTCATTCCAATCCTAAACAGAATGAAGGTATGACAAAACACAAGTCTGATCATGTTAGTTTGTAGCTGTCTCATTCTACCACAAACTTGAAATTACAACATCAAACCTTGATTTGAGCCCCATTCATTATGTGATCATTGCCACATTCCACATACCTGTAACTGTGAAATGTCCTTCATATATATTACCATTGTATCACCAATCTTTACATGATACAATCACATATACTTTGATAAACATGATTCATTTGTGTGTTTTTATGCAGATGCAGCAAAGTATCATGTTGATTTGGCGAATGATGGATCTAAATATGTCCCAAATATTTTGTTTTGTAATAATGCAAATGATATATGAACAATAATCGCAGAGTTTTCTATATTGTGTATAATTTATATTGATAAAATGTCAATGAAACAAGACTATTACCAGACCCTGTATATTTCTGAAAATATCACCACTTAGTGGCGCTGTACATGCATATAGAGGGCGCTATTTGCTGCACCATGCGCAAAAAATGTTTGGCTGAAAAATATGTTAAGTGTGATAAATATGTGGATATATTGACCATTATTATCCCATATGCATTTGTATATGTACGTCTTACTGCACCAATAAAATGACTTAATATTTCCATTATATGGGCAATATCAATACTTGAAAAAAATAACCTTCTCTTTGTCCGATTTTGGTAGACTTTTGATATGTTGTTTATATACGTCTATTGTTTCTAAATCTGCAAAGAAACTTTCTGTTGCAATTTTGTCCGGGTTGACCTAAAAATCAAATTAGATTGACTGGACTACTAGCTTTTACGTCTTACTGCACCAATAAAATGACTTAATATTTCCATTATATGGGCAATATCAATACTTGAAAAAAATAACCTTCTCTTTGTCCGATTTTGGTAGACTTTTGATATGTTGTTTATATACGTCTATTGTTTCTAAATCTGCAAAAAAACTTTCTGTTGCAATTTTGTCCGAGTTGACCTAAAAATCAAATTAGATTGACTGGACTACTAGCTTTTAAAAGACATCGGCTTCTGTATATGACGTCATCATGCATGTTGAAGTGATCTGTTACAGATGCAGATTTATATATTACATTCATTGTTTTTAAAATATTGTTGCTATACAGTAATACATTTCAATCGTAATTAGAGGTTATTAGAGATTATTGTATCTGCGGTAGGTAAAATCAGTGCTAAAAACAATAAATCTGCAACATGCTCTAAAAAAAATTGCCCAACGGTTTAGGTCTTGGTTTTTTTTGGTCATTCTCGATGACCTTAGCCAACGTTTGAAACAAAATTTCCTAATGTACTATTTTATTCCGGGTCAAACCCTAAATTCACTGGACTACTGCTCAACCTTGGAGATTACAAGTGCCTGGGCAGCTGTGGTGGGCAGTGTAAGTAATTAGCGATGACTAATACACAATGTAACTTAAACCATTACCCACTACTTTATGTCACTAACCAATTACAATCACTATTTAGATAATTAGATAATATTATTCATGCAAGGTAGCAACCTATCTTGTGCTCTGCTAAATCCAAAAAAAGCTGTAACGCAACATAATCAAAGAGGTTTACCTGTGATCTGTTACCTGTTTGTTTGTTTGAAATGTATGTCACTCGTTGACCCAGAATGAGCAGTAAACGGCTCTGTCTGAGAGAGGGTATTTCAGGCAGTGAGAAATGAACATTTTGTGTGATTTCTAATATTCTGCCTTCATCACAAATATCAAATAATTAACCAGTGCCCCCAAGTCATGCGTTTTCGCTTAAAATGACCCCTGTGGGGAATCGGCAATCTCCTTTGCAAGCTTGATAAAGGACCCATCTAATAGTGTGGCACAACTTGATGGTGATATATTGTCTTTAACATGGCAAATAAACATTCAAGACTAAGTACCCCAATAACCTGTGTGTGAACACAGAACACAGAGTCACCACCAATTGTTGAATACGCAGGTGGGATTAAAATGGGGGAAGACAGTTTGCCTGGCCTTAAAATAGTGGTTTGTCAACAAGGTGACCGAGTCAAGTTTAAAAGATGCTTATCTGTAAAGGAAAGAGCTTGCAACTCGCTGCAACTCACTAATTTGCAAGTGATGATTCTTAACATGGCTCGTAGAATTGTTGCTGATGGAAATATGAAGCCCTGATTGTAAAAGTCAGTTAGTGCTAACCCCATATAAACCTGATGTAATTGACAATCTGATTGTGAGATTTAACCATTTGAAAGTGGCAAGGGAAACACCAGGAAAGACAAAATATGCTATTGTTAGAGACACCCATCGTCATTTAGAGGGAACAGGGAAGATGGTGGATTGTCAATCCTAGAAGATTTGATTGAAACCGTGATCAAATTGACCGAGAACCAAAGGGCAGGAAATTCATCAATTAATGAGACCCCGGGGAAAACTGATGAGAACCAAGTATAAACACAACTACCACAGAAAGTGTTGTAAAGTCACAAAATGATTATGAGGCAGTACAGCTACAATTGTTGGAACTCACCAAGGCTACTGAGGGACGAACCAATCAGAATATAGGAGGGAAGCAATTGTGTAGACAAAAGAGTTTAAGATTAGTGGACAGATTGGAAAATCCGATTAAAAGGATAAACTGACTTTCACCATCAAATGGAAAGTGGGATTAGTAGGGAATACCATGAAAGAGAAATCATTGAAGGTATAATTAGGGCAATTAGAAGCCAAGAAGAGATTTGTACGTACTTGGAAAGTACGAGTAATTTGACACTTCCTCGCTCAATCTCACCTTTTAGAGCACATTACAGGGAAAGGGAGGCCAAAGAACTTTACCAGGATCTCAGTAGGGCAACTCAAGACCCTAAAGAATCTCCCCCAAACTTCCTGTTTTGCATACTTGACCTTTAATAGCGAGTTATATTTGCATATAAGGCAACTGAGGCTACTACTACACATGATCCACGCAAACCATTTAGGTGTCATAATTGTCGAGAAGATGGGACAAAAAAACTGTGACCACTGCTTCAGGTGTGGCAGCAGTGAGCACTTTAATGCTAGATACAAGTCACCAAGGGAAATAGACGGGAAACGGGGATTGGAAGCGACATGGAATAACCAAGCCCCAAGACCAGTTCCAAACTTGTAATAATTGCCGGAGACCAGAGCACGAAATAAGTCAACAATGTTCTTCTTGTTATGATGGTGCATACTGTTCCAACAACTGTCAAAAAGCCCACTAAGAAGAACACAATGTGTACTGTAAAATAATGCAGCAACTTGAAGAAAACGGCAAAGAAAAACAGTCAATAATGTAACCAGAAAATGAACTATCAATGTCAGTGAACACCAGCAAGACGGGCAAAACTACTGAAGTTGGTTGGTAACAAATGTGTGGTGGAATGTTCTATACAAGAAAAGGAAGTTCATGCATTGTAGGACACAGGCTCCAAAGTATGTGTCATCTCCAATGCATGGACAATGCATAAACCTTCCAGATAATCCACATAACCCAATTGAAGAACTTCTTGAGATTGGCACAACCCTGAATGCGAAAGCAATGAATGGTACAGATATATCCTATTCAGGTTGGATAGAGGCTGATTTTCATCTGACTTCTAGGAATCCATATACCAATAAATTGAACTAATGTTAGTCAGTGCAGACTCCTCCAATGAACCAACTAGTCATATCATTGGTTACAATGTTATAGAAAAGGTATACAAACAGTATGGCAATAGTATAGATGATTACCAATGTATCAACTTTACAAATGCTATATCAAGCTCATTTCAAACACAAAATGCTTCAGCTGTTGTTAATTTAATTCAGCAGAATTATATGGACTGTGGCTATTTGGGCATAGTTAGGGGTGAAGATTCAGGCAGGTCCGACAGTTCTAACCAAAACTAATTAAGAAAAAACAACCAGTGTTGTTCGAGCCAAGTATAGAGAACCCCTTACAGGACGGCTTGGAAATAAACAGACATTCAATTGCGATAGGCAAGGGATCTGCACACCAAATAATTATTTCAGTGCATAACTCTACCAAACATGACATCATTCTTGTAAACCGGACAACCGGATTACTTGGACAACTTCACTTGAAGTTAAACTTAAAGTTGAAACAAAGTCAAGGTCAAGGTGAATTCCACCACAATCACCATTGAGGTTAACCACAAATCATCAAGTGAGACTTTACTATGCCAGGCTGAAGGCAACAGGGCACAGATGGGTAGCAGATTTGACAGACTTTAATTTTACGATAAAATATAGACCAGGGCCGATCTAACGCTGATGTTGATGTACTATCAAGAATGCCAGTAGATGCTAAGAATTATGCTGCAAAATGCACAGAGCAAGTCTCCCAAAATTTGTTTAGTGGTACAGTCCATTCAGCCAATGCTATTCAGGATAGAACAACTGACTGGGATCATGCAATTGTTTTGCCTCATAATGTTCAAGAAGAAGTGAGGAATTCAACATCAACAATAACACCAATGACGACGGCTTAAATAAAGATTGCTCAACAAGAAAATCAGTTAATTAATCAGCTAATTTAATACAAACAAAAGAAGTGTCACCCAACACAGGAAGAGCGCAGAGGGGAGTCTAAATGTAGTGTAAACCTGGCCAGACTATGATTTTATTGGCCACACATGCAGAGAGGCATTGAGAAATACATAACCAAGCAATTTAAATGCATGAATTAGAAACCATCAAATATCCACGTAAAAGCACTATTAGTAAACATCCCCACAACTGCATCCTAGTATCTATTGATTCTCTGCACTTGGAAAACAGCACAAGTGGGTATGAATATATTGTGTTACTTGTAGGCCACTTCATTGAGAGTTGTAGGCGGAAAGTTGTGCGATATCATCTCCACTACTGAGAGCACTAATCAGTTTGTTTGTTTTCCCACTGGGCTGCACATAACCATATGTAGAAAGCTACTGGTACGTGTGTCAGTGGTTAGAGAGACAGCTGTGTGTCATAGCTTGAAGACTTTAGTAAATAGAACTGCTTCCACTTATTATCCATTCTAAGTCTTCTAACTGGACGTGATCCTAGCAACAGGAACCCACAAGGCTTTGCGTAGTAATGTCGTATGCTTGTTATTCCCTCTTGGCCAAATTATGAAGACGGAGTAGTTACATGCACGAAAATGCTGAAGCTGTTCTAAATTATACATGCTTTCTGTTCCTTTGCTGGGAATCCTAGCGGGTCAGAATGGGGTCTGTACTGATTTGTATTGGTAAGACTGACTTTCTGTGTGTCTTTGGTATTCTCTATTTGCATAATATTTTCAAATTGGACAATGATTAGCTCCATTTGCTGTGATGCACGATATATTAGTGATGGTACTTAATCACCATTGACGACAACAAATTCAACTTAATATTTCTGGTTGTTCTTGGGTTTTCACTGGCATGTTAACTTTGTTGTGTATGGAGATTTATTCTCTACGTTCACTTGGATGTGTCGGTAGAATCAGATTCATTCTCTGCACTGACTGCATGTACTTTCTTTCTTGATTTATATGCTTGTGACCTTGCACTTGGACTTTTCGTGGCATAGTGATTTATTCTTCTGCGTGATTGTCATGTTTCCTAAAAACAGTAACTTATATTTTCAACCACAAAATTTACTTTTAGGTATTTTAGTATTTTTGTTCTTTTGGGTTTACCTCCGTTCTTTACAGAGTGTTATTGATCCAATTCAGTGTCACTGGATATGGATTTAATTTGTGCTAATGTGGCTCAATATTCCATAGAGCCTTATAGATTACAATTCTATCACGCAGTGAATCCTTGTTAGTGTACCATAATTACAGATAGTAACCAGGGTTTGTAATGATATTGCATTGTCAGGTGCTGGGAATCAGCCACCCTAAATACCAAATAGCAAACCGTTGTCGGCCTAAGAGGCAAGAGATCCGTGGTCGGGTATGAGGAGAAACTACACAAGTCCTAGTGCGTATTAAATTAACAAATAAATCAATTTAATAAACAGAATATCGATATCATAACACGTCTTAAATCTATACTTATGCGCACAAGTTAAAGCCCCAACACAACTAAATATAACCTTTGGTAACGAATATAGCAGTACAATTAATTTATATAATATCAGTTCTGGTAACAAGTACAACAGTACAATGTTCACTCTCTATGACTAGTGGTTACTGTTAACGCAATGCAGATATGTCACTTAGCTATGTATCACATTCACGGCGAAACAGTTTCAATGCAGATCAAACTCCTATACAGATTGACGTAGACTCGACGATCCAGAGCATATGACGAGTTCCGTACAGGGTAGTCTGGGAACTGTAGTCTTCTTACATCCAGGGAGTCAACAATACCGGACTTTAAGTCACTGGCTGGTTAGTTGGAAGTCTTTAATCTAATGGCTGGATAAGGAAATCAACAAAAGTGACTAGAGATGACAGTTTGGCGACTATACAAACGCCGACAGTCCTCATTTGAAAATATAATTACCTTGTCACAAGTACAATAATAAAACTAGAAACTACATAGTATTACAATCGTCTTGTTTAACAGATTACGAAATATAACTTATGAAATGCTGCCTCTCAGTCTTAATATGTACAAAAATTATATGGTTACCATACAAGTAGCACAGCAATACACTTGTTCACACTCGACAACTGGCCGCGAAAAGAATCGCATTTGACAATCTTTTACGTGCGACTAAATTTACACAAAATATATGCACAATATGAAATTAATTACTTACACGAGAATTCTTTCACACACTTCACGCTCAGCAACGGAGGGTCTAGAGGCCGGTCCCGCTGAACCCCGCCTCGAGTTATCCCCAGCAACACCACACCACCACGCCGGTCACACCCAGTACTCAGCCACGCTGCCTGTGTCAAATTGACACAATACTGCTTTTTGGAAGTACCGAACTTACTTCCACTCAAATAGCAGAAAACTGGCTCAGAGAGCACTAGAGCGCAATACACCAATATATGGATACATCGACTGCCTAGAAAAGCTATGGTGCGGAATTTCTTCTAACCCACTGAGCAGAGTAACCTGACTTGTTGCTCCTTCACAGTCCAAAACGAAGTGTGCTTCTAACAGCACTACACTGGCTAAAACAAAGCCCTACTCATTAGCATAACAATGCCTAATACAGCTTCCACCTCAGCTATGTGGGCACCTCTAATTCCAGTGCCACCCATAATATGACATGCATAAGCATCAATGCTTTAATCTAGCTGATGTACGATTATTATGTTTATAATGTTCATATGTAAGGTTGCTTTTACCAATGAAATGATTATTCTACAGTTCAATAATTCTAAAAATATTTGCTTCACACCTTCATTCTGATCTCGTAGGCTGTTGTGTATTTCTAAAGCATCAAAATCAACACATGTGATGAAAGTAGCAACACAGCACTTGTAGTCAATCTCTGTGACAGGAATGATAATATCATATGCATCCCAATTATCCAATTATCAGCAATATTACCTTTAAAATTCAGCTTGGGTGGCTGTGGGACATTTGAGAAGCAATTACTGGCGTATCCTTATCGGATAACATAATGCAAACGATATGAGTCACATCAAACTCACCTTGGCTGTTTACTTGAGTTCGATCACACATTATTCGTCACATGTGGTTCCTTTGTACATACATTGATCACGATTCTGACACCATGTAAAGTCAAAAGCATCAGTTTTTACCAAAACTGACAAAAAATATTCATCAAAATTAGAGAATTAATGACTTCATTGCAAAATTCTGAGAGGGAACCGCCTGAAGTAGATATATACCAAGTAATAAAGCAATCAGATCAGGTTTACAGTAAAAAAAAAGGTTGATACAGTCGGTAATATAAATAGCTCCACTGAGCTAAAAAATGAAACAATACAAGCGTCATGCGTTCATGTGTTATACTTCCTGTGTGACTATCTCCCTAATACATAACGTAATAATGAAATTCACTTTTGATATGATAAAGGTTATATGCAAATAAAATCACAATCAGTATTGGTTCAGCACAAATGCTTGGGTAATGATGAAATAAGCGTGGCAATTTGTCTTTAAAACAATTGTATTATTAAAAAGCTTGGTGGCAATCAATTATTAAATAAATTGCCACCTTTCCTTTTGAGTCAATTAAATACATGTACTAAGATTTTCTGTTGGGGTCTAATATTGCTGGTATACGCTACTCCCAACCCAAACCATGATCTGACCGTAGATGCTCTTGGCAAACAATAGCACTATACTGTTGTTTGCTATGGGAGATATTTAGTGTAAGGGCCTACATGATAATGATAAAATGTAACCTGCACTAAATATTTGTGTAGGTGGACTAGAAGTTTTTTTCCGACGATGTATAAATTACGGAGCGCGCGATGTTTCAATTCATGGCACATGAAGACTGCTCTGTATTTGTTTGAAATTCAATTGCTATGTTATATTGAAACAAACAAATTGTAATTCGTTCTTAGGATGTTTATATCAGTTGTTGTTTTGTGGGATTAGCAGTACAAGGGGAAAGATAAGCATTCATTTATTCAGTGGACAGAGGCGGAGTTAATTACCCATGAGCACTTGGTGCAATCCAAGGGATTGAGCGGTTCCCCTTTAAATACATCAACTGTCCACCAGAAAATACCACCACGTTGGTCAATGAAACTTGTAGCAGAATGTAATGGTGTCACAATTTATTGAAGAATCAGGGTTCGCAAAACCAAATGAGTCTGATGGCAGCTTCCAATTTTTGTAAATTTGTTGAGAGACCGGCAGACCCTGATAAATGATGAGTATGGAATAAACACCGCATCAAATAAATCTAAAAACAACATGAAAGGAAAGCGTATCAAGTTAAATAACAGCCACAGAAATATGCATACGCTGAAGAAGTGTATGATCTGGTGAAAGATGCTCCTTCACCCTAGTACGTGAATGGAAACAATGTAGAAGCTGTTAATCCTCCACTTCATGCTGTTATAAAATCACCAAGTGCAAAACAATCTAAGGGCGACAAAAGACCCCCCTCTAATGACGAGTTAAAAGAAATTCTCTGAATAACATTGATTTGACTATGTATTATAGTGTACTTGTCAGTTGTTTTGTTTTTGTGGATTGTCAGTCGTTTCCATAACAAGTTACCTTTGGTTCTCACGTGAAAGGATATCATCGAATTTCAATACATTGTTCGAAAAAAACATATCTGCAGATTCTTCTTTGTGTACTAGGAATTACGGTTTATTACGTTGTTTTTAGCTATGGTATGTAAAAATAATATCACATTTAGCACCAACAAGGGAAATAAATGATTACTCATAAACTTTGATTACCCATGTCCAACGTATACCACACTCATAGGTGACATGACATTTGTTTCACTATAAAATTAACCTTGTGATTGTAAGTTTTCTGTTTGTAAATTGTTCAAGTCTATTTACAAAATGAATGTCTTAATTACCAATTTATGCTATTAGATAACCGGAAGTCTGAACATTTTACTTAACATGGTTGAATTTATTTTGTTTTGTATCACAAATTATAAACATTTAAAAAAATTATGTTGAACGGCATTCATGGTTGGAGCAGACTTCAAATATTAGTGTTGATATGAAAAGTCAGTTGAAAGACGCGAGGTATATATTAAGTTTAACTTAGATATTGGTTAATAACTAAATTAAAATTATCGTTTTTGGATATATATATATATATATATATATATATATATATATATATATATATATATATATATATAAGCCCGAGATCAAGGGCTACTAACAAACACGCTACAAAATGGCAATCTCTATATTTAGTACCATGCCTGAGAGGGATTATGAGGCTTTAGAGGATATTGCAACCGTTCCTTGAACAAGAACCCCATCTACTACAGGTGATTATTCTCACATTTTTGCATACTGCTATTTCTAGTGTTTTGTTATAGCTTTTTTAAAGCCATTATAGTTGTATGTTTTCAAAGATAAATTCATTAACGTTTTAAGTCCCTTTGTGATACAAATATATAATCGTAAATTACACAATAATTTCAACCAAATACCACCTTTATAATACACGTTCCATAGGTTGATCATAAATAGCAGAGTATGTTTCGAAAATAATCAAACATGACTGAACGTGCTATTAAGTGGTAATTTACTGATAACTACACAAATTGAAATTAGTTTTAAAATTAACATAAGGACACACCAAGCACACGATTTTACTTGTAATTGAAAATTACCGTTTTCCAGTATTTAATATCATACAAACACAAGTCAATGTAATTAGTGTTCAAAATAGCGAATTGACCTGCAGATTAAACTTTAATATTTATAAACACTGTATAATCAAGTCATTTATCTAAACTAGCATAAAGGAACTTGTTAATTATTAAACAATTTTTTTAATAAAATGTGTTGATATTGGTCTATACATACATCAAGTATACAGAGTGTGTTAATTTATTTTTTGTGCAACAGTTTATTTAAATGGATTAAAGTGTGGTGTTCGAATTTCATGTAAATAAACAATGTATTTTACATACGTTGTATACGTCGCTATGAGTCCCATATCGAACAGGACGCGGCGTGACGTCTACCGCCTTTTAAGCTTAAGCATAATAGCTTGTTAAAACAAACAACAAAACAATTAGTCATAAAACTGAACGAGTAAATTTGACAAATACTATGGAAGGATTAATTTAAAACCAGGGTTAGAAGTACAACTAAACACATATTATGGATACCAAATTTCAATTCGGCATATGAAAACACCAAAATCAATGATTTTTTTCAGTGGCTGTGTGACCTTGTGTCTGACACATTCATATGCAAATGACTAATCTGTGAAACAAACAGGGGCGGAGATAAACCACTCAAATGTTTGGAAACACTCATTGTGTGTCAGATAGCTACTGATAACACATCCTAACATTGCTTTGTCTTGAATTTATCTTTGAAACTTATAGGCACACAGATTAAACCTGTGTTATTGATTTTGGAAAACACTACTGAGGCTGCCTTGCTTCCCTTCAGAAAATCTACATTTTAACCAACTTACATGACATTCTATGTTATGTTGACTTTATCACATGAAAGTTTATAGTGCATTTCATCAATTAATAAATAAATGTGAAAATCGTAATTTTCAACACAAATAATAGTCTCGCTACCTTAAAGGGGGGAGTATAAACGGGAAAATGTTTAAAATATTGTCTAGCATATATTAAAACGTGAAATCTTATGTCCGCACCCCTTTTTTATTTTCCTTTTTCATAAACGAACTGTTTTTTGAATTGCAGCAACGCAATGATCATTACATACAGTTATCGCCGACCCTGTCAAACTTTTCTGCTTATTATTTGCAGATGATGTAGCAATGTTTTCAGATACGGTGATCGGGTTGCAAAAATTTCTTAAAAAATTAAGTAGTCACTGTGACAGGTGGAAAAGTGGAAAATGAAAGTGAATAGGGAAAAACCTAAAGTTGTGTTTTTAAAGCAGGTGGTCACTTGTCTAAGAATGAAGAAATTGAGGCAGTCTCCTACTGTAAATATCTTAGGGTTGTATTTTCTTGTAGACTTCTATGGTCGACAGCAACAAAGGTTTTAGCACAACAAGCCAAAAAGGCCATGTTTGCCATTATGATAATAAGTGACAAAAATTATGATGTATTTTTAAACTTTTTGACTCCAAGATTTTGCCAATTTTAACATATGGTGCTGACATTTGGGAGTTTCGACAGTATGATTGCCTCGAACGAATTCAGTTTCTTGCTTGTAGATATTACCTCGGTGTCTCACGCAAATCCCCAAAACAGTTGTTTATTAGGTAAATGTGGGAGATATTCCATTTTTCTGTACATCGCGAATAGCTGTGCAAAATATTGGGCAAAATTAATTAACATGCCCCATAATAGATATCCCCGTAAATGTTATGATATGCTTTACAGTATAGAAGAGTCTGGAGTTAGAAATAAGCATACATGGATCACTGATATAAAGAATTTGTTGTTTATTTGTAATTTGCAAAATGTTTGGTACAGTTAACAATACAAGCACGTTTATGAAAACATTTACTGTTAGATTTAAATGTAATTGCAGCATAACTGACTAAGTGACATATGTACGTTTAAGAAACACGTGACATAGCGCGAATTTAAAACAGCGCTACAGCGGGAAAATATCTTACTTCGGTCACTATAAACGCCCACAGAAAATCCTTAGTATGTTTTCGTTGCCCTTTGCATAGCTGCGCATCGAAACTGACAGGGCAACTCTTCGTATAGCTGCGCATCGAAACTGACAGGGCAACTCTTCGCATAGCTGCACATCGAAACTGGCAGGGCAACTCTTCGCATAGCTGCGCATCGAAACTGACAGGGCAACTCTTCGCATAGCTGCGCATCAAAACTGACAGGGCAACTCTTTGCATAGCTGCGCATCGAAACTGACAGGGCAACTCTTCGCATAGCTGCGCATCGAAACTGACAGGGCAACTCTTCGCATAGCTGCGCATCGAAACTGACAGGGCAACTCTTCGCATAGCTGCGCATCGAAACTGACAGGGCAACTCTTTGCATAGCTGCGCATCGAAACTGACAGGGCAACTCTTTGCATAGCTGCGCATCGAAACTGACAGGGCAACTCTTCGCATAGCTGCGCATCGAAACTGACAGGGCAACTCTTTGCATAGCTGCGCATCGAAACTGACAGGGCAACACTTCGCATAGCTGCGCATCGAAACTGACAGGGCAACTCTTCGCATAGCTGCGCATCGAAACTGACAGGGCAACTCTTCGCATAGCTGCGCATCGAAACTGACAGGGCAACTCTTTGCATAGCTGCGCATCGAAACTGACAGGGCAACTCTTCGCATAGCTGCGCATCGAAACTGACAGGGCAACTCTTCGCATAGCTGCGCATCGAAACTGACAGGGCAACTCTTCGCATAGCTGCGCATCGAAACTGACAGGGCAACTCTTCGCATAGCTGCGCATCGAAACTGACAGGGCAACTCTTGAGAGAGATGAGCAAATCAAATTGAAAACGAATACCACTTCCTTTTAGTATGCCCATTTTATTCTAAATTTCGTCAATTGTATCTTCCAAAAGATTATTTCCACCCTCCATCTTTTCATAAATTTTTAGAATTATTAACTTCACAAGAAACCAATATAATTAAAAGTTTGGTAGCCTATGCTTATCACACATTGAAACTTAAAAGCGATATTGCTGATTTTATGAGCCGATGGTCTTGCACTTGTAAATAAAGACATACACTAAGTTTACTTAGCCTTCAGTGTTAGGTTATGTCAACTAAATTTCAGCTTTGAGACGGCTTTCCGAGGTCTTTTTAATGATGTGTTTGTTGATTTAAATTAGTCATGTTAATTTAAAAACTGCAGGTAGTAGACAAGAGCCGAGAAGTACAATGGTAAACACTAGGGCTAAAACATCGTTGAGCATTTGATCAGATCAATTCACGAATGGATCAAAAACGCTGCTCGCTGTAGATAAAACTGTTCGATATATTATCGAGGATCGATATAAAACGAGAGGTTATGTATTGCGATTTCGATAACTCGTTTAATTCGCAATATTGTATCAACTTAAAGTGATGCCCTACAGTAATGCCTATTTGCCCATGAACACATTCGGAAGCCCATTTAAACGTTTAAAACAATTGGGAGATACAAACACCAATCATGTTTGGGAACAATTTTATTTTCCCATTAAACAACAAAAAGTACAGGTACATATTGACTGACGCAATTCAGACATACTGTACTGGTACACTAAAAAAAAACAAATCTAATTTTTTTAAGCCTTGCTCATCTTCTTGGGTGCATTAGCTTTCTTTGCTGGGGTACGCTTTTTCTCTGATGTGACCCAGACCAACGCGACGACAAGAGAAGATACGCTATATAGTCTTTGATTAGAACTTTAGCTATCTGTGTATTGCTTAAAGAAGCTGGACACTGTAACGGACACTGTAACTCAAAACGTTGAACTTTTTTCCACAATCTCAACATTATTGTTCAGTATGTAATGTATTGCTTGCTTTTCCTGTCGTTTTTCCTTGCCGTTTTTTTCTGTTGTTGAATTGTATGTTATGTAGGCGCCCAGATCTTTGTTTTGAAATGATATTTAGTGACGTTCGAGGTCCTTTATAACGATTTAAGTGCGCCTCAGTGGACAAGTATTTGCAACACAGTGTTTTGAGTTTTGTGAAGTTTTATGGTGTTTTAATGAGTTTATGAATATGATGGGAGGAATGATGCCCCCACGTGTTTTTAAGAGTTTTGAGATTTGTCAAGTACAGAGATACCGACGTTTTAAGAGTTGTTTTTGTTTATGTGTTGTTTCCGGAATACTTCTGACGCTTTTTGAGTTGAGAGCACCTTTGTAACGTTTTTTAATGTCTTTTTGAAGTGAGAGTTTGGTGCGCCTATATACGTATTGTTTGATAACGCAAGAATTTGTTCATGATTGACAGGATTATATGTAACTCAGTAGTGTC
Source organism: Saccoglossus kowalevskii (assembly GCF_978046115.1). Taxonomy (NCBI): domain Eukaryota; kingdom Metazoa; phylum Hemichordata; class Enteropneusta; family Harrimaniidae; genus Saccoglossus; species Saccoglossus kowalevskii. Next base: position 10,711,260 of record NC_140646.1, read on the forward strand.
TATCGTTTTAATCTTTTTCCCGTCTTTTTTGCCAGAGGAGTAATGTGTTATGGTAGCTTTGTCTTTGCATGCCCTATGACTTTTGTTTAAATTAACGACTTTTGAGTTCAGTTGAAGTTTATAAGCATATATGACAGGAGTTTGATTAATAGCTTTTTATTCATTGTTTATTAGACTCTGGCTAGTCTTGGTTCAGCCTTGCGACTCGGGGATTTTTCCCCAGGGCTCTGTGTCTTATAGAGTGCTCGACTGATCGACTAAGACGAGAGTTGAAACGTATTTCGTTGTGTGCGTCTATTTGACTGTAAAGTTAAGTGACTTTCCCGATCCCGTACCTCAAGGGAACGAGGTAGAGAGACGAGACGAGATTCCCCCCTGGCAAGTGTAGAGAACCCAGAGAGAAAAAATTCCCCCAGATACAAACAACAATCAATTATCAGGATAACAATTACCATGTTAAGTGTACATCATGAGAAACGCTGTTACTACGCAAGGTAGCCAATATTTAATTTGTGAAAATAGTAAAAGTTAATTGCACTTCACAAGCCGTTCCCATTGACGTGGGGTGATACAGAATGCTATAAGTGTATCGATGTCTGAACTTGGCTCTGTCGTAGAATTTAAGACAAGACCCAAATGATTTCTGTTACATATGGTGAACCCATTCAATCTTCCGATGCTTTCGCTTTAGTAGATATAAACATTTCTAGATGGATTCCATACCAATATTTACTGCCTCGGGTAGTTCCACGCCAAGGTGAGTTTCACAGTACGTATTTTACAAGAATTGTACATACCACTAACGACGACCCAAATTTGGCGAATTACAATACATAACTATTGATTAATACTGTTGCAAGTGTTTTGTCATGGAACTACACTGATGCTCCTCTATTTTAAATCAAACCATTATATTTTAGTATTTTTTATCAGGTTGTATCAGTGGCCTAAATTTAGCGTTTACATGTATTTTTGTCATACACATTTGAAGCTTGTGTGTGGTGTTCGTATATGTGCATGTAATGTCGTTTACTTGCTCACCAAGGAAGTTCGTTTTATGTGTAGAGTTTTTTTTTTGCAGAATGGCCTGTTTAACTTTAAATTAGTTGTGATATGATTAATGTGGTCACAACACCTCAGGCCGTTGTTCCACGCCAAGATGAGTTTCACGGCCCGAGGAATCTAATCTAAACAGCTATTGCTTTTCTATGGACTCTATACTTAAGTGAGGCACTGTATATATAATCACATTACAGAAAAATATGTTGCTCTAGTTTTCAATATCTATGAACCCTCTGTCTCCATCATCACAAGTTAGTTGGCTGACAGTGTATTTTAAACCAATAACGGCGAAGCAATCATTACGCGCACACAGCCGTGGGACCAAGGCTCTCCAGGACTGGACTCTCGACTGCGTCTGTCGTGGAGTACTACCCAAGACCAACTCAAAACTCTCTTTATTCATTTTCAAAACTCTAACCAATTACAAAACAGTAAAAAGACTCTAGGGCGTAACCTTTAATCATAAAGCCAATCACACTAAGTACTGAATACGTCATATCTTTTGATTAATCGTTCACTACATTAATAACTACGGATACCAACTGTCAGAATAGCGACGGTTATCTCGTAATTAGTTCCAAATCACTGAGCCAAGTTCCGTCCAAAACTTCAAATAGGCCTAAACGATGACAGACATAACACAGCAATTCGCTCGTAATCAACTATTAAGTCGGTTAACAGATACGCAAAAACAAATTCATGACAGTATTACTCAAATGCAAACAATGACGTGTATCTAACTAATAATGACCAAAATAACTTGTCTATGCATGATAACTCAAACATACTGACGTGGCAAGGTAAATGCAACACAAAGCGGAGTTAGAAACAAAAATAGAACACAAGAATTATAAATTCATTTGCTAAGCCGTTTTATAGATTTTAGAAAAGCTTTCGACAGCGTCTGGAGGAAAGCATTATTTCTAAAATTACAAAATTTAGGAATTAATGGTCACTTCTATGAAATCATTAAATCCATGTACAATAACATAAACTACAAGGTAAATATGTCAAATGGCTTAACAGGTTTTCAGTCCACATGTGGTGTGAAACAGGGTTGTAATGTCTCACCCACCCTTTTTAACATATTCATCAATGATCTTCCAGGTCATTTTGGTAAAAGTGGTGATACACCAATCATGATTGGTGATAAACCCTTAAACTCTATTTTATATGCAGACGATCTTGTTTTGTTTTCACAGACTGCAGAGGGTTTACAAAATTGTCTGAATAAATTAGCAGACTATTGTAAAACCTGGAATCTTAATGTGAATGTTAAGAAAACCAAAGTGATGATATTCAACACAAGTAACAGAATACTGAAAAACCAAACTTTTATTATAGATGGTAAAAACATAACACCAGTCAAGGAGTTCTGTTATTTGGGTATGATATTCACTCCGAATGGAAAATTTAAAACAAACCATTGTATGCTAAAAAATAAAGCAATGAAGACATTATTTGCCATTAGACAAACTATACTTAGTCATAAAATGATTTCAACTTCATTGTGTTTAAAATTATTTGATCAGTTGGTTACACCCATTCTAATGTATGGGTCAGAAATTTGGGCAGGTGAACTAACAAATGACACAAATAACCTAGAGCAAGTTTGTAATAATTATTATCGTTTTATTCTCTGTGTTAGTAAATTTACACCATCAGTCGGTATAAGGGGTGAACTAAGTAGATTACCAGTAAGAATAAATGCAATGGTTTCAAAGGTTAAAAACTAGTACAGAATAAATTTGCTTCCTGAAAATCACATATTAAAATGTACATTAAAGGAAATACAAAATAATTCTACCTGGATTACTCAAATAAAAACAATTTTTGGAGAAAAAAACTTGTCTAAAATAAAAGAAACTAATAAGATCAACAATATTAATCAACTAATCAATGTTGTAAAAACAAAGCTATCAAATGAATTTATTCAATCATGGAGAAAACAATTAAATAAAAAAGAGGGGAACAAACTTAGAACATACAGTGCATTTAAACAAAAATTTGAATTAGCAAAGTTTAGGCTCAGTGACCACAACCTTGAAATTGAATTGGGAAGGAAGAGTAAACCAAAAACCCCAGAAAATGAAAGAACGTGCAAAAAATGCAATTCAGATAAAATTGAAGATGAAATGCATTTCATCTTAGATTGCAATTTCTATGAAGTAGAGAGAAAACATGTCTTGGAGTATTTTAAAATAAAAATTAATGACTTGTCCAGAATGGAAAGCTTTGTGAAAATAATGGGAAATAATATGGCTTTGTCATATTATTTAAAAATTACAATTTTCTAAAAGATAAATATGTAACTGTGGTCTGGGAGAACCTTGCTGCTGTTTAATCATTTTTTCAGAGATTTTCTAATTTGTATTTCTTTCTATGTTGAATTTCAGTGTATTTTAATTTTAGTGTGTCTTATTTTATTTGTCTTTTGTATTCATTTTTTTTTTACCTTACTAAACCCACAGATGGTTAAGTTGTGTAATAAAGTTATTATTATTATTATTTATCTGAATGCAAATGGGTTAATGCTCCAATTAACAGTTTATTTAGTAAAGAACAAATTTAAACAATACTCGAACAGTTCTCGAATATTCCATGGCGTTTCTGACACATCAGCATTACCGCCGATATTGTTTCACAACTATTTGGTCTAGTCCGGCGAATGGATGCAACACACGGATAATAACATGCCGTGAACCGGGCCATACGCCACATACTGGCTCGGGTAGGGTGACGTATAGACTGCCGCAGTTGGGCGATTAATTTGTTTTTTTAGTTTAAATAAAATAACAAAAAAATCGCGAAATCACCCCGACTGGTTTATTCTGCAGGAAATTCATTGCTATTAAATATTCATGGAAGCACATATTATAATGAAGTGGGCGCAGAAATACGTGCATAATGTGGTCAACATGGTAAAGGTCACACTGCAGACCCAACATGGCGGCACATTGAAATTCGATATTGTCGTAGTCGTCGTCAATAGACTTAAAAAGTAACTCGTACTAGTCGTAGAATTAAAAAAAATGTTTAATTGAACGTCAAGTTACAATCTGGGCATGGTTTCACAAAAGTGAGCGTGGTTTCAAAAATATGGATGTGGTCATTTCTGTAACTCGATGTTCTTAACTCGATGTCCGTAACTCGAACAATTCAGCATCTCCATCATTCACATCCTTTCAAATGTACAATATATTATATGATATTAAGAGATTCAACTATTCCCTTTATTGTATCCAGGGTTAAAAACAACTTTGGAAAAAAATACAGTATATAAAGAACAAGATCTGCATCACGGCTCCTCGTGGTAAGCTTGTGTAACAAGTACTACAACTCTAGACAGCAAGTGGTCAAGTTCGGCAATAGTTGTACCAAGTTGCTTTTCAAACAAAATAATATTAGTGGCTTTGTAGATAACCCTCAACACTTGTTTTTAATATTTTTTTATTAATTTAAATAAATAAATACATTCACACAAAAAATGAAAGGAAAATTACAAAAAGTAAATAGTGGATCTTTTCGATTCAGAATAGAGGTGCTGTTTACAAATTAAAATAAAAAGGTTGAGAAGATTGCAATAAAAACTGCTGTGTATTCCAAAACAAATATCCCTGTCAGACAAAACATCTACGTTTGTCCATTGTTTCCAGAGTTGCTGACATTTTCCCCAACATCTTCTAGTATTAGTTATAAAATGATGCTCAAGAATTTCAATATCAGCGTTACAAAAAGTGCACAATGTACTATCAATAATTTCCATAAACATAAAGTGTTATTTGTGTAAATTGTAAAAAATTATAATGAAATGCCTGCAGCCTGGAATCAAATGTACAAATAACTGATAGTTTTAAAATGGGTTTCCAATCTTCGTCCGGAATTTGAATTTCAAGCTGTTTTTCCCATATATTTTGACAGCCCAAAGGCGGTGCATTTTTCCAAACCAAACCCGAATACAATTTTGTGTGATGTTTGTCTCTAACATTAAGGACGAAATAATTGTCAATTGAATTTATTTTTTTTTAGGTTTCTAATGCAACTCCATTTTCCATGACCTGGGAATAGCTTTTAGCACAGATTGAAATTCAAAAAAAATTACATTGCAGTCGTATTCTTACACTTGAAATTTTCATAACTTAAAAAATGGCCATCATCTCCTAGTAATCATTTACATACCAAACATTCTTTTCCTGCCACAACCTCCTGTTGACATAATCATCTTTTATAGCAATATTTGAATTATGCCACAAAACCTGACTTTGATAATTAAATTTTTGATGATTTATACAAGAATGCTAAATGTCCATTATTTCCGACTAAACGTTATTTTTAATTGATGTAGTATACTTTTTAATAAAATCTTATAATGTCCAATTTTCCTAAAAATATTAAAATAAAGTATTTGGTGAGCATTTTTTTAGTCCAATTCAATTTTAACGCCTTGGAAAATAGTGTTAAATTAGGTAAATTTAAACCACCATATTCAACACCACGACTAAGAGTAGCCCTGGATATTTTAGCTCGCCTACCACTCTAAACAAATCGATTAATAATTGCATTAAGAGGATTCATAAGTGCACTAGAGGGGATGGCAAGGAGGAAAATAAATGGAGTTGTGAGATTGCAAGATTTTAAACAATTGTGAGTTTACCCAAAAGAGACAGTGGTCTACAGCCCCATGAAGCAAACAAGGAATAAATTTTCCTCAATTTATCTTCATAATTTAAAACCACCATGTTTTCTAAATTTAGGTCAAAGATCAGTCCCAATAATTCAAAATTATTTTCTAACCATATTAAATTAAATGCATGGCATATTCTATCACTGCATCACTTTTTTGAGCCAAACCAAACAGAAACTAAAGCGAAATTGTTCAGTACCTTGAAAAATAGTACGTAGACTGAACCATCTAATGTTAAAAATGTGTCATCTGCATACCGACGTAATAATGTTTTATTATCAATCTGTATACCTCTAATATCACGATTGTTTTTCAAAGCCTGGGCCAGAAATTCAACTGCGATAATAAAAATGTATCGAGACAAGGGGTCTCCTTACCTAAACCCAAGCAGTTAGCCAATTCGCTAGCGAGTTTGCAAATTGGCTGCCCCAATACTTCCGAGACATTTCACTTGCATGTCCGTTATTTATAATACATTAGACAGAATCCTTGTAAAGACATTTAACCCAACTCCTCAAAAAAACACCAAAATTATTTTTTAAGAGAACCTCATCAATGTAACTCCATTCAATAAAGTCAAAGGTTTTTTCGAAGTCCAACAAGACCAACAGACCAGAAATATTAAGCTCAGTGTACTGCAATACGTCATACAAGTAACGAGTATTTTCACAAATGAACCTATCTTTAATATATCTAGTTTGAGAATCACGAATAATATCTATAATTCTTTCGGATATACAGCCTGAAGCCAGCTTGTAATCTGTATTCAATAATGTGATTGGGCGCCAATTTTCAAAAATGGATTTGTCCTTACCTTTCTTAGGAATTAAAGTGATAACACCTTGTTTTAGTGTAATCGACATGTAACCAAGAGACAATGAATAATTAATGGACTTTTTCAGGAAATAATGAATATCGTTCTAGAAAAACTTATAAAATTCACAAGGAAAACCATCACTACCCGGTGTCTTATTATTTTCCATTTTTGTTCAAAACTGATAGAATTTCTATATAAGTGAATCTTCTAGCATCTGGGTGGATGACTCAAAATATCAATAAAATCAAAAGCTTTCTTTAGATTGTCAATTTCCAGGCTTGCTTTTGGGTTATTATAAGCTACATACCCACTACAGTCCAAATTAAAATTGGGCGAGACATTCCAGTCCCCACAAATAATTATACTCAAATTCCCGAAGTCATCCAGGATATTCTATATTTCTTGGTAAAAACTTTAATTGATTGTACCCAATGTGAACCGCTGTGATTGAAAAGTTAAATTGAGAAATAGAAAATTACCACCAGCGTCGCCTCTGAATTTATGTATCGTATATTCATCAACTTTGTTAAAAAAGAATCCCACTCCTCCGGAATTACTTCGATACGCACTAAAAAAACACATTCCATTCCGATTCCCATAATTCCTCATCCCCAATTTTACAGTGTATACCTTGCAAACAAAAAATATTACAATCTTTGTTTTTTAACCAACAGAAAACATCCCTCCGTTTTTCTGGAGTAGAGCACCCCTGAACGTTTTACTTTCAAATCACTGATTATAATTTACATATGATATTTTCCTATAACATAACCCCATACTAAAAGCCATCCACTTACAACAAATACACGACAACCACCAAGAAACAAAAATGTTAAATAGAACATAATAATAAAAGAAAGGGAGAAAACTCTCCCCCTTCACCAAAAAGGCAGATGTAAATAACAAAACAAGAACAAAAATGCACTGCTGGTTGAAAAAAGGCTCAAATTTAAATAAGAGCAGTATCAAGTTGTTTTGTTGTTGCTAGTCTCACTGTGAAAACTTAATCTAATAAAACCTGCGACTAAAATGTCTGATTCACCAAGTTCACGAGAAGAGAACATTACAATAAAAAAACAAAATAGTTTTACTCTGAGAAGTTTAAACAGATTTTAGAACACATTACGAATCTTTTTTCTTTTTCCAGCCAAAGCTGCTTTCCAAACTAAAGCATTTTAAATAACGCAATTCACGTTTTGTAATTGCAGTATTAATATTTTCCCTGATAACGAATTTTTTTTATTAGCATAGAACAATGACAAACAATTAACTGTGTCACATGATTCCATGTAATATTAAACCAAGAACTGTGCTATTTTGTTGTACAAATATGGCATAATACGTATTATGTAACATAAAGTAGATTAAATAATATATGTGTATATATACTTAATATTACTCAATGAGAAAAGGGATATCCAATCTTCCAACTACCAGTTGTACACGATCAACCTTTATCAAGTTCACAAAGCATGTTGGTCAACTGCATGAGTAAGTGCTGAAAAGAACAGCGTACAGCTGGATATGAAATACTCAAATAGTAGTCTCGCTACACAGAAACAGTTATGAAATGTTTTATTCTGTTTTTTCACTTTTCGTCGGCAACACCGATTTTGCGAGCGGCCCGAGTGGCAGCACAGAAATCTTCTGATATAAACACTATTTCCTTTATACGGCTTATTTGACAAACACTTTGCCGCATTACGGCGTACATTCTCCTTAGACTGGAAACGTATAAATGACACATACATAGGACGAACTATATCACTCTTAGTCGTAAAAGTCGGAGCCCTGTGATCCCGTTCAATTTGTATGCTTCATGTGATTCTTAATAAATTCTTGAATGAATACACAGTTTGGTCCTTCTGCCATTTTAGGAATATTGTAGAAGATTAAGTTATTGCGGCGCAGCCTATCATCAAACTCATCTTGGCGGGTTCTCAATTTACTACCGTCACTTTTACTAACCTTGTCCATTTTCAGATCGTTAATCTCAGCATGTGCGTGTTCTAGAGACTTCGTCAAGTCCACCTGTTCTCCACGTAAATTGACTAGTTCACTCGTTATTTCTTCTAATTTCAAGAATTTATCCTCAATTTTATACAGTCTACAAAATATTAGATCCAATTTTTCGGAATCTGTCAGTTTCGGTCTCTCCATACTGCTAGTAATATGCATGGCAATTTCTTCGGCACTTTCTACACGACGTGCCTTGCGGGGTACACCAACCACCTGTGGACTAATGACGTCATCACTATGGCTGTCAATCAGTGTCGACTCACCAAGAGGACTGCGGATTTTCCGTGGACATTTCTTTCCAGTTTCACGGACATTCCCAGCCAAATTTGGATCTTCACTCCCGGACATCACTAACAATCACTTATTAACACGTTATGGTTTTTAAAAAAACAGAACTCGACGAGACTAGCACGGTGTCTGGTGTTACCTAAACCGGTGTTATTGGTCACTGAAAAAATTATATCCTACATTGTCTGCAGCTAAGTCTCGACCTCGCCTGTTTGTAGCACACACTGCACATGTTGCTTAAGCACTTGATTATTAAAATTATTTGGTAGGATTGTTGTATTTATAGACCATGTAACAAATCTCAAACTTGACTGTTTTCCTGAAAATGAAATTTTACTGATAACAGTGGTATAAACCACATACTATGGGCATTGCATCAGAACCTATTATGGGATGTGTTGTTAAGAATCCTTAATATAGTTTTAGTAATAATAATAATGTAGGTCATACAGTGTACACTGAATGAAGTTGTATGCAGGCAGAGGCTGTTTACAATCGAAATGGAAAAATGTGGACTTTAATACTGTGATTTGAGGTGTACGCAAAGAAGGGACTTTTTGTTGAAAGAATCAAACTTGAAAGTTATTTTGACAATTAAGTCTTTGTTTATCGAAATTATTTTCTTTGTTTCATTTGGTAGAGATGGCGGCATAATTTATTCATTATGTACATATATTTTATTTTAATATTTATATAGTACATTTACCCGTGAATTAATTGGTTTTTAATGAATTTTAAAATTAAATTACCGACGTAAGTTGAAGTTTACAGTTTTAAAATGTTGAAAACAACCTATACCGTATTTGCTCTTTTAGAACCCCATTTCCAATAGAAGTGCACACAGAACAAATATTGCATTTATTGAAACTCAATCTTAAAATATTACATATTTTGTCTGTATACATATGTATGCACAAGTGTTTTTAATAGACCGGGTACTGTAGTACAGTACAATCTGTTTTCAGTGGAGGTATTTTTTGTTTTGCATTTCAGCTAATCACTCATCAACAACACTTGGTAAGTCTTGCATATTTATTACATACGGAATAAAAATATATTTATAGATGTACAGTAATATTTATTTTGTTATACAAGCAAGACATTTGTAGAAACATTCAAATATTTCCTGCGACTAGCAGTGCCGAATATAATAACCGAACACCCTTACAGATTAATACAGAATACGTTTTGTTTAAATATTCCCTGTCAGGAAGCCAGGTTTTGTATATTTCCTAATACATTCTTCACACCAAACACAGGGTGTAACCGCTATTTACTTGTATTTTTAGTGTACTGTCAGGGGATAAATTCTTCTCCACGGGGTTCTCGTCTCGTCTCTATGACGCGTCCCCTTGGGGTACGGGATCAGGGAAGTCACTTAAGCTTTACAGTCAAATAAGACACACACAATGAAATACGTTTCAGCTCTCGTCTTAGTCGGTCATTCGAGCACTCTGTAAGACACAGCGCCCTGGGGGAAAATTTCCAAGACTATCGCAAGGCTGAACCAAGACTCGCCCAAGACTGGACTGCCTCAAGGCTCGACCCAGGACTGGACTCTCGACTGCGTCTATCGTGCTGTACTCTCCAAGACCAACTCAAACTCTCTTTATTCATTTTCAAAACTCTAACCACTTACAAAACAGTAAAAAGACTCTAGGGCGTAACCTTCAATCATAAAGCCAATCACACTAAGTACTGAATACGTCATATCTTTTGATTAATCGTCCACTACATTAATAACTACGAATACCAACTGTCAGAATCGTAGTCAGAATAGCGACGGTTATCTCGTAATTAGTTCCAAATCACTGAGCCAAGTTCCGTCCAAAACTTCAAATAGGCCTAAACGATGACAGACATAACACAGCAATTCAGCTAATAATCAACTAATTAAGTCGGTCAACAGATACGCAAAAACTAATTTATGACAGTACGTTCGAATTTTTGTATAATATTCTATGCGTCGATATACGTTCTTTTTCGAGAAAATTTAGACAGAACAGTCAGTTCACACGTTTTGCGATTTATGTTAAGACGGAGGAAAGCCGGAAAACTATTAGTAATAATGGTCTGATGTAGCAAAGTACCGAGTATTGGAAGATTAGTATCTAATTAGAAAGCTATACACATACAAGGGTGAACATATTAGATTTGAACATTTGTTTTATACTAGTCAGTAAAATAGGGTGTCTATCTAATTAACAAAACAGACGACCACCTTAGAAAAAAACTTGAGTCTATATGGATAGAAAAATTGATTACACAAACACCACTGGGCATTAACATCCGCCAGTGAGGGCGCATTTATCTAACAGCGCCACCTATTACACCTATAAATAGGTTTCCACCCTCTGTATGGGTTATGCCAATACTGGTTTCACAGTTTACCTGTAAAATGTATTTGCAAAATTCGTTATGAAATGTTTCCATAGGTTTCCACGCAGTCGCTCGTCCATATTTCGCTGCAATAGATCAGGATAGGTTTAACCATACTATCAAATAGTTTAAGGTATGTTTTTACTGGAATATTTTCAGAATATAACAAGTGTTTTATTTTGAAGTAAGCTTTCATCTCTCTATGGCTGAGATCTTCCTGAGCTCTGATAAGTTTACCAGTTGTGTTTAGTTTCAAAACTAGGTAAGTGTAAGAGGATACACTTTCAAGTGGGTTTCCATTAATTACAAATTTATGTTTTGTTATGGTTTTGCCAGATTTATTGAAAATCATGATTTTGAGTTTTTGATACATTTACTTCTAGTTTCCATTTATAACAATATGGTTGCACTGAGTTAATAGCATTTTGAAGGCCGTTTTTTGTTGTTGTTGATATTCTGTGTTACCCCGGCCCGGGTATTATTGTCACGTTGATAACAGCTTATTTTTACTGCGCATGTGCACATATTCTTCGCCATGACAGTCTTATTTAGCAGTGTTACGGACTTTATCTGAGATATCTTGGAATATTGAACCACGCATCTACGGTTAGACACTCCGTTTCCATATTTTACATGATACACTATACTCTGGTAAGTTATTGGGTTAGCCGTGTCTAAACTAAAGGTCGCTATGGCGGTTAATTCATTTGATATAGAAGTATACTTCCGGGTTTATCGTCGCGGTAAACTTTATATTCCCAAATGCATTCAACTGATTTAAACAATACGATTAAGCCGAACATCGAGAATATTCATATTATAACTTAGATATAATGAGTGAGTTCGGTACTCTAACTATATAATTTCTGCGAAATATCGAAAAGTAAAGACAAGTCATCGGATACGTACATGTGCAGATACTGTCTATGTTTGCTGCAGTTTGTGCAGCTATCTTGGGCACAGATCTAGAAGCAGTACCTACACACGAATTGGTGACGTCATAAAATACATGACCTTCAATCGGGGTCGTTTCCTCGGTATATACGAATTGGTATATACAAATTACAATAAAGATACTTAAGACATTACACATAAGGTAAAACAAATCACGTGACAATATAATGATAATAACGGTAATAAATCCTAGCTTAACAGTTGAAGAGAACGCTCATATAGTCAGTCGGATGACGCCGAGGGTCACGAACTGTGTTGCAAAATGGCCGTGTGGTTGAAACTGGGTCATGGCGTGACGGGTGAGGAAGACATCATTAAACACTCAAAATCACAATAAAACGGGGAAGTGGTTGCATATTACGGCGTAGCTAACATGGGAAATAAAAAAACGCCCAATACAAACGACATGGGTTCGAATCACACTAGATACACACTCACCAGAACCGAAGCAATCAGAAACCAGCAATCGTTTTGGCTTTTCCGTTCAACTCATCGGAACACTAGAGTAGTTAGAAAAATGAACACCACTTAACGACCAACGTCGTGGCGTGGTACACAAGCGTGCCATCAAAATAAAACAAAATTAGCTTGAAAAGACAGTGGGTTCGAGTCCCGCTCAGAGCTACCGTAAAAACGTAAATCAAATAAACTGAAATCTCTCAAACCGTAAACAAGTAAACAAAGAACGTCGCAAAAAATAATAAACCTCACAAAACTGCACCATACAAAACTGAATGAATAAATAATAAAATAACTAACGTCTTAAACTGGACGACGCGCAATTTGTTCAACAGTTTCCAGATTGTGACAAGAGATAAACAAGACCCAAGTCAAGGTAAGTTTTGTTAAAGTGTCGATGGCGTTCCCTATATTACGAAAACAATTCAGGCAACAGACGAATATCTTCTGTGGTGTTGTTGAATTTATACCGTGTCTGCGGAATTGTTGATTGAGGGTTCGAAGCCAGCAGTTAACGTTTTGTTAGAAAGTTTCACAATTAAATCAAATATCCAATGATACCAGTATATTTATTTCATTATTTTAACAACTTGCAATGGTGGAAGTTGCTCAAACACGAGTTCTTACACCTAAATAAGTATCAAATATTTGTCGACACATTTATTCTCTCAACCTTGTAGAGGTGGAAATTAATTAAACAACAGGTATTTACTCACAAATATAATGGTCAATATTTGTCCATACATTCATTCTGTCAATTTAAGAACTTGTAATTGTTGGAATTAATCAAATGAGAGTTGTCTACACCAAAATAAGTTTCAAATACTTGTCCATACATTTATTCTCTCAATTTAACAACTTGTAATGGTGTAAAATAATTAAACGAGAGTTGTCTACACCAAAATAAGTCTAAAATATTTGTCCGCACATTTATTCTCTCAATTTAACAACTTGTAATGGTGTAAAATAATTAAACGAGAGCTGTCTACACCAAAATAAGTCTAAAATATTTGTCCGCACATTTATTCTCTCAATTTAACAACTTGTAATTGTGGGAATTAATCAAACAAGAGCTGTCTACACCAAAATAAGTCTAAAATATTTGTCCGCACACTTATTCTCTCAATTTAACAACTTGTAATGGTGTAAAATAATTAAACGAGAGCTGTCTACACCAAAATAAGTCTAAAATATTTGTCCATACATTTATTCTCTCAATTTAACAACTTGGAATGGTGTAAAATAATTAAACGAGAGCTGTCTACACCAAAATAAGTCTAAAATATTTGTCCATACATTTATTCTCTCAATTTAACAACTTGGAATGGTGTAAAATAATTAAACGAGAGCTGTCTACACCAAAATAAGTCTAAAATATTTGTCCGCACATTTATTCTCTCAATTTAACAACATGTAATTGTGGGAATTAATCAAACGAGAGATGTCTACACAAAAATAAGTCTAAAATATTTGTCGACACATTTATTCTCTCAACCTTGTAGAGGTGGAAATTAATTAAACAACAGGTATTTACTCACAAATATAATGGTCAATATTTGTCCACACATTCATTCTGTCAATTTAAGAACTTGTAATTGTTGGAATTAATCAAATGAGAGTTGTCTACACCAAAATAAGTTTCAAATACTTGTCCATACATTTATTCTCTCAATTTAACAACTTGTAATGGTGTAAAATTATTAAATGAGAGTTGTCTACACCAAAATCAGTCTAAAATATTTGTCCACACATTTATTCTCTCAATTTAACAACTTGTAATGGTGTAAAATAATTAAACGAGAGCTGTCTACACCAAAATAAGTCTAAAATATTTGTCCGCACATTTATTCTTTCAATTTAACAACCTGTAATTGTGGGAATTAATCAACCGTGAGTTGTTTACATCAAACTAAGTATTAAATATTTGTTGAGACATTTATTCTCTCAATTTAACAACTTGTAATGGTGTAAAATAATTAAACGAGAGTTGTCTACACCAAAATTAATCTCAAATATTTGTCCACACATTTATTGTCACAATTTAACCACTTGTTAATAGTGGAAATTACTTAAACGCGACTTGTTTAATCAGTTGACATCAATGCAACTTACCCGCAGACAGTGCACAACAGAGTATCATTGTTGAGCAATTATAAACAGGAACGTGTCTTGGCATTAGGGTAAGGGTCGGGTCAGGTATGGGCAACGGAATTATTAACAGGAACGTGTCTTGGCATTAGGGTTAGGGTCGGGTCAGGTATGGGCAACGCAAATGGCAAACACCCAATTGGCAAGATGTACACTAACGGGTTATGGCATGCATATAGTTTACACAAGTAAAAACACAAAATTGGCAATTTTTTGGACAATTGTAACTCAATAATAGAAATATGTTGTATTTCTATATATATACACACTATATAGTCTTATCAAATGCAAATATATCCAGTCAATCCATTGTGGTCTTGTGGGTCAGTTCTCTACATAGTGACCAGGAGGACCTGGGTTCAATTCCCTTGCTTGCCCATCTTTTTTTCGCAAACACCATTTGGCAATAAAGCTAAATATGACAACAAATTAATTAATTTGCATGACTACCCACATAGCTCAGTTGATTTGTAGTATGTCAGCAATGTGAGCGATCGCTGGTTCGAATCCGGTATGTTTAGTTAGATTTTTGAATGCTAGTAAGACAGTGTCCTATGAATAGGACTTAAATCCTAACTCCTGTGTGAAGACACTCGTGGTACAGTGGACAAGACAGTGCGCTGGGAACTCAAAGATCGCAAGTTCGAATCACGGATTGGACACTCCTACAAAAGACATGAAAGACGTTAAAATCATAAACAGCGGATTCAAAAACTCAAGTCAGGAAAACAGAACACAAGAATACTACCTCACATGGAAGCCAGTCGAAGTCGTCAAAGAACGAACACAGTCGAAGAACTAACACAGTTGACAGCTGTAGGTCACGTGCAACAACAGACACGAGGAGCATGGCTGCTCTCCAAATGGGTCCCTTCTTTTGTATTGACCCCCTAAGGATTGCTAATCCCCCTTTCTAACTCTTCCCCCAAAAATAATATATCGCCCCTTTTAAAATGTAATGACCCACAAATTAATGAATATTCATGAGCACAGAAACTGCTACGTCATGAATAAATTAGCATAATTTTAAAAAAAATTGCATAAAGTGTAGGTACTCCTTCTGGAGCTCTGCCCTATCTTGGTCGTGGTATACGTTGCGGGCGACGTAATATCGAAATAGCTTAAGCGGCCAATAAGAGCTGCTAAACTGCAGCAATGTCTATGTATACATGTAAATATTTGGCAATAATATTCACATATAGATATATACGTGATAACAAATACGATTAAAGTATGACTGTAGTAGACGTTTGAGTTAATAAAAACGTAAATAAAAACGACTTCGCGAATGCATATATTTGTAATTATAATTTGCTTAATTTTAACTTTCGTTTGTCGTAATTAGCATATTGACACTGTGGCTCTCATGTACTTGTCAACTCACAGGACTGATCAAAATATGAATCTTTACACTGAAAACGGTATATTTTATATACAGTTACAATGTCATGGTAGTTTTCAAAAGGGTGTGCTGTTTTGTACATTGGTAGCAAAACTGTAACATGTATCATGGCTGACGCCCGCCCCAAACCAGAAAGATCACCTAGTCGCTGCCATATTATAACATACGACAAAATCTCTGATGAGAGACGTATTGCTTCAGGTAGTTTTGGGGTGGTTTATGAAGCACAGCACGAAGACTGGGGGCAAGTGGCTATTAAAAAACCCATTCGAATAACATCAATCACAGATAAGTAAGTAATAATATTTTAAATCATTGTTACCATAATTTGGTTATTTATGTTGACTGAATGTATTTGTTTGTGTAACACTATAATGTGATTATTTATATTGATATGACATGTTGACAGCACAGGCAACAAAAACACTGTTCAGTGAAGAAAACACAACGGACAACGGGATAGAATGTTGTTGTTAGGGCGTAGCCGAAAACAACTTCCCACTGTCCCATGCTATTTATACACTGACAGCTTTAATTCAATTTGAAGCATTGGGCAAAATTAACATAATTTCTTAATTTTGCACCATATGTGTACTATAACTCCACTCTGTGCAATACGCTTAAACTTCCAGACCAGCTGCTTCAAAGTTTACAGCAGGAAATTATGGCTAGGAACACTATGTGTTGTAATACAGTAACTGTAGAATATCACCACGGTGGCTTATTGGCTACTGACGCTGTCAATCACTTGCCGGGTGTATAATAAATCATTCATGTAGTTCTTAATTACATATTTGCTGCTGAGTTAACTATGTAAATAACAGTAAAAGATCATTGTATACACTGTCACGTATTTGTATTTGTTAATTTCAAAATACGTTTGTGATATTTTTAACGCAAGATGTGAACAATGTCAACATTCCTCATAGCGCACCTTAAACTGAAAGTCATGTTTAAGCTAAAAGTAATTTTGAAGTAGGCCACACTGACAATTTGGATATTATTATAAAATGAGAATGGAAAAAAAACTACTGGGATTAGAAAATTTGGGGTAACCAGGCTTTTTTTTTTTAGTTGAAAGTCTAGTGCCTGTATACCCGACATTGAGTCTGTTTACATAACGTTTTCAAAAAATAGTAACTAATACCAACTTTTGATATTTAATTTTAGTATATTTATTTTCATTTTTATTTATTTTTCATTAATTTCGAATGGTAACTATACATATAATAAATCACTACATATTGCTAGAATGATTAGTATACTTATAAAATGATAAAGTATAGAGGCAATCAGCCAATTTTAAAAGTAATTTGTATTGAAATATAGTAATTTCTTTTCGTAAAAGACGCCATGTTATTTCATCTCCATGGTACCCAGCATGCCTATATACTACATCTTAGACAACTTATAACACCATAATAGCTTTAACAGAGAGACGTTATCTGCCAACAAAGCTCCAAGCATTCAAATGTCAGGTCTACAGGTCGACGTGTTGTCGCGTCGAATTGTGTATATTCTAGGGTAGTTCACATAGAACATAACAAGTTTGAATTTGCTTGCAACTCCATCAATACATGTGACATAATACGAAACAACCACTGAATTGTGTAATTTGATTTGTTGTATATGTTCGTTCTCAAAAGTGTATTTAAATGAATATAATTACAGGGAGCGTTGCGAACTAGAAGCTGAAGCAGCTAAAATGGTCGATGTCCGTTCTCTAAATATTGTAACACTATTTGGTGTTGTGATTGACCCATCTCACTACTGCCTTGTGCTAGAGTACATGTGTCATGGTTCCATGAAGACGTTCCAAAGTAAATTTGATAACCCATGGCCAATGAAAATATGCATGATATACAATATAGTATTAGGAATGAACTACCTCCATGAGACTGCTAACATTGTACACAGAGATTTGAAGGTGGACAACGTTCTTGTAGGAGAAGGATTTAAAGCAAAGGTGAGTTGTTCCATTTCCATTTTCAAATTATTATTTTGAATATAAATGTTATATTGACATTTTATAGTTCACAATTTCTATTTATACCATGTGTGTGTACATCTTTCAGATTTCAGACTTTGGTTTAGCAACATGGAAGAAATATACCCAGAAGTATTCCATTATGAACTGTATCGAAAGCACATGTTCATACATGGGAACAACATCGCATATACCCCCTGAAAACTTGAGGGATGTGAATAAAGCAGCAGATTACAAATTCGACGTTTACAGGTAAGAATTGAGACGTAATATGTTTATCATGATGTTGATTTTGGTCGTGGTGGCAATTATATTGTTTCAATGTAAACAATAATGTTTGAAAAACGCATTTACATTCAATATATGATGGTTATTTACTGTCAATATATTGTTATTATTGCCTTGAATAATGTACTTGTTCTTTTATTTTCAGCTTTGCTGTGACTTTATGGGAAATTGTGACAAATGAAACTCCTTACAAAAGTAAATATAAGAATATGAATTATTTACAATGTTTCTAAACAATCACTATAGCGACACCAACAACTGTGCATGTAACACATGGAATATTTTATTATTTATGACAGATGCACAAAATCATGAGCATTTAATGGGAGCAGTAATGCACGGTCAACGACCGGATATTAAATTAATTCCGCCAGAATGTCTGGACGTCATACGAAATGTGATGGAAGCGTGCTGGGACGACGATCCTCAGAAAAGACCATCTTTTGGAGGTAAAATCTAAAAATAGAATGTATCTGACAATTATGAAGTATTCGAGAATAAGTCAACTCACTGTAATTTGCATGGCAAACATGTACTGTGTACGGCACACAGTCGCCAAGCTTTGTCATGGCATTGCCATGTCACGTCTTAAAAATTGCTGACTGCTTTATTTCCATAATACTAGTATGAATAAAATAAGAAGCACTGACATACCCATCCATTAATCCAAAATCCATAGTGATTTCTACAAAATACAATGGAGTAGGATGTTCCCCAGAAATTGGTTAAAGACAGACACACAAAAACCATGAACATGTTCTTGATTGTGGATAAGATGAAGTAGGAAATGCTGACTTTTCTCAAAACATGTGCTGCATTAATCTTACTATTTTTATGTTGATGATGGTTTTAAGATTTGATTATTTCTACTTATATTAAATTTCATGTTGAATTTTGAATTTCTAGACTTAAAGAAAAAAATTGAAATCTGTAAAAAAGAAAATGAAGATGCAATACTTGATGCACTTGGGTATCTGAACAAACAACTAAGGGTGAGAAGTCATACATATTTTGTACAACTTTTGTTTTATATTGGAAATCTATATTAATCTGCTTTATCTGGAAATGTTTTTTTCCTCATTTTCATGCTGCAGGACAGTCCGAAAATTTCTCATACAAGTTTACCTTCCGCAAAATTTGTCAATGATAACAATTGCAATGGTGTTGACCGTATTGATCAACGATCTAATAATGGGGCGATGTTTACCATGGTGGAACAGGATAATTTGAAAAACACGGTTAGTGAGACTATAACCTTTCTTGCTCCAGGCCAATAATATTCCAAAGCCCCAAATCCTACCAAAATGAGCTGGCCCAGAATTTTTTATCACGCAAATCGATATTGGAACAGCGCTATATTAAAAAAGTGGGGCATTTTCAAAAGGTATCAGCCATAAGAAGCCAGGGGAAGTTTTTATTTTATTCTACAAAAAGCGTATGATCGTTGATTGTAATTGAAATATAATCAATTGCTATGTTTGATATTAATCTTCATTTGATGGTTTATGTGTAATTATGCATACTGTAAATAAATGATGGATTTTACTTTCAGCTGAAATATAGGAGTCCTTGTGGTTATTGGGTCTGTCTGTGTCTGTTATCTCAAGAAGCAATTGTCAGATTATAACTAAACTTGGTACATAATGAATAATGCTCAGACCTGATTTGTTCTTAGTTAAAAACTGCATGTTAATTACCTGATTTTCATATTAATTAGCTAATTATGATCCACTTGTTTCTCATATAACATAAAACAGATTTCAATGAAACTTAGTACATGCATAATAATGACCTACTTTACATATTACTTAGCCAATATTTAGCTTTTCCACCAATATCTCAACCACTCGTCAGATTCAATGGTACTTGCTATATATATATATGGTCTGGGATAAGCCATATACCGGTACATGTTTAGTTTAGGGTTAAATTTTGTGCTTGTAATTACCTAATTTGCATAAATAAATTTATATCCACAGATTACTACCAGAGTACCACTCAAATTTTAATAAAACTAGGTACATAGGTGCTTGATAATCCACATATCCGATTACATCAGATATGAACATGTGCTTTTAATATAGTAAATACAGTATTCCTTATTTGTACTACATGCCTCTAATATCTTCACCACAAGGGAGTTCTTTCTTTGATTTTGGATAGAGTACTAGCGATTATAGTAAAAAGAAAACCAATGGTGCAATGACCAATGGAACAGTCACCAATGTAAGGAGAGATACCAATGATACACATTGTCATTATAAAGATAAATCTACACAACATGAGATAAACAACATCAGCAATAGTTTTCCAGTATGTATACATGTTACTATACATTGTAGATAATTTTACATTTCCAGTATGGAGTATATATTTAATTTAAAAAACTGACACTTATTGTGTCTACAGCACGTTAATACATTTCATTTGTCTTGGAATTCTATATGAGTGAATTTAGTATTGTTTTAAAACATGAGAGTGGAATTTTAGTAATAATCACTGTCTTATCATACCAGGTGTTATTTAAGGAAGTTGCTGCAACTATTGAATCACACACTCTGGGTTTATCGGAAGAAGAGTTGAAGAGAGTCCTCGAAAACGCTCATCGGGATGACATGATCAATGAATGGGAAATTAATCAAGACAGCCATATATTTACTATCAGGGGAGATCTAAGGCAGATGAACGATATTCACTTTAAATTACAGGAGATTGTACAGTCTGAGAACCCTTCTACTACATGCTCATTGTCGAATGCAAGTGAGTTAGACACTATGCACACTAAGAATCTATCATCCACTCCAGTTAGAGACAAACGTGTCGAACAATCCATCCAAAAATCTCCTATTAAAGGTCATAGAGGAGACAATCTTCCAAAACTCTTGATGGTTAGTCAAACATCTGCACAAATTGGCACTCAAAACTCATCATTAGATGTCACTACAATCAAAGAAATCAATGTTGACCAAAAACTTCTAATGTACATCTTAAACGTTTACGCTGATGAATTGAAAACGTATGAACGTGAATATGGTGTCAAATTTGGAAATAGTAGGTCTTCCCTTTTAATTAGTTCTACACAGAATGCAGATCGAGAAAAAGGTTTTAATAAGGCATATGAACAAATAGAAATTTTTGTTAGTTACCTTAAACAAAATGTTGTTGCCAGAAACTTAGACTTGAGAGGGAAGGACGTCAATTCAGATGATATCGAGCAAGCTAAGCAAAGAACAAAGGAAGTGCATGAACATATATTGCTGACCGTGAACGAGAGGGGTGATGTATTGCAAATATATGGTGAAACACGCAATGTTGATGCTGCCGTAAATACATTCAGCCACGCCATTGATACTTCAAGTCTAAGAAAGAGAGACATTAAGAGGAATGTTCCAAAAACAACAGGCTTAGATTTCATTTCCTTGTCTGACTATATAGGGAGAAATAAGCAAAGTCAAGTTGTATCTGACGGGATAACTGTTAAACAGTCACACATAGAAACAGACAGCTCTGCAGATTGTATGAGCAGACATGCCGATGGTAGAGCATGTCTAATATGTATGAATATGATAACAAACCTAAGAATCCTCCAGTGCAACCATGTGTTGTGCATGAAATGTGTGCGTGAAAAGTCCACGGACAATCAGACATACTGTCCATCGTGTAAGCAAGACTTTGGTATTATAACAGGCAATATGCCTGAAGGGGAAATGGAGTATAATGATATAATCAATGCGTTGGGGGTAAAGCTCATCAGAATAAAGTACACATTTTTATCAGGAATACAAGGAGTGAGTATACTCTTTCATCAGCTCTCTCTTTTCTTTCATACTGAATCAATGAACAAATTCTAATCAATGGATATGTTCATGTACGACTCACAGTACAACATTAGAAGTAGTGTTTTCTAACTACCATGGTGAACAGCTACCAGGATAAATCTTCTAACACAAAGAGATACTGAGAAGTGATATTGATGAGTGGTTTAGAACTTTTCATGTATATGGTATTTGATAGAGTTGTTTCATGGAACAAGTCGCATATATCTTGCATTTCAATATCTGTTCTTCTAATTATATTGTGCACAATTAGCATAATCGCCATATTCATGTGCACTTAGTGTTTTATCGTGGGCTGAATTAATAAAGGTTGAGTATTTAGTGTTTATTCTGCAAACCAACTGGCTGTCAGTCATCGTACGCGTACATATACTTCTAATTCATAATTAACTCTGTAATGAAAGAGAAACTGATAAACATATCTGTCGTATGTATTGCAGGAATTGCATCCAAATCCAGGCACACGCTATGCTGGTAATAGCTTTGTATCATATTTGTATGATAATGATGAAGGACGCACAGTGTTACGATTACTGAAATCATCGTTTGATCGTCATCTCACTTTCTCAGTTGGTAAATCAAACACAGTGGTAACAAATGAAATTGAACATTGGATTGATAGTAGTAAACGAGAGTATGTATGCCTTTCAAAATATTCTATTGGTAATTTGACAATACGCTCAGCTAGGAATATTTACTCTGTAGAGGGCACATAACATGCACAAGCCTTGATAAAAAAAAATCACAGACAGATTACATGTTCATGACACAAAACAACTACCATACATAGACAATGCATTATACAACATGGTGAAAGAATGATACATGTACCCAGTGGTATACAACCAGGATGTGGTGCAAGAGTTTAAAAAGTGTGTACATTATGCTACTAAGTTAGATAGTATTGGTGGTATTTTGGGTTTAAATTCGTCTGTCATTCTAACTGCAGGACAAATAACAGTCATGGTGTTGTGATCTTAATGAAAGGTCACACGATACTATACATACATACTATCGGATCTAAATTTGAAAAATATTGTTGCATTCTACAGTAAAAATCTAGGCTGGTTTTAAGCCTCCATAGTATATAATCCCTAATTTTTAAATTTGTCAATGAAGCATTTTTGTCTGATTTAAATTTTTAAAAAATGCATTCATGCCATAAATGTACAACACCAATTTTTTGTTTATTGTTGCAGGTTACCTTGGAAGTCGAGACTGAGCGACTATAACAAATACCTTTGTCACGTGAAAGAAGATTTAGCGGCACTTGGTGTGGTGTGACTTGATATTTTATCAAAGTAAAGTGGTCACCTGAAGTAGTTATGCAAGATATAAAAAATAAATGAATTTACACGAAAAAGATCACAAGTATAAAAAGTACACTATAGTACATGGCCAAATCATTGCGATGTCAGAAAGCCATAAAAACCACAAGATATTATTGCCATTTTTCCATAATTTTTTGTATTTTATACGATACTTTGTTGAGGTTTTTCAGAACGTTATAAAAAATAATATATGCTATTTACGGAATCATGACATACCTGAGCAAGCATGACAACTACAAGTATGATAAACTGTGTAATGAATTTTTACAGAAACCATCCTACACACACAGTAAATTAACCTCTGGTTTATTGACATGGGTGCAACTGATAATAATTAACATCCATCTGTTGTGAAGTGTACATAATTTTGTATACTTTGTTGGTCATTTTTTCATTCACAAAACTATCATTGGTAACATCAATCCTCTTTCTCTACAATTTTTCATACAGGTATACCATAACTCCTTGGGCGGCAACTAGATTGATATTAATTAATAAAGAAATAGTACATGCAACATCATGCATTTCATACCAGGTCTGAACGAGAAAAAGATATCAACTTAATTGAACATTTTTTTTATATATTACTGGTACACTGGAAGCTTATGAACAAAAACTAATGTAGGGCATAGCAGTTGTGATTTGATTGCACTGTATTTCATTGTTTTTGTTTTTTTGTAAAGATATGCTTATTTCAGGTACTAGTCAGGATTATTTGTTGTCACTTCTGACTCATTTTAATATGCACATCGCAAGTGCGACTTTTTTTACTTCATTCTTGGGAGTATGTGACAATCTGCAAATCATAATGATGTAGCAATTGAGTACATTACATGTATATTATCACCAACACCAACCATGGCTTGTCTATTGCAAAGACATGCAAACCTTAATAAGGTTATCCCAATATATATACACATGTACAAAAGGTCACCAATAAACATTGTCAAATAACCTTGAACAATGATTGCTTGGGTTAACATTTTCTGTATCGTTGCGATATGGTATCCATATAAAATTTATTCATATTTTTTAATTATAGTAGACTTCCTTTATTCCAATACACACAAATTAGAATATTTGATAGACAATGATACACAACACAGTAAACTATATAAACAATATATATGCCCTATGATGTAACACACATCTGTATATATGTTTATTAAGTGGAAATCTGTAGTGTACATGTTAGTTAATGTCAAGCATAATTGAAATGAAAGCACATAGTATATGCAAAAGACGAAAAACATACCAGACCCCTGTTGTGCATCTGACATTCAGCCAATAATTTCGTCAAGCAATTCGGTGCTTAATTTCAATTCTTGATAACACAAGAAATCATTATTACAGAGATGTTCAATAATCCACAGAAATTAATTGAATAGCAAAGTATACGTCACAAAATGTTTTGAGTTTTAACATGTGTATCACAATACCATGTATTTTTATTGGACTTTGTGTCAAACAGCTGGTTAAACTGTCAAAAAACCAGCACAAATTCAACTCTATATGTTGTACATGTAGAGGTCTTGTTACACTGCCTCAACAACAAGCCTAAAGTACAGTTTTCTGAGAGTTTTTGGCCTGTTTTGTCACTAGCAATGGTTGCAAGGCTGTGAAAATGTACAGCCCAATAATATGTACATACAGATATATTTAGGAGTTGTTGAACTACATATTTAATTTATGAGGGTTATAGTTGGATTTTACCATTCAGTGTTTTCAAATTTGATAACATATTCATAATTTTCTCCTTGAAATCAGCAATGTCGCATACTGGGTTACCATGGAGATTTAAAACTGTGAGTTCCTTGCAGGTTGACAGGTAGGATAATTGCTCGATTGTGGTTATACCTGAGTGTTAAGTGTTAAGGTGCAAAAAAATATTGTGTGAAGTCTCCCGCTATCCATTCATCAAACACTGAATTTATGTGACTATCCGTAAATGTTTTATTGTGTGAAGTCTCCCGCTATCCATTCATCAAACACTGAATTTATGTGACTATCCGTAAATATTGTGTGAAGTCTCTCGCTATCCATTCATCAAACACTGAATTTATGTGACTATCCGTAAATATTGTGTGAAGTCTCCCGCTATCCATTCATCAAACACTGAATTTATGTGACTATCCGTAAATATTGTGTGAAGTCTCCCGCTATCCATTCATCAAACACTGAATTTATGTGACTATCCGTAAATGTTTTATTGTGTGAAATCTCCCGCTATCCATTCATCAAACACTGAATTTATGTGACTATCCGTAAATGTTTTATTGTGTGAAGTCTCCCGCTATCCATTCATCAAACACTGAATTTATGTGACTATCCGTAAATGTTTTATTGTGTGAAGTATCTCGCTATCCATTCATCAAACACTGAATTTATGTGACTATCCGTAAATATTGTGTGAAGTCTCTCGCTATCCATTCATCAAACACTGAATTTATGTGACTATCCGTAAATGTTTTTATTGTGTGAAGTCTCCCGCTATCCATTCATCAAACACTGAATTTATGTGACTATCTGTAAATGTTTTATTATGTGAAGTCTCCCGCTATCCATTCATCAAACACTGAATTTATGTGACTATCCGTAAATGTTTTATTGTGTGAAGTCTCTCGCTATCCATTCATCAAACACTGAATTTATGTGACTATCCGTAAATGTATTATTGTGTGAAGTCTCCAGCTATCCATTCATCAAACACTGAATTTATGTGACTATCCGTAAATGTTTTATTGTGTGAAGTCTCCCGCTATCCATTCATCAAACACTGAATTTATGTGACTATCCGTAAATATTTTATTGTGTGAAGTCTCCCGCTATCCATTCATCAAACACTGAATTTATGTGACTATCCGTAAATGTTTTATTGTGTGAAGTCCCCCGCTATCCATTCATCAAACACTGAATTTATGTGACTATCCGTAAATGTTTTATTGTGTGAAGTCTCCCGCTATCCATTCATCAAACACTGAATTTATGTGACTATCCGTAAATGTTTTATTGTGTGAAATCTCCCGCTATCCATTCATCAAACACTGAATTTATGTGACTATCCGTAAATGTTTTATTGTGTGAAGTCTCCCGCTATCCATTCATCAAACACTGAATTTATGTGACTATCCGTAAATGTTTTATTGTGTGAAGTATCTCGCTATCCATTCATCAAACACTGAATTTATGTGACTATCCGTAAATATTGTGTGAAGTCTCTCGCTATCCATTCATCAAACACTGAATTTATGTGACTATCCGTAAATGTTTTTATTGTGTGAAGTCTCCCGCTATCCATTCATCAAACACTGAATTTATGTGACTATCCGTAAATGTTTTATTATGTGAAGTCTCCCGCTATCCATTCATCAAACACTGAATTTATGTGACTATCCGTAAATGTTTTATTGTGTGACAATAAGTTTTAATCATAGCAAACTACCTTAAGTGTTATTGGCGAAGTGTTCGCATATTTAAGGCTAATCACAGACAAATGGAGGCTTATCTGGTGAAAAGGATACAGTTATTCTGCATAGATAATTGTTGTAAACAAGGTAGCCCTGACACATCACTGAGGTCATTGATATTATTGTCATCACAATTCAGTATCTCAACACACTGGAACATATAACAATGCCTTAAAGAAGACAGCTGATTGGCTGATAGATTGATTTTGGTCATCAATACCATGTGATCGTTGTGATATAAACACGATAATCTCTGAAAGTATACAACAATAGCTTAGAATCTGCCAATCACATAAAATATTATTATACATTGATCTTGCAGTGAAAACAATCACTTTTAGCAGTGTATAATAATAGTGAATTTGAGTTTGTGTTCCTTCGTTGGAAAAGCTTACAACGTGATCAAACATGCTCTAAACAAGTTTCACAGCAACAAAATAATGTACAATACCAAAATAGAATCATGTGACCAACAAGATGTATAAATTTTGATAATTGAGGTCTGAGTTAATGAGTTAATGTCATCATAGAAATACCCTACAAATTACTTGAAGGCAGTACAGTGACCGTAGATAAAACAAGCAGCCGATCGGCTGAGATACATGTAGCTCCGCTGTTAGCAATGCCCATTTCAATTAAAGAACTGAAGACATCATTAGAAAATGAACAATATGTAATAATATCAAAGCAATCTGACTTGTAGTTTTTAACAAGAAGTCGAAAATATCACTTTTTACCAAAATTGACAAAAATATTCACCAAAATTAGAGAATTGAAGATATCATCACGAAATGAACAAATCTAAGAAAGGTCTACATGTAGTATCTATATATGTAATATCAAAGCAATTGAACTATTGGTTTTTAACAAGAAGTCGAAAATATCACTTTTTTACCAAAAATAACAAAAATATTCACCAAAATTAGAGAATTGAAGATATCAACATGAAATGAACAAACCTAAGAGAGGTCTACCCAAGGTACATATACACAAAGTATCAAAGCATTCAGGCTTGTAGTTTTCAAGAAGAAGTCGAAAAAGTAAAACATTGACATGGACGACGATGACGGACAATCACTCATATGATAAGCTCCGCTCGACAAAGTCGACAGCGGAGCTAACAAAATGTTATGCAAGAGGAACAAAAGATGAACTCTGCTTACCTTATTTGAGAGGTCCATAATCTTATCATCATGACTTAGTGATTCAATAATCGCATTTTCAATAATAAATTTACTTCTAAGATCATTATAATAATTTATTCTGTATGAATCAACCTTCTTAAGAGTTTCTATATACTCCAATGTTTGTTCCTGATGCTTAACTGGGTCTAATGCTCGCATCAGGAGTACCACAGTCAGTAAACACCCTGAGAGAAATGATCAAAATGATGAGAAACAAATAAACAAGCAGCCTGTTGGCTGAGATAGCTCCACTGTTAACAATACACATTTCAATTAACAACTGAAGATATCATTAGAAAATGAACAATATGTATAGTATCAAAGCAATGGGACTTGCTGTTTTCAACATGAAGTCGAAAATATCACTTTTCACCAAAAATAATAACAACAAGCAGCCTGTTGGCTGAGATAGCTCCGCTGTTAGCAATGCACATTTCAATTAAAGAACAGAAGATATCATTAGAAAATGAACAATATGTATACCGATAGTATCAAAGCAATGGGACTTACTGTTTTCAACAAGAATTCAAAAATATCACTTTTCACCAAAAATGACTAAAATAATCATCAAAATTAGATAATTGAAGATATCACCACGAAATTAACAAATCTGAAAGAGGTCCACATGTAGTACCTATATATCTAATATCAAAGCAATTGGACTTGCGGTTTTCTACAAGAAGTCGAAAATATCACTTTTTACCAAAAATTACAAAAATATTCATTAAAATAAGAGAATTGAAGATATCATCATGAAATGAAAACAAATCTGAGAGAGGACCACATGTAGTACCTATATATGTAATATAAATTTGAAAGCAATTGGACTTGCGATTTTTAACTAGAAGTCAAAAATATCACTTTTTACTAAAAATGACAAAAATATTCATCAAAATTAGAGAATTAAAAATTTCATCACGAAATGAACAAATCTGAGAGAGGTCCACATGTAGTTACCTACGGTATATATGTAATATCAAAGCAATTTGACTAGCGGTTTTTAACAAGAAGTCTAAAATATCACTCTTTACCAAAAATGACAAAAATATTCATTAAAATTAGAGAATTAAAGATATTATTACATAATGAACAAATCTGAGAGATGTCCACATGTAGTACCTATATATGTAATATCAAAGCAAATGGACTTGCGATTTTTAACTAGAAGTCGAAAATATCACTTTTTACCAAAAATGACAAAAATATTCACAAAAAATAGAGGATTTGAGATTTTGACATGAAATGAACAAATCTGAGAAAGAACCATCCAAGGTACTTATATATCAAATTTGAAAACATTCTGACTTGCGGTTTCGAAGAAGAAGTTGAAATTGTAAAGTTGACGACGACGGACAATCAGTAATATGAACAGCTCCACTGTGTCGACAGCAGAGCTAAAAATATTCATCAAAATTAGAGAAATGAAAATATCATGAAATGAACAAATCTGAGAAAGGTTCTTAACAAGAAGTCGAAAATATCACTTTTTACAAAAAAATATAAGAAAGGTCTACCCAAGGTACATATACACAAAGTATCAAAACATTCAGGCTTGCCGTTTTCAAGAAGAAGTCGAAAAAGTTGACACGGACGACGACGACGAACAATCACTCATGATAAGTTCCGCTCGACAAAGTCAACAGCGAAACTAAAAATGAATACTAGGAAAAATATTTATATTTCTGTTATTCCTGGCTAGTTCATAATGTACAGCAAGCCAGTTATGCAAGAAAACAGATGTTAACACACAACACAAAAGTGTTTCTGCGACGTAATTGTAAGACGGGAAGGTTTGATATTGTTTTGATCTGTCATTGTCCATCAATAAAAAATTTGTTTAAGAGATGTACTATGCTTTAAATGACCACACACAGATACACACACACACACTTGAACAATATTGCTTTCACCTATTCTCCATGTCATTTTTATGTCACAAAAGCACTTTGTTGCTTGTCAGAGTGACTTATAAGGAAAGTGTGTTGGTGTTTATACAAGTACTTACATTTGTTTTCTGGTTCTAGTTCTTGCAGTTGCTGACATGATTCAAATTCATTCTGCAGCACTGCAGATGTCTCAGCACTTAGATCAGAACTGAAAACTGTCTCTGGTGTTGAGTTGTCTTTGATGACACATTCTGTGTCGCCTGTTAACAAATTACGTAATAATTAGAATACAAATGACTGCTTTTGTCAGTAAAATTTACATATATGATAGGAAAGCCAGCGTATTTTGCTAACCATTGAAGTACACATTGACAGTTACTATGCAGAGAACGCTTGTTCAAGGTACATGTAGCAGTACTCAAAAGTCAACTTCATGTATCTCATCTGAGATGCATATAATAAAATTATTACATATGAATCTAGGCATTTGTTCTCGCAAGCAAAACAAACTTATGATCATCTGTGTTCAGTCGTCAATGCCAGTAATATATACTATTTTTTACCTTTTTTTAAAATACAATGTTTTGATATTTGATCATTATTGAGGGAAATGAGTATTACAGCATCAGTATCATCATTTAACACAGTATCTGGAATTTGAAATATCTAGTAGAACATGGTAAAGAATATAGACAATGACAATAGTGTGAGGATTTAAAAAATTAAACAACCCACATTTTTGTTGTATACCATGTAATGAATAATGTATTTCTAAACCACATAAAGACCCTGGGAAAACTGACCCAGGTTTTTAGTTTTTAGTCCCTGTTCAGACAAAGTCTGAACAAGTGGGATTAGAATTTTATCTACGTGCATCTCCAATTTCTTTTTACTTTGGAAGTTGTATATACCCGGTAGTAATTTACAAAATATAAAAACTTCTTAAAGACTTTCATAAAACTGTATGGATCAACCTTAACAGTAGTGGGTTACAAATGAATGGTAACAACCACTCTGCACACACTGCAATACACACATACGGGACAACTGAGACTCACAGACAGATGCATATACAACCCCCTTTAATAGTAAAGGATACCCATACCAAACTATAGACATCCCGATTACTTGCTGAATACCAGGATGTTTTTATAAGATTCCCATTAATGCTAACAGATAGTGGTTGTTGAACGATGTCTAACGGTTTGGTGAAACACACAACAATCCTATTTATACTTCGACATATAAGAACACTTCGTATAGACTGCGGTGCTTCAGCTGTAAGAAAATTATTAACAATTATAAATTCCTACGCTCACACCGAATATTAGACAAAATATTAGAATATCTAAGCTTTACCAGTCATGTGTTGTGTGGATATTAATTGCCTTGTATATTTCCAAACGTAATCACTCAGAAATATAAATATAAATAAATAAATAAATAAATAAATAGAGTTTGGTAGAACAGAAGATTTTTTCGAACAGACAGACAGACAGACAGACAGACCTCTGAACACACTTCTGTTACAAGAATTTGTGAGAAATTTTGGCTATTCCTATTTTTTCTTTTTTCTTTACCTGATTACACTCAGGTGAAAAATACACAAAATTCATGTAACTAGTTTGATAGACATATCCATTTGTAAATGAATTTATTTCAAACAACATCTTTACTACTGAAATGTGATTGAGTCTTTTGAATATTATGTATATATATATATATATATATAATATATATGTCACATACCTCTACCAAGTAACCATCTGTGATAGAACCACGCACTCTGATCATTAGGATCAGTGAAAAATGCATTCTGTACAAGTTCATATTCTACAATATAAACGTAATATTTGTATCAACATTGTCAGCCATTTTGAACTTTTGTATTTTTAGTGGTTACCAAGAAAGAGAAGTATTGTTGTAATGAATGAATGCAGTGCAAATAAACATAGAAATAAAATTATTGCACATTTCATTATATTCCAATTATTGACAGTTAAGTGTTTACCAGGCTTATGGTCAGTAAGTCTCCCGTTCAATTTTACTTGGGGTTGAACAACAAACACAGTTTGATCTGAACCCCAAATAAGCATGACACAGACTGAATGGAGGATAATGAAAGCCACTTGTGAAGATTCATTCACTGTTAAGGTCTCCAGGTGCTTGTATTTGATCAGGCCTTGTTGACAACATGATATGATAGTCACATAGCCATATCAGGTACCGGTATATGGTTTCCGTGACTGAATTTTTGACTCCCATGTGCGTGTGTGTGTATGTGTGGGTGTGTGTGTGTGTGTGTGTGTATGTGTGTCCGTCTGTTCCACTGATATCTCGAAAACCATACATAAGTTTTTGATGAAACTTGGTGCATAGATGCTCTGGGCTAATGCACAGATTTGATTAGGTTTTGGTAAAATTTCATGCATATTAATTACCTAATTTGCATGATAATAAGCTAATTTTTAGCTGTTCCATTGATATCTAAAGAACCACTTATTGGATTTTGATGAAACTTGGTACATGGATGCTCTGAACTAATGCTTGGTTTTGATTAGTTTTTGGTAAAAATTACCTAATTACTAATTACCTAATTTGCAAATGATTAGTCAATTTTCGGTTTTTCCACTGATATCTCAAGTACTAATCATCACATTTCAATAAAACTTGGTACATAGATGTCATAGGATAGTTTTTAAGGTAATGTCAGTGCATATTAATTACCTAATTTGCATAATTAATTAATTTTCAGCTTTTGATGTTTCAAGTAGTAAGCATTACATTTCAATGAAACTTGGTATATAGATACTCAAAGACTATGCAGAGATTGATTGTTTTGGGATAAATATTTGTGCATATTAATTACCTAATTTGCATAATTAATTAATTTTCAGCTTTTGATGTTTCAAGTAGTAAGCATTACATTTCAATGAAACTTTGTACATGGATGCTGTAGGACAATAGACAATTGTGGGTTAAAATACGTACATATTAATTACTAATTTACATAATTAACCACTTTTAAGCTATCACACTGATATCTAAAGTACTAATTATTCCATTTCAATGAAACTCAGTGCAAAGATGCTCTAGGACAATGTACAAACCTGATTAGTTTGGGGTTAAAATCTGTTTATATTAATTCCCTAATTAGCATAATAATTTATAATTTTTTTTGGTTCCAATCACATTTCAATAAAACTTGGTACATAGATGGTATGTTACATTGCGCAGACCTCATTAGTTTTCCATTAAAATCTGTTCATATTAATTTTCTGATTTGCATTATTAGTTTTCGGCTTTTCCATCACTATCACTATCTTTGACAAGTAATTTTGAATCATATTTAATGTGTCTCCAATACTCTCAGCACATGGAAGTTCTTTCTTAGCTTTCTTTGATTAATTATTATGGTGCACACAATATATAATATATATAAGGTGACCAAATTGGTAGCAGAAGAATTACCACTATCAGAATTATAGGTTTTTATGATGTCATAGCTACATATTATCACACAATAATTTAAAAGTCTATTCGCAAGCAGATTCATATCAACAAAACATAGTTGAACTCTGGTGACCTTGCCCTTTGTTATATAATATAATTCCCTTTATCATAGTTTGTTTCAATATAAATATGCATTGTCATAATTAATTTTGAATACAAACAAGTTTTGGGGTTGAACCAACAGTGTTGAATCAGTCTACTGAATGTCCTTAAAAAATGTAAATATCTTACAAAAACATTGGTGCCTTATTTGTTTAATTATTTTAAGGGACATAATTTCCAGCTTTATTCAAAGTAATTCAGATATTTTAGTATAAAAACAAATGTCTCATTGCAAAAAAAAAAGTGCTGCATTTAGATGTGAATAGATTCATAAAACATGCAAGATAACAGAAAATTTTAGCTGGCATTAGTCCAAGTATTTTGTACAGGTGTCTGTCAAAAATTAATGATTCACTGAGACAAATATGAACTGCCTCATTGTGTGACTACTGTATTATATGAAAAGTGAAAAAAAAAAAACCTTTATGAATAGCTATCATGTTGCAAGCTCTGCTTTGTATGCAAATCAACTTAAATAGTTAGTTGGTGTCCAGTAGAGGGAGAAGTCAACAGTACTGTTGCCTCCTGAGAATCTACATCTTCAAACACTGCAATCTTTGAAGTGCGTTTTTAAACTAGTATTATAAAAACTCTATCATTCTGTTCTAATAGCTGAAACATATTCCTGTGAGTTTTCATTTGTCGAATGAACTGTTTGTCAAATACAGAATACATAAATTATAGAATAATTTTCTTTTTAAAATGTGGATGAAATGTTTTGCTTTTAATGTATTTTTTATGTATTGTTTTTGATTTGATAACTTTGAACTAAACAGATTTTCTATTAGCTTCAGATCTTGATCAAAGTTAGGCACCGAGTTCATAGGAGTGCTTATATTGATTTTCTGACATCTTGTTTTCTGTAAAGATTTTATTGGTAGGTTTGCAAATGTGTATCAGACTGTGCAATCTCTCCATGAGTTGGTTTTGAAACCCAGTATGGGATTCTGAGATACATTACCAAGGATATTATTACAAGATAAATCATTTGCTTCATTGAACACATACAACAATGCATATTTTCACTGAGATTTATACTGATGAATAAGGTGACCAAGTTTGATAAAGTTTGGAATAGAATTAGTAAAGTTATTATGCACACAATAACAATTATTAACGACAACCACGACGACAACAACAACGACAACGCCGGACAAAATTTTTCCCTTAATATACCTTTCCCTTCCATCTTTGATGGTACGGGCAAGGTAAAAAGCCTCCGAATTGAAAATTAAATCATTTTAATTCTGTAGGTAGTGATATATAACAATAATAGTGAATCTGCCACAGCATCATTGGTTTTGGGAAAGGTCTAGACATGATACCGGTAATGTGTTTTGCTTCACTTCATCTTGTCATGGACACTTCTCCTTATCCTATATAGCGCTGCTATTATTATTGTTTAAATAGAGTGGTAAATTTCAGTCAGTGGTTACATGGTTGTATTACTAAAGATGCCAATAGAGGTAGTTTAAAACAGAAGATTTATAGTTTGATTTCTTGTCAATAAGAAGAAATTTCAAGATGGATTGTTGCCATGTGAATGTGGATGCATCGTTTTTTACATACTGTAAATTTTTTAATTTACACTCCTAGGAATTGTTAGGATAATAGGATGATGTACACGAAGACAAAATTTTGTGAAATTCCAGAGACATTTTCAAGGAACAAAATTTGATGATTTTCACTGAAAATCTGTCTCTTGCAAAATGAAGCTGGTTTACATTGATGCTAGCATTATAAACATGCTCATCTTACCCTTATGTAGAATATCTTCTCGTACTCGTTCTTTTTTTTCAGGGTCCGGATGAACCACTGGTAATAATTTACTGCGATAATGCCAGGATGAAAAATTTGAGAAGTTGCTACTGATCTTCTCAGTGGTGAATGCTATCTCTTCTTCTGCTGGAACTTTAGATCTCATGACAACAAATCTACGATAGTCCCAGCAATGAACTGCATGGAAAGATACACAATAAAAATCATTACTATCATAAAACATTTTGCATATTATTTTAATTATTTCACAGCTTTTCATAATTTCTTGACTTTTAAAATTGTGACCAATAACAAAAATGTGTTATATGCAATGAACTTCCTATTTGAAGTTACATAATATGCGAGATCATCACAAAAATAAAAAAAAATATACATTTCTAGACTACTACTGCAATAAGTTAGTAACAGAATGAGTTGGTGTTTGCCCAGGTCGTTTTTTCTAGTTCTCATGCATATAATTCATAGAGCAGGTATTACCATATTCTCTCTATTAGAAGTGCATCTCTAATAGAAAAACAGTTGCATGTATACTGGATTTTGATCATAGACACACCCCGACATTAAACCAAGTACATGCGTTAATAGGGCAAATACATTCATGTTTTTGCCTTATTTGAATAGAGCAATTATCTTGCCTATTATCCTGTTTCTTGTTATCATGGTAACCATGGTGTTTTGTGATTCTATTGGTCCAAACAAGAAGGAATGGAACATGGTGACCGTAACTCATACAGTATGGGAATGTCATCGCATATATCAAAGGTCATGGTAATGAAATATGTATAAGCTAATCTGAATATTTTTGCTAACATCCACTTACAGTTTCTTTCATCATATTCCAAAAACTTATTACAAAGTTTAAGTTCATTTTTCCAGTCAGGATTTGGCATGTTATCCATCACAAAACATCTGTGGTGCCAAACTCCGTAAGACTTTGGATTATATCGCAAACAGCTTTCAAGAAACACCAACTCAGACTTGAATATCTTTACCAGCTCATCGGGGGTTCTGTGAAATGTACACATAGTAAATATACTATTTTCTCTGAGTGTCCTGATACAGTAATTATTGTTCAATGTAAAGAACCAATCAGGGATAGTCATACTGTTGACTGATAATTTCAGTTTCACCCCAAAAAGGTGTTCCAGGTTTCTCCTGTGATGAAGTGTTTATACATGTACAGTTTTTTGTATGCAAGAAATTTCCCGACACAAAAACAACGAATTTAGTAAAATTTTGTTGCAGTTACATGTTTTTTTCCTGATTCATAAGAGTCTGAAAATCATATTTCTTAACTTGTGTCTTTCCTTTCAGATTAGAGCCAAGATGGCAGACCCCATATAGTAAATATTGATAAATAAAACCAGCTGACTGTGCATATATTGTATGAAACGTACTGAAATCACTGGAATAAGTTAATAGATTTATTTGAAATAGCATCGTAGCCGGCGTTCATATTGTACAATAAATGCTAAGAAGTGCAAAGACATGATCGATCATTAAAGCACAACTTTCGCGATGTGACTGAAATACAAATCAGAATATAATTGTGCCAATAATAAAATACTAAATACATTTGGCGTTCCTTTACATTAATCTGTGGTCAGTAAAGTCCAAATGATAACAATAGGGGATCCACTGAAATGTGGAAGAGTCTAGTTCTACTTTGACTTATGGCTATCTTTTTTTGAAAATAGGCTAGCAAAGTGGAGTTTCTAAAAAGTAAATCTTACAATCTGGAGTACTGATCCGAGAAAGCCTGAAACTGAACTTTGAGATTTGGTTTTCAAAATTGGTGCCAGGTGCAGTACTTCTGAAATAAACATACTGCATGTACACTAAAGGGCGGTGGTCGTCGCACAGTGCCTGTTCTAATTTCGTGTAAACAAACAATGTATTATACATGCAATGTGTACGTTGCTATGAGTCCCATATTGAACAGTATATGGCGCGTTGACCACTGTCCTTTAAACTAATTCCAGTGATACTAGTACATTTCAATTACATGCATGATGAATTCCACTGTAACAGCAAGAGAAATCCAAGGAAAAACATATCACCTGAGTAAATTAATGCAAGGCAATCACAGTAACGACCAATATAATGTCATAATTGTATACAATGCCAGTCAGATGATGCTCCATCTCCTCAACAATTACGAAAATCAACTCTTATGATGGATACACCACCTCATAGAGAAGCAAAATACTCACTTTTTCTTTTTATAATCCAAGAAAACTTCCTTTCGGTAATTCCAAATTGTTGTGAAGTCTGAGTTTGCTGACAACATTTGGCCTGTTATCTCCAACGCTTCCTCATCAAACTCTTTATTATCTCGCTGAAATTATTAATCAATAACACCAACATTTAAGAAGTAATCTGAGAATGTGATATTTTAGAAAGTCCCTGCTGGAGAACATAGTTTGAGAGAGCTTTGCATGAAGTTGTTAAGAATAAACGACTTTGACCTCCATAATTTTGCAATAAGCTACTGTTACTGACAGCAGCTGTCTTAAATAACATTCATTTTATTTAGCTTCTCGAGACCCCCCCCCTCCCCCAAAGATGATGTACACTTACAAAATTACAGTATGATTTTTTTTGCAATTTGTCATTATATTCACTTTTGAATCATACACAGTGTGTTGTGCAAAGACAAATGTGTGCAATAAATGAGGGGTGGGGCGTAAATGTGATACTGTTGACAGCCCAAATTGTGATTGAAATTACCACTATTGGGTAAATTGGATTGGATTTCTCATCAACTGTGTGGCTTCCAACAGACACAGAGTATGGTAAGCATTCTAGCAGCAAAAACTTTAAACATGTTTTGGCATTATTAAATCACATACAACAATACAGGTTGTACCTTTTGGAATGCCTTCTTAGTCGCTGCATTGTATATTTGTAATTTCTTCTCTCTTTCTTTTCTTTTGGCTTCTTGCTGTTCAGCTGTTGTTTTCACTTTGAGACGTCCATGCTAGGTAGGTAAGAACAAAGACAATAAAAACACTTTATTAATTAAAAACACATTGTACATGTAATAAAAGGAGTAATGATAAATTTACATTCATCACAATGTATCACATAAAACTCAATTTTAAGGAGGTTTGAGTTAAATTAAAGATTATTTGTCATGTTAATCATACTTTACTTATAATGGTTTCAGGATACCAACAAAAAAATATAAAAATTTTGAAATGTAATAAAAAACAAGCAGCCTGTCGGCTGAGATAGCTCCGCTGTTAGCAATGCACATGGCAATTAAAGAACAGAAGATATTAGAAAATGAACAAATCACATGTAGTACCTATATGTATAATATATCAAAGCAATTTGACTTGCGGTTTTCAACAAGAAGTCGAAAATATCACTTTTTACCAAAAATTACAAAAATATTCATCAAAATTAGAAAATTAAAGATATCATTATGAAATGAACAAATCTGAGAGAGGTCCACATGTAGTACCTATATATGTAATATCAAAGCAATTGGACTTGCGGTTTTCAACAAGAAGTCGAAAATATCACTTTTTACCAAAAATTACAAAAATATTCACCGAAATTAGAGAATTAAAGATATCATCACAAAATGAACAAATCTGAGAGAGGTCCACATGTAGTACCTATATATGTAATATCAAAGCAATTGGACTTGCGGTTTTCAACAAGAAGTCGAAAATATCACTTTTTACCAAAAATTACAAAAATATTCACCAAAATTAGAGAATTAAAGATATCATTACAAAATGAACAAATCTGAGAGAGGTCCACATGTAGTACCTATATATGTAATATCAAAGCAATTGGACTTGCGGTTTTCAACAAGAAGTCGAAAATACCAAAAATTACAAAAATATTCACCAAAATTAGAGAATTGAAGATATCATTACAAAATGAACAAATCTGAGAGAGGTCCACATGTAGTACCTATATATGTAATATCAAAGCAATTGGACTTGCGGTTTTCAACAAGAAGTCGAAAATATCACTTTTTACCAAAAATGACAAAAATATTCACCAAAATTAGAGAATTAAAGATATCATTACAAAATGAACAAATCTGAGAGAGGTCCACATGTAGTACCTATATATGTAGTATCAAAGCAATTGCACTTGCGGTTTTCAACAAGAAGTCGAAAATATCACTTTTTACTAAAAATGACAAAAATATTCACCAAAATTAGAGAATTGAAGATATCATCATGAAATGAACAAATCTGAGAGAGGTCTACCCAAGGTACATATACACCAAGTATCAAAGCATTCAGGCTTGTAGTTTTCAAGAAGAAGTCGAAAAAGTAAAACATTGACACGGACGACGACGGACAATCACTCATATGATAAGCTCCGCTCGACAAAGTCGACAGCGGAGCTAAAAATGGCATTTTTACACTGGTAAATATATTTCATATCTTAAAATTCTGCCCTGTGACATGGAATGTATTATTATTGACAATTCATATTATTATTACACTTCTCAAAAAATTTAAACATAATTTAGTGAGTATCCTGAGTGATTATAGTTTTTCAATATATACCATTTATGTACGGGTTTATTTTTATTTTGTTAAATCATGGTCAACGAGAGAGGTTCTATAAAATCCAAAAGAATTGTATAAAACACACAGATCAACATGCAGACATCAGTGTTATGGCTTCTGCGTGCCCGCAAAACTCACCCGCAGATACGCTTTTGAGGTACCTGAACATACCTCTATATACAATAGAAAGTTTGCATGTTCAATAATATCCTCAGTAGTACACAATTTGAACTCAAACTGCCTTAACAAACATTGCATCACAATATTCTCTTTCAAAAGTTCTACTTAATTATAATTAATCATAGTGTCGGACACATTCCATAGCATTTTTTGTGTTCATACAATGTACATGTAGTTGGTACAATTAATGGTTTTAGAGAAAATTGTGCGACATAATGCCAGAAATGGGCATTTTTGAAACAACTTTCATAGGAATCCATGTGAATGCATTATTTTATACCCAGAATCTACTTATAATTCATGACAGAAATATCTTTCTTATAATAACATACTATTTTTTCACTATATGTCACCAATATGGAATATGAGAAAATGTTATCCCTACAGAAATTAACCAATGGTTAGAAATACTGAGTAGCATTTTATCCTCACAATCACCCAGTCATGGTAAGATTGAAAAGAAATGAAAAAAATGATAAAATAGTCACAGCTGGGCTAGTCTTGGTTTGAACTTGCAAAGGCATCAAATGCTTGGATCCAAACCAATTTGCCT
Organism: Saccoglossus kowalevskii; assembly: GCF_978046115.1. Lineage (NCBI taxonomy): Eukaryota > Metazoa > Hemichordata > Enteropneusta > Harrimaniidae > Saccoglossus > Saccoglossus kowalevskii. Next base: position 10,752,122 of record NC_140646.1, read on the forward strand.
TGGTTCCCATCATTATTGCCAGTCTTAATTATTCCTATAAACGCTATAGAATTTTTTGAGAATGGGTACCCTTTATGTAAGTCCCAGCCCTGCATGGGTAAAGCTGACAGAGAAGTGTTGAACAGCCTGCAGCTGTGTAAAATGGTGGACATGGGTATTATTCAAAATGTTAATTATTTTAATTTAAAAGTGTTGAATTTAATTAATAATAACCACTATCGTCAATCAAATGAATTATGACATAAATTATGTTTTACACAGTTTTTTGTCAGCTAACATTTTTTGTGAGCTAAATATCCAGAAAACCCCACAAAACATTGCAAACAGGACGGGAGATCGTGGTTGAAGAGTAGAGCACCACGAGAGCACAATAGATGTATAATGTGTAACACGAGAGAGTGTAAATATATCGTCAAGCAGATACAAATTTTAAAAAAATCGTATGGAAACAAACCCACCCCCTCAGTTTTCTTATCTGTTATCCCTCATCGTTGAATTACAAGTCTGGCACAAACAAATAGAATGAAACAAAGATGGCCTTTCAGCACAAACCATTAACCAAAGTCAGCACAGTGTCTTATACAAGACATGTAAAAACTCACCATGGTGAAAAAAAAATTCCCTTCTATATGTGTCGCTAGCAAATTGTTTCACCAGTGTCTCAAAAGCATGAAATATATACAGGAAGTGTATGTTACTGTGTCAAAGGTCACCGGGCATGCCCAGATAACTCGCTATACAGCATGGCCAGTGCCGGTGATGGCTTGAATAATAAAGAAATTCTTGAACAAAGACATCGAAAGGAAAGAAAGGAACTTCAAAGTAAGTATATTGTTGTATGAGTCGAATGAAATGTGATTCAAATTACGTCTTTGTTTTGTAGAGAAATCCCCCAAATCAAAAAGCACGATGCCCCCATGCACCAGCGGGTGTTCCGAGAGATGATCATACCGGAAGTAATAGCCCTGCGTTGATCAGGCGGACTAAATGACATTGCGAGTATGGACATTGCCTGTCCGTGTGATACTAACCCCGACACACAGTCTATGCACACAAGCCACGGTACTTTGAACCCTTTGTGGGCCCAGTCAAGAAAATAATGAATGTGAGATTCATCATCGTCAAAACCATGGCAGTGTTGAAGCACAGTCCCTCTATCACCTGTGGTTGAAGATATGAAGTTAGTAGGTTTGATTTCATGGTAAAATGTTGTGTAAATTCGTTGCACTTGTGAATCCTGATTTATCACCGTAAGTGATATTTTCGACTTCTTGTTATTTGAGAACAAATATGGTGACTTCCAGCATCAATGTACAGTGTTCTCCCCAGGCTCAGAGGCAAGCATGGCGGTCTAATTTGCATGCTAATTTGCATACTAATTTGCATATTTTTCAGGATTCACTCTCACAAAAACAAACATACAAGACAGTATTAAAATGTATGAGAGACTTTATTTAAATTACATAATACTTTACATAATATACACAATGTACCATAATTTGACAAGATCGTCATTTAATGTGAACTGTTCCATAAAACTTAGTCTAAACTAATCCTTCTGACTTTGTTGTGCTCCAAACACTGGCTGCCTTACTGTAGTTAAACTCGATCGTCATAGACTTGCACGGGACTTTGTTCCATAAAGAAGATCCACTCTTTGCAATCATGTTGTGCTTTGAGCATTAACTGCACAACATTCCTAGTGGGAAAAAATGATAAATAATAAAAAAAAACAATGAAGATTGAGGTTCAAATAAATGTAAACATAACGATTGAATTGTGCCACGATCGGGAACCCAGTGCCGTATGGATAGCATTTCGTCTGCAAAACATGTTGTTTACATGTTGGTTTTGTCAGGTCAACGACAAGGAGACTCAAGAATTTCGAGGAAAAAAAACATGAGGTCACTATTCAATTAAAATTAAAACGTAACAATAGAATTATGTATACAAATCAGGATTCAATCGATCATAGCGCGTGATGATAGCAGCTGTCGTTCGCAAGACGTTGACAGGCCGCCATCTTGGAAATACCTACACAGGTCAACATGTGACCGGAAGATTACAAAATTCGATTTTTTTTTTGCTTGGACAAATTATAACATACGCGTACCCATTAATCTATGAAGATATCCATAAATAATCTAAAAAAAGTTGACAGTAACGAGTGATGTTTTTTTTTCATGTCGTGTCTATACCAGCCTCGTGTCTAAGATGTTGATTGAAATCGGTGTAGGCCTACCATGTTCGGTGTTCTTACGATCGGCAAAACATACACACACTGGCATTTTTAGTCCCCGTTCGGACGGAGTCCGAAAACGGGGACTTATGTTTTGCCCTGTGTGCGTCCGTCCGTCTGTGCGTCAGTGATCACCTGTATCTCGAACATGCATGGACCGATTATGTTCAAACTTCACTCATACATCACACATTATATGGGACATATGCACATGCATTTTTTTCATGATCCGATTAACGATAGCCGAATAGCGGCCATTTTAAGGCCGAAAATGCATCAAAATCGCACATTTTCACCATTCCGGACCCGGATCTCAGTTATGCATGGACGGATTTCGTTCAAATTTGGTACATACATTAAACATAATAGGACCTTGATGCACGTCATTTTTTTTTTCGGATCAAGTTCGAAATGGCCGACTGGCGGCCATTTTGTTTTAAAGAATTCAGTTCTGGATCCGTATCCGAGACGTGTCTGGATTGATCAAGTTCAAACTTCACACACACAAGGTACATCATGTCACAAATATGTATGTGCATTTGTTCCATGATCCCATTAACGATAGCCAAATGGCGGCCGATTTAAGGCCGAAAATGCATTGAAATCGCACATTTTCACCATTCCGGACCCAGATCTCAGTTATGCATGGACGGATTTCATTCAAATTTGGTACATACATTAAACATAATAGGACCTTGATGCACGTCATTTTTTTTTTTCAGATCAAGTTCGAAATGGCCGACTGGCGGCCATTTTGTTTTAAAGAATTCAGTTCTGGATCCATATCCGAGACATGTCTGGATTGATCAAGTTCAAACTTCACACACACAAGGTACATCATGTCACAAATATGTATGTGCATTTGTTTCATGATCCCATTAACGATAGCCAAATGGCGGCCGCTTTAAGGCCGAAAATGCATTGAAATCGCACATTTTCACCATTCCGAACCCGGATCTCAGTTATGCATGGACGGATTTCATTCAAATTTGGTACATACATTAAACATAATAGGACCTTGATGCACGTCATTTTTTTTTTTCAGATCAAGTTCGAAATGGCCGACTGACGGCCATTTTCTTAAAGAATTCAGTTCTGGATCCGTATCCAAGACATGTCTGGATTGATCAAGTTCAAACTTCACACACACATGGTGCATCATGTCACAAATAGATATGTGCATTTGTTTCATGATCCGCTTAACAATAGCTGAATGATGGCCATTTTAAGACCGAAAATGCATTGAAATCGCACATTTTCACCATTCCGAACCCGGATCTCAGTTATGCATGGACGGATTTCATTCAAATTTGGTACTTACATTAAACATAATAGGACCTTGATGCACGTCATTTTTTTTTCCCGGATCAAGTTCGAAATGGCCGACTGGCGGCCATTTTCTTAAAGAATTCAGTTCTGGATCCGTATCCAAGACATGTCTGGATTGATCAAGTTCAAACTTCACACACACATGGTGCATCATGTCACAAATAGATATGTGCATTTGTTTCATGATCCGCTTAACAATAGCTGAATGATGGCCATTTTAAGACCGAAAATGCATTAAAATCACGTATTTTCACAATTCCGGAACCAGATCTCAGTCATGCATGGATGGATTTTGTTCAGATTTAGTACAATGTGTTGTACATATGCAGGTGCATTTCGGTCATGATCTGCTTTGAATGTATATGTCACTCAAATATGAACGGAACGGGGACGTGTCATTGACAATGACTTGTATTTCTAAAATTACGAAATCTTACCTGAACAATTGACCTTAACCAGGGAAATGTCTTTTTCCACGACTCATCAAAACCAGCCTCACGCCGTTTCTGTGTTTCTACACGCTTCCGTTTCTGTGCTGTGCTAGCGGTGATTGTACGTTTTAGCCGGGCGGCATCACCTTTTTTTCCTTTACATGTTTTGTCATATAGCATCTCGGTGTTTGCAACTTGAGTGACAAATTGTTCCCCATTGACAGCGTCTGTACTTCACACGTGTTTAACAATGGGACTGTTTAATTTGTCCAGGCAAGTTCAAACCGCCGTGGCGTAGACGGTGATAATTTATGCAGTGCTACATGTGAGCGGGTCAAATGGACGTAAACAATGCATCCTATTAGCATGGCGGTGAAGTTGTAAGCATGGCGGTCCGAGCCCAAGCGTGGCGGCGGGGTCGCCAAGCATAGCGATGCCGCCATGCTTTGTTCTATGTGGGGAGAACACTGATGTAGTTGTATCAAGTCGCTGCCGTAGGGAGATACTCCTTTGTATCGCTTACCAACATTGTATTGTACTTCTTTCCATAATGAATTACATATATACACCTTTGGAAACGGTGCACTTTCACCCCACCCTTCCCAAATTACGACGCTATCGATGTCTATGTATGTAGATGACTACTGCGTTGTGTAAGGGCTTCTCGTACGTAAAATGGGGCACATTCCCAGTAAAAATATCTATTTACACTGTACAAATGAAATGAATCGACATGCGATGATTAATAAAACAATTTGACAATTGGTGTTTCATTTGTCCTCCACACAATGATTTGTTATGACGGTGATTTGTTATGAGGGGTATTTTTTCCCGGCCCTTTTCATCGGAAATTACGAATTCATTGGCTCTAATATATCCTAGTTTACTTTAGTTATTTCATCCGAGTATTCTGTACATTGTTTTTACCTAGCAAAGGAAACAATCAGTGTCTGGCTTTGTTATATTTACACTACTGCAACACCTTATGTGGGCCCCCAGCGTGAGCCTTGTGTTTCATTATTTTTTTCATTGAATATTACACAGCACGATATCCCTCAAATCGAAAGGCACATTTATTGCTCGAGTTACTGTTCCTATTAAGTTAAGCCATGGAGCAAAAATGAAAATATGGTTAAGCTGAATACCATGCTTCATGTGGAATGTATAGACCGTGATGTCAGCATTAACTACTGGATGCACAGTGGAAACCACTGGGGCAACGCCACGCTGACCGGCGTCTCCTGCCTGATAAAAAAAACATGCGGGACGGGCTGCAGGGTTTTAATTAAGCCGTCGTTGATGTTTTCAAAACAAAAATTAGCTAATAGGTTTTGTTTCGAGCCACTTAAAATGTCCTGTGTGCATTTTCGTTTGGTACACATCACGTGCGACGTGCCCCCAGATAGTGTCGTAATTTTACCATGTCGATTCGCGGGATATAAAAACCAATCGAAGGGCTCTAAAGATTGTGATACCTTCCTTATAATATATGTAACTAAAAATAAATGAATATAATATTTATTGACACACATATTGATAGTGGTTTGAATTTTAGATATTTAGATTGTGATTGTTTGCCAGAAATTTACATAGTTGTTCTTGCTACTTTACGTTTTCCGTGTTAATTAAATTCTTAAAATATTTTTAAATGCCCTATATAGACCTGATTAGTTTTCAGTTGATATCTATGTATATTAATTAATTATCTAATTTGCCCATTTTCAACTTGTTAATAACTTTATCTCACAAATTATTGTATATATTCTACTTAAACTTTGTACCTAGTTGCTCTTGGATAAGGTGGCTCCTTATTTAATAGATTAATTCATTACGTTTGATTTATCGGCCAATGCATGACTTAATTCAAACATCGATGATCGAGAGATGCTGAATTGTTTGAATTCACTATGTTCAATTACCCACCATAGACTCCGGTCAGTCAAAATGACTATTTTGAACTGTTGCTTTTTCCTGTCCGAGTTTCTAGCTTGGGTCATTGCCGCAGCCGCAGCATCCAACATTCTAGCTGGTAGGATAAGTTTTTCTTGTCTTTTTACCCTCGTGCCGTTTTCCCCTTTGTGTGTTATGCTTTCAACAACAAAGAAATTAAAACCTGGCGCCACTACGTAATCACATGTTGATTTCATGGCGGCACCTTTTACAACTGTAATTCGTTTTCCCTCATGCATGTCGTCTTTTATTTTTAATGTATTTAGAAATGGATAGATGCACTGGCAACGCCAGAGGCTCACCGCCGGTATTATCTCCTCAGTCTATGAGGCGGATTTGTACTCAGTGTACACAGCAATTGCAGGAATGGAACCTGCATACAAAGTGCTATCGCTGTTTTACATGCATTTGGGGTTCGGGTGTCTGCCCAGAGAATATTTGTAATCTGCTGGGGTTCGGAAGCCTGGGAGTCGTTCCAGCAGTATGTCAAAATAGCCGAGACTGACCGTGACGCTCGTTCGCGAAAAGGTCACGTGGCAAGTGCTGCCGGCAAGGCTGTGCCCCTGGAGGTCTTTCCTCCTATGGAGCCCGGCGCCGGTTTTGCCGCTGAAATGAGGGTATTAGTCGAAGGACTGTCAGAGCAATTTGCGTCCCTGGCAGGCAGAGTAGATCACCTGCAGGCAGAGCGAGCTGTCTCCACTGCGGCCTCTCGACCAGCAAGTAGGAAGAAAAACAGAAAGCACCGTTTGCATTCTAAACACGTCTCACGTCTCTTCCGGGACCCCCCCCCCCCCCCCCCCCCCCCGCTGATACGGGGGAGACCGAGGCTCAGGCTAGTGGCAACAGATCTCCTCGGGAACCTCAGACACATAACACCAACGGTGACGTGGGTAGCCAAGGCAGGGCGTTCGGGTCTGGACATACATTGCCCCCCCTCGCTTTCAACCAGCCAGGGTTCAACCGACCCTGTCATGAGACGCACTCTCGAACATGCTCTCACTCACATATTTAGGCTGAGAGGTGGCAGTTCGCTCGTGTTGGATACAGTGGGTACCCCGGGCGATCCCTCAGAGTCCACATTGCATAATGACTCGTTTAGTCGCGCCATTGGGGTGATGCGGAATATTATCAGTCCAGGTGACACTATGTATATTCCCCCACCCTCGATCCTAAAGCAGGCGCTTACGGTCGCTTCGACGTTGATGGGATCACAGGCGCCGAGATCCAGCATGTCTTCCCTGGTCCAGCCGAGCGAGTTGGTCAGCCGCACAAACGCGGTTTTATACGCGTGTGTTTTCGCCAGCGAACTGAGTCACGGGGTACCACAAACTTCTGTTTTGCTAGCCGGGTGAAGGGGGACGGCCGCATTCTCATCGACCCATTCTGAGACTATCCAACATGCCCTGAGGGCTACTACTGTGCAGCGGGACGCGGTTTTATATGCGTGTGTTTTGCCGGCAAACTGAGTCAGGGGGTATGCCACCGCCTCAGTTACGCAGGCTGGAGATCCTCCACCCTCTTTGATGGGGAGATAGCGGGGGCAGTCGCAGAGCTTCGGGGTGTGAACCAAATGGTTCAAGTCGAATCTGCTAGCCAGTTGGCCGTTGCCAAGGGGAAGCGGAGGGCGCCCCAAGCACAGAAAGCACAACGCCCTAGGATTAGCTCTGCAAAACAGAGTCATCCAGGAGGCAAGCGCTCGCACCCATCCACGGGAGGGAAGGGTAGCAGTGCGCCCCCGGGAAAGAGAGGACCAGATGGTGGCTCCTCCTCCTCGGGTGGTCATCAACCCCGGCAGCGGGGTAAGCATCATGTTTGACGCTTACCTCTGGGACGGGGGGGATGGGCCTGCGTTCGGCAAGAGATCAGGCTACAGCTTAGTAACCCCAGTGATCTCTGGGGAAGCTCAACTCACGGTAGAGGAGGACCCCCCCCCCCCTGCAACCGCCGAACCAATGGCCACAGTTCCCTGTCGCACACAGATTGCGCCGGTGCATTCCGGCTTGGAGACAGTGGGTAACTGATCCCTGGACGCTCCAGGTAGTCGCACACCGTTACAGAATACCACTGACATCTATCCTTCGCCCCTGTCAGTGCCCCCCCTCCCCGTCGGGGGCACTGCCCGGGGACCCCCACAAGGCTGAAGGAATCAGACAGGAAGTAGACAGTTTGCTAAGAAAGGACGTCATACACAGAATAGTTCAGCCGGCACTAAGTCTGGGCTTCTACTCAAATGTATTTGTAGTACCAAAATCTACAGGCGGCTCTGGACCTCAGCAGACTAAGCCAGTATGTGCTTCTCGATCGGTTCCGCATGGAGACACCATCCAGTGTCCTATTCTCCATCCACCGTCTCGACTGGCTAGCCTCTTTAGACTTATGCGACGCTTACCTGCACATACCGATGCACCCAGCGAGTTGCCCTCTCCTTCGATTTGCCCATCTGGGCCAAGTATTCAAATTTCGGGTGCTCCCCTTCGGGTTATCCACAGCGCCCTACGTGTTCACCAGAGTGATGAATCAGGTAGTACTGCTGCTCCACCAAATGTCGGTACACGTCAATCCGTACCTAGACGACTGGTTGATACACAACCCAGACAAGGGCTTATTAGCCAGACATGTAGGGCTTACACAGGATTTACTTCACCAGTTGGGCTTTCTAGTAAATCACAAGAAGTCCCGACCCGACTCAACAGTGTTTCTGGGCATGGAGTTCGACACCAAAGTAGGCCTGGTTCGCCCATCTCAAGCGCGTTGCTTAGCGCTTAGCAACCTAGCAGAATGCCTAGTCAGCGTTTCTTCAGTGTCTCTCCGAGAACTAATGCGGCTCATCGAAAAAATGACCTCTGTTCGAAGGGTAGTTCCCCAGGTCGCATTATGCAGCCGCCCGGTCCAAATGATAGTCGAAACACCGGTAGTACTGCCAGACATACCGGACTTGCTGTCCCAACTAGTCCCCCGCCATAGAAAACTCTTTGGGGTCAAGTCTAGCCGATTGTCCCATTATTAGGAGACTGTTTACTGCTTTCCATAATCAGAGGCCCAGGGCTCGTTCAAGGGGACTGTCCAATTGGGACCTGTCGGTTGTTTTATCAGCCCTAAGCAGACCTCCCTTTGAGCCCCTCGTTTCAGCGCCACTCAAGTTTTTGATGTGGAAAACAGTCTTCCTACTGGCCCTCGCTTCAGGTAGGCGCCGGTCAGAGCTAGGCGCACTGTCCTTCACGGACGGTTGTGCCACCTTTATGGACGATCAAGTTGTACTAAAGACACGAATCAGGTTTCTCGCCAAGAACCAAATCCCAGGACACGATCCCCATTCGATAGTCATCCCCCCGGCTGTCAAATATTGTCGGTCCGGAGGATCAGGAAGAATTGCTTCTCTGCCTGTTCCGAGCGCTGAGTTTCTACGAGAACCGTACTAGGTTTTCCAGACGGGGAACCAAATACATGTTTTTGTGTTACGGCCCTGGCAAACAGGATAAGCCGGCTTCCCCGACTTCTATCTCCAGGTGGATTACTGCAATTGTCCTGGAGGTCTATAATACACTATCCTCCTCAACACAGAGCTTGCAGAGACACCAAGTACAAGCGCATGAGGTTTGTGCGATTGCCAACTCACTCGTGTTAGCGTCAGGCGCCCTCCTCGAACACATTCTGAGGGCAGGCTTCTGGAGAACGCAGAACGTCTTCATCAACTACTACATAAGAGACACCCAATCTATTGAACAGGGTCTCTTCAGGTTAGGCCCTGTCGTAGCGGGACAGGCTTTGGTTACTGACCCAGTCCGAACGACCGCAGGGGCCCATGCGCATAGACGATAAGTCAGTCTCAGCATTCTTGCGGGCAGATTGTCTGTTCCACTAGCACTTCCTGGAAGCTCCCAGGTTTTGCTTCTCTTGACCTACGCCCTCATGCGAACTGTTTCGGTCCTACTTCAAGCGTATCACCCCCGAATTCGGCTTGGGTCTAGCTTTCTCGGGCGTACCGAACCCTGTCACCACAGCAGCATTGGCTTCTTGCTTCGGGGACAGCACAGGCAAGGTAAGACACCACCCTTCTTGGGTCTTAACTTAGGTTTTTGAGTTTGTTTTCATCCTGGACTGGGAAAAGACTTTCATCATTCTTCCTTTTTCTGTTTGCTCGGAAAAAACCGCCACCTATCGGTGTCTGACTCTGCCTACAGTTCATTTTGATTTTGTTCATTTTCTAATGATATCTTCTGTTCTTTAATTGAAATGAGCATTGCTAACAGCGGAGCTATCTCAGCCGCTAGGCTGCTTTTTTTATTTATTGATTTCAATGGAAATTGGAGTCAATGACCTCAAAATATTATACTAGTATATAAGATGCATGCAGCTGTAATTTTTGCCATAGAGGGTGCACTTTATATTCCAGCAATGTTACTACTTGTTCCTATGAAAAGAAGGATGTACCATAACAGATTTGTTTTGTTTATGTGAATTCCTTATTGATTACATAACTGTTGTTGTCTTTTCTACTACAGGTAAAATCCAAGCAATTAAACGTGGCGTACCAAAAGGAGACAAGAAGCTGAAGAAAGAAGCACAGATAGAAATCGCTAAATTAGAAGCTGAACTTCACCAGAGACAAGAATTAGAAGAACAGGAATTCAAACTTTCTACAGAATCCACTGGATTGGTGAGAAACATTTAATTGGTTTTTGCATCTTCTCAGAAACTATGGTAAATAGCGTGCAGTGTTCAATTATATAGGACACTGTACATCATTGCACACCACTGTACATCATTGCACACCACTGTACATCATTGCACACCACTGTACATCATTGCACACCACTGTACATCATTGCACACCACTGTACATACCTTAGTGGTGTTAGTAGGATTACAGGTATACTGAGTCAATTGTTGATCGATTTTACCCTAATTAGAATCATAATAATGCATTTAAGAAAAGTGCTTGTATATGTAAGGCAAAAACCTTCCTGTTAGTATAGTAAATACAGTATACACTTCACAATAATGGCCTCTATTATAGTGTATGTACATGTATATAGGTTTGTGAATGAATTGTACTGCAATATTGGCAGTAAGACCATGGTGATGCATGTAATAGGAAGGGGTAAGTCCATTATGATTGGAGGGACATGGCCAGGATAAATTTAGGAGGGGCGTGGTTATGTTGAATTGAGGAGGGTATGTGATTATAGTATCATTTAGGCCACATTCTCTCTCCACATGTATCTTATTTGCTTATACAGTGTGTCAATTGCCGACACTGATATACAGAGTTTCACTCTTCAGCACACGTTAATTTCATAACTACAGGTGAATGAGGTTGCTGCACATGTAGATAAGTTGTGTGTAGATGATGCAACAAGTGATAAACCGCAGCGGATATCCAAAGCACAGAGGAGGAAGGTAAGAATAGTTAAGGTGTAGGTTACAAAGTTGACAGCCATCTCAACATTGTCATTATTTTGGAAATGTAATTTCCCTTTCTCTTATGTTCATGCACACCATGTGCATTTGTTGTTTTTGTATAAATGAACAAATCTCATCTATGACCATCACTGTGGCCACGTTGTGTGGCTTTTATTCATCTATGACATGTGTAAGAATAATTCAAATTTTTTCAGAATAAAAAAGCGGCCAAGGATAAAGAGCGGGAAAAGCTGATAGCAGAGGGCGAAGAAGCCAATATCCATGGTCCAAGGAATGTTGAGGCACAGAAATTAAAAATGATTCTCAAAGAACGAGGACTTGGAATCAAAGAGGTAGGTTGGCGTCCACAGTGTTCAATGCTTACCACACCATAGTCACATATACACAATACTTTGTATGTCATGGATGTAACGCATGCTGACAATCTCACTTCATCAAAATTTACTATCATCAAATGTGTATAGCTCATTATTATTATGCATTGAAATTCTTTTAAAAGGAATGTTTTGATGTCACTACGACGCTATGACCTTTGTTTGTCCAGTTTTTAAGTTGGATTTCACGAATAACTCAGGATCTTGCAGTGAATGAAAAATGGTTTTATTTGACTCAAATCACTATTGTCATGTATGTCAAACTTATAACATGCTTACATGTATTTATTGAGAAGGACACAATTTGACAGTATAGTCCCAGCATAACCCCTAAGGCAGCACACTCACCCATTTCATATACAGATAAATTCTACATACAATGTAGTTGGCGCAGTTGGTATTGATGAAAAAAATTGATAGCTTGCGCCAGAAATTGTGCCACTTTTGTTATGTGGCAACTTGAAAGACCTTGGCATGACCAAACAAGCATTAATCTTGCCATGGACATAGGTCCATGATTATGCACTCAGAGGTACACTCTGATAAAGATGTTTTATCAGAGCTGAGTAAAGCAAGACTGTGAAAATATTCTATTTGAATCTTAATGATTTGGTGTAATGTACCAATTTAATGATAATTAACAGCAATGTACATGTATCATGGGTGACAATATTGTGCAACAGTCTGGGTTCTAATTTTCAGGGAGTAGTTATTTTCAAATTGTATTAATTGCATTCCTTTGTCCCAGGCTATTGCGATGTGAAGTCTATAATCTTTAGATGAGACATTTATATCTTTTGTTATTACCCTAATTCAGCTAGATTCAACACTATTCATGCCATTTATGGCAATTAATTCAGTAATTTGTCTTAAAAGACGGTGGTTGTCATGCTACGTATGTGCTGGATATGGATCTCATATGAAGAAAGATGGCAACTTTGATGGTTGCACAGACCAATAATAATAAAGGGAATGAATCTGTTAATTAGTTGGCTATCACTAAAAAATGTTCAACTTTCCCCCCAGATACCTTCTGATGGTCACTGCCTTTACAATGCTATACAAGATCAGTTATATACACAGGGCATTGAGGTAAGTTTAATGGCATACACAAATATCAAACAAGTCTAAAATTATTTCCAAACTGCAATTTTTGCTGTATTTTAAATCTGATCATCAGACATGACTTTTACAGTTAAACAGCCATGTCCACTATCAAGTGTGGAATGACCATTACACTTTGAATTATGATGACTGCTTCACTGAAGTTAGACTTTTTCAATGATGAAAACTGAACAATAAATACACCAACGGTTATCAAAATTTTGCGAGACGTTTTCCATGGGTGGACATAATTTGTGAAGGGGGCTTGCTATTTTTCTATATCATGCATGTATGTACTTCTAATAGTATTGTAATTACAACAAACTCAATCAGTTCTGCTCCAGAGATATCCAGAATCCATGTTTGTTGAGGATACACCATTCAGTTTCTATTCCTTCTTTTTCTAGTAATGAACATGGTAATCTGTCAATGTATTACTCAAACGTGCTTTAAAACACCTAGGCAATAGAATGCACCCCTTGATCTCTTAAGATTGTAAAACATTCCTATATTTGTATTATATACTATGACTAGCCAGTCATTTATTTGCTGAGTATTTGTGTGTATTAAGCCATTTCATATGTTTTTTTCATCGAAATGTGGTAATTACTATCAATATAATATAATATGATTTGATTTTTTCAGATGTATACTTTATCAAAATTACGACAGCTCACATCAGATTACATGTTATCCAATTGTGATGATTTCCTGCCATTTCTCATCAACCCAAACACGGGTGATCTGTTAACACATGGTAAGTCAAAGCTGATTATTGACTCCTAATCTACAGTTTCCAGGTAATACTGACTGCTTTTTGTGATAATTACGTCTTAACACATTGCCGGCTGAGGCTGCATATTGGCATCCATTTCAGATATATGTGAAATATTTGTTTTAAATAATGTCAAATGAATATTGTATCAAAAGTTTAAAATTGACAGACATCTGACTGTCTTATTTATTGAAAGCATGATCTTTGTATGCTCTTTCAGAACTGTCTTTCAGGGACTTTTAAATTTTAATATACTCTACACAAATAGTTAATATTGAGGTTTTATGTTCACCAGATGAGTATGAACAATACTGTAATAATGTCACTCACACAGCTGCCTGGGGAGGACAACATGAGGTTAGTTACTATATATTATTACATATGTACTGCAGTTTATTTTGATTGGTCCCTGAAATCAAAATCGGTATTTCCACAACCCATATGCAAATGAGGTCTGAGAGCAAACAAAGTAGTCCATTCAGGAGTACAGTTTTTCGGAATAAACAATATTTAGAAGTACGATATTTTCCCCTTGGGGTACATGAATATACTTGCCGAGTGAAATGAAATTTGAACAACAGTAAAGGTACTTTTAGACAGTCACTTATTTTGGCCCAAACTAATTTGCATATCACCCATGCAATAATGTTTTCGGTATTTTCACGGTCGATATGTAAATGAACATGGTATTTTCATTGGCTACCGAACTATTTTTATTTTGTAAACACATTTTCGTCTGCTATTTTTATCCAGTTCAAATCGTCCAACAACATTTTTGGCATGTCAGGTGTACATCACATGGAATACTACAATTGGGAGAACTTAATGTATATTGACCACCTGGAAACTGAGTTTTATAAACTTTGAAGGGCTCTCAGAAGATCGACCAGCAGTAAAATCAGCGATTACTATGCAGCCGCAACCATCAACATCGAGATACCAGGTTTCTGCTGGTGACGTTGCGGCGTTACTCAGTTCCAAATAAAAATTACCAACGCCAAAAGAGCAACATTTTAACCGGTAATCAAGACTCAGTCAATCCATGACCAGCAAGCAACATCACACACGAAGTTGTAGCGTGCAGCTAAGCGACAACCGCTGTCGACAAAAGTCATCCCGTCTGTGGAGTACCGCAGTTGCACGGCATGTTTGCCAATGCACAGTTCTGTGGCGGAACTTTTAACTTCAACATAAACTGTGTATCATAGTCGTCCAGTTCAAGTTCTGGTTCTGCCGTGGTACCAACTAAACGTCAACGAGTTATTTATTCGGACAGTGACTCAGATTAGACGTCTGATTATTTTAATTTCAAACAAACAGTGACTCGCGTTCTCCGGGCGCGTTCTACACTGACACGCGCTGCTAGGGCGTAACACTTATATTGGAACATATTAATGGGCAATGGGGTTCCCCGACCTAAATTCCATCCCGGTTTGCACGTTCTTTCTTTAATACGAAATAATCAAGTATGGAACATATGTAATAATAACAGAACCCCACACACTCCCTGTGGCTTTCGTTGCGTATGGAAGTTATTTTCACTCGAGATGCGGTGTATTCTGCTGTACTTTCACTCGCTCGTGAAAGTACGGCCGCAGGATACACTGCATCACTCGTGAAAATAACTTCCATACGCAACGAAAGCCACGGGGAGGGTGTGGGGTTCTGTCATAGAATAGTATAGTCAAGTCCCATGTGGTAGTATGTACTCGTATGTATGTATGTATGTATGTATGTATGTATGTATGTGTGTCTGTTCCATTGTTATCTAAAGAACCACTTCAGGGATTTTGATGATTTCCATAATAATATATCAGTATCACTTAATTTTTTGTGTTAATTTACTTTTGTGTTAATTTACTTTTCAATAGTTCTCTCGCTAAATTTGCTAAAAAGACATGCTTGTGAAAAAGACATGTTTTACAGTATGTGCCCTAGAATAATACATAGACCTTGTTAGATTTTGGTTTAAATCTATGTGTAATAATTGCTCAATTTGCATAATAATTTTCTTTCCACTGTATATCTCAAAAAACAATTTATAAGTACCTAGGACGTTTCTAACGAGCTGATTAGTTTTGAATTGAAATTCAAGCATACTAATTGGCTAATTTTTATATTGTTATAGAGAAAAACACTCAGATAAAAACAATGACCACTGACGTTTGTTTATTTACACACATTGTATTTTAGCCATTGATTTCAGAAATCATGGTGAATTGGTTCAATTATTTTTTCATGATCCATGATTGTTGTTTTGCTCTGTATGGCTGATAGTAAGTAAGGTGTCTTAATTGTCATTAACAAAATCCAGTTAAACATCAGTAAAATATTACCTATGGTACGTTTTTACCTGAAATCAAAGATGAATTTGATGTGAACTCTCTTTATCACGATTAGATAAAAGCATTATCACATGTATTACGAAGACCGATAGAAATCATACAAGCGGATGCTCCAGTGTTAACTATAGGGGAGGAATTCAGTAATGCAACAACGCAATCATTACTTTTATCGTAAGTATGTGTCTATATATTTGGAATGAAATATATGGTATGTCTGATGAATGTTGTATTATTTCATTTCATTTGCCTGTGCAATGCCCACCCTCACGTCCCATTTTAGATCTGTGTCCCACTGAAAAGGGTATTTATTGATTTTTTAGCTGAACATGATTACTCATATCCAAGTAAATGTGGGATATTTCTCGTGTTGTAGCCACGCCCACCTATCGTGAAACGGTCAACTGTTTCCAGATTTCCGACTCTCGCCGAAAGTGCGCCACCAAATGACAAAATGTTAGAGGAAGTCATACCCCTGAGCCGTAATAACAGGTCGTTCATTATACTTTTAAACGATATACATTTTTTGGTCGGCGTTTTTTCTTTTTTTTTGTCTATTTTTTTTTTTTTTTTTTTTTTGAGAGAGTATTTAGATGTTGTGTTGTGGGCAGTTGCAGTGAAACGTATAGCCATAGTGTATGTATTCACATGTTTCTAATCGATTCGAAGGTGCGACATCACTTAACCTTAGATTCATTCAACTGTCCTCGTCCATAAAAAAAACGACTAGGTTTAAAGAGAAACGCCGACAACGTAAACCTGGCGTAACACTTTTGAAAGAAATAGATTCCAGCCCATGATCACCGAGGCGGATTTCAGAAGAGAGAGAGACGTCCGGCAAGTGTTTCAAATCAGTTGACTTTTTTTGCGATCCTGATTATCGTTTTATAGAGACCATTTAGTCCCTGTTAAGTAAAAGGTAGCAATGATTTTGACAGTGACACAAAAACGAAGCGTCGGACAAACAGGAAATTACACAGCCCTTACACACTGCTAACTGTTTTCATTTTCGAAGTTTCTGAATTGTTTGGTGATTGGTGTTGAATGTCGAATTCACACCTCTGTTCTTTTTTACCTCCATGCTTGCAGCTTGATCTGCGTAATAATTTATGAAATAAGAATCCGGGCTTGGTCAATGTGTTTCCACCAAATAAAGTTTTAATACGATGTTATAATTATGACAATCACGCCGTGGATCACGCTAACTCGAATCCACTCTGAATTTATCTGTATGTGTGTCGATCTCAATTATTTTTGTTATTCAATTAAACGCCGCTTTTAACGCACTTGCCCTCGCCGTGACCTGACGCGTTCGCCTATTTCAACAAAATGTCTATTTATTTCCACGCGGCTGTCATTTATTTAGTAACTGTGATTTGTCGTTTTTTTAATTATTTCAGAGTGATCACTATAGTCTAATGTTTAGAATGTCAAAATGTGTTCTCTTTTATTTTAATTTTGAAAGTTTTACTCAGATGATCAATGAAATAAAACAGTGTAGTGACATGCCTAGCAACCTGCTAAATACACTACAAACGTGCGCCGGTGTCGGTGACGATCATGATGACCAGCTACACCAGAACGGACATATTTCGCATCTAACTCAACCCCATGCAACAAAAATTGATATTGTGTGTTCATTATGGTCCATTCTTCCTCGACGAACAAGTACATAAGTGACAATATAGTCAAAGACGAGAAAACTGCACAAGAAATTTGCCTTATTTACACGTATCGGCAATGCAAGCTGCCATGCGACTTCCCCTTCCAACGTCACAAGGGGAATTTCTGTATGCAAATGAGAAGCTAATGAGGAGCCTTGTTTTAAAATACACAAAAATAAAGTTGCCGTAGACTGAGTTTAAAACACATTTTTTCACTTAACAAAAATAATTCATGCTTAGAAACATAAAAATTAATAATATTTATGTATCAATTGATAATTTTAGGCGTGAAAATAGCAGCCATTTCACAGGCACTTTAATATATGTATTGTAGTGCCTGGGATTCTCGTGACTAAATCTATCATACCTCTCGTGGAATCCCCGAAAGATCATATCTTATTGTAACCATTGTATCTTATTGTATTATATTTTCAGATATCACAAGCACGTATATGGACTTGGTGAACACTATAACTCAGTTATATCAAAAGATCTACTGGATGGTGATGAGGAAGAGGAGTCATAGCAACGTCCATTAGGCTAAACCATTATTTATTATAGGGGTAGAGGGGCAATAGATACAAGGACTGACATCAACACCAACTGAAGATACTATGATCACATTTTATTTTTTGAATTTTTGTTGTTGAACTTTCTTTAAATGTTGCTACAAGGCCATGTCCCATAATTTTCATCATAACACTAATTTTTTTTGTTTTCACTCTTCCATTGTTTTTCTTGTATTATTATGATTTGTGCGAATAAGATGAATTTTAAAATAAAATGGATTTGATGCGAACAAAACTGTTATGTGATAAATGCTTAAGTTTCTTGCAACCTGCTTGATATGCAGAAAACACATAGTTGCTGTCGACATATGCAGAAATATAGCTACTGTAGAATACTTTATTTTATCGCGAATTAATTTTCAAAGAAAAGACATTTTGGTTGTTTTGTATGGAATTTATTTTCACTGATTTTTGATAAATTTAATCTAAAATATAGGAAAAAACGGTATATTCGCTGGATTTTATTTTCACTGAATCATTCCTTCAGCCAAAATAGTGAAAATTAATTCCAAGCGAAAATAAAGTATTTTACAATATTTCATATTTCCTGTCTCCAATATCGACATTTTTGCTGGCCAGGGTCTGTATCAACAGTCGCCTCATCACTATCCCATGCTCAGCAAGAATGCTCAATTTGACTTTCCAACATTTTGTTTCATTGGAATTGGCTACGCCAACTCTGATTGATGTTATGCAATTCTATTTCTGAAAACATAACTTTGTTTCTTATTTTCTCAGGTTGTATCTAGGTTGGTACTTCCCAAAATATTTCAGTTCAGTACCGTATTCAACATTTTGAATATCTGTCCTTTTTAAGTTTAAAGATGATTTTGAAATAACCCCAGATTTCACAGTAATTCTACCTAATTCGTATACTGGAGTTTTGTCACAAATACTACCTTGCAAAATTTATTTAGACATATCTTAGTGGCACTCTAAATTAGGTAGTTTTATAATTATTCAATGACATACTTAACAATAAATATCTAATTTAAAATGTTTGCAAATATTTAACAGTTGCCCACAGATGTAATATAAGACTATTACTGTATAGGGCTTAATTATTCACTTTTTCCCCCCATTTCAACAAAGTTTGAAAACAGGGACTTTTAATTTGGTCTCCGTCTGTCTAGAGTCGTATTTCAGAATCTATCTCGACCTAATCCATTAATTTATTGCATGTGCCTAGCACTTATGTGGCACGTATGCATATGTAGTGATTCAACCCAATATGGTCAACTGATAGCCATTTTGTTTTTTGAATTGCTTTGTCAGTTTTTGTTCAAATTCTGTACCTACATTATACACGCTGCAATGCATGTTTCTACTGATTTGTTTTGCAATCAGTTTCAACATGGCTGACTAGTAACCATAATGTTTTTTTGAAAATGTATTGTTAACATAATTTTTATGTCCTATATGTTGGGATATACATGTCCATGACAATTAGTTTCACAATCGTGTCAAAGACAGTTGACAGCTATTTCTTTTTTTGCCATACTGTTATATCTCATTCACCATTGTACCATTTTAATAAATGTATCGCACATGACTTGTAAATGAAAGTGTTCATTTTGTAATTTGATTAAAGATGACAGCCTGGCTTGTAGAGATGCATGTGCATGATGATTTTTTTAATGATCGGATCAAAGATGGTCTAATGCCAGTAATTTTCATTTTTGGCCGTACTACTAAATCTATGATACCCATGTAAAGTCTCATATTTTTGTCATATTCATCATAATATATATCTTTATGTTTATTTGTAGGAAGATCCAAAGGTTGTATTCAATGTTGATAGTCAAATAATCAAAATAATAATAAATAATATAAAAAAGATGTACATAGATCATTCAGTTTAACAAGAATGAGTCTGGTTGTAAATTAATTCATCAATGGCAAGTTTTTTTCTTGAGATAAATAATATCTCGTTCAAAAGATTACGAGTACCCATACACTTCATATGTGAGTAAACTTTAACTGACACTCCAAGTTGTATATTCTCAAAGATACAATGTATATTCTTGTGACACGTTCATGTTTTACTTGTGCTTCGTTGTGCCTTAATTTCTCGCCATGAAAACATTGGTAGAAAGAGTGTCATTGGGTAACACCACAACAGTTAGACTGGCACACATAATACTGGAGACATGCAATTTACATTTGGTTTGGATTGGAGTTTGGATACAAAAATTGCATAACTATGAGAAATATAAAGATTGTAACCATATATGTATTGATTGCATATTTAGAAGTCTTGTAATAAATCAGATTTTTTTTATACTAGATTAGTTAATTATTCACTCTCAATTTAATACTGACCATACACTACAAATTGCCATGTCACATGACCAGTTATTTGCGTATCCAATTTGATTGCATATTATAAGTAGTAATACATGTCAATAACAATTTAATATGTGATTATTTAAAAGACACATTTGCAGCCATCTTGCTTTTTTGCCATATTATCTGGGACATGAATAACATTTCCTCTAATTACAACATTAAAAATAACTTGTTTTCACTTATTTTTATTAATCATTTGATATATTGTTTCATTCACAAAACAATGAAATTTAAACCTAGTAAAAATAATAAATATCAAAGCTGCTAAAATTTAACTAAATATTTCACCTTTTACATCCTTAAAAAGGTGATTACTATCCATTCTGTTTTCTTTGCTTTAATGTATAAACAGCATTTTCTTCAAAACTCTTTAGTATAATTCAATCAAACTCTGCTTTTTGATCATAAACATGTTTATTCGGCTCTATAATTTGCATAATCTTTTCAAAAGGTTGAAACATGTCATAAACATGATTATTTGTAATGTGCTTCTGTTAATATTGATGTACCTGTGTAGCAGTAGTCATAAACAATTTATTTTACCCGAATGAACCACCAGCAACTGAAAACTATGAACAAGTCATCTTTCAGAATTTCTCGCATTGATCTAAATGATGGACCACAAGTTCACATCTAGACACATTTGATTTGGGTGGAAGTAAGGCCATTTAATGCTGTTCGTGTGAAGTAGAATCACGTTTGCACATGTTTCTAGTAAAATTGGGGCTGGCATTACTACAACAGTGCCTTATGTAATGATATGTACATTTTAAGTCACGATATATTGTGTTGTTTAAGGTGAAATAAAAAGAAAACTGGGATATATATTGATATTTCTATAAAGTTTAACTACTCAATTTGTATAACGATTAACTGCACAGTTTGCATGTTATTACTCTACTAGCAGTGGTCAATTGTCACAATTCTAACTCATTGAAAAACATTTGATAAATGTTGGATTTGGTCAATCAATTAACATTGTTTTTATACTTCCTTTAATAGTCGCCTAAATATCTCTGTGGACCATGTTATATTAATATCCAGTACGCAATTTTCTCAATATAGTCTCTGTATACAACAATGTGTTCTTTTACAAACATAAGGCACGAATTAAATTTTTTTGCTTTGAATACAACTAACTTTGACCCTATACTTGTAATAGAGCGTGTAGTGCATAGCATACAGTATTCATAGTTCTCTGTACTCTGTACTCTGTCAAACTTGCTACCTTATTTGATTGATGTGCAGTTCTCATTCATGATGGTCGAATTCACTACGTTCAATTACCCACCATAAACTCCGGCCCGTCAAAATGACTATTTTGAACTGTAGGCATTAATCAGCAATTCTGCCAATGACTGAGAGATAGACTCTAGGTCAGGGGAAGCCCCATGACCCCAAGATTCTTTTCCCTTACGTCATGAACCATGTGACCGAGGCCATATGGCGGCGTCATTACGGCTGGCTAATCACTCTGATTTTTTCTCCGCCTCGAGTAGAGATGAAGTCTAGCGAGCTCTGCCTGGATCGCTTGCTTTTTTTTGTCTGGGCTTCTACCTTGGGTTGTTGCCGCTGGGCATTGTAGCTGGTAGAATAAGTTTTCCTTGTCATTTTTACCTGTGTGTCGTTTTCCTCTTTCTGTGTAGCATTTTTCACAACAAAGAAATAAAACCCGGGCGTCGTAGCTTAATCACGTGTTGATTTTGTTACGTCACCTTTCCCTACTGTAATTCGCTTCCCTCATGCATGTCGTCTTCATTTTTGGCTTGATCTACGTATTTAGAAATAAATAGATGTAATGACAGCACCAGGACTCGCTGCCATTTTTTGGTCTCTCCTGTTTTCGAATCGACTGTGCAGTGGTTATAATCAGAATTTACCAGCATAGAACCCGCATCGGATATGCTTTTTGCCGTGGCTGCGTGCAGGGTTCAGGGTTTTTGCCTTGAAGGCATGTGTTTTTCACTGGAGTTCTAAGGCCTGATATTTTTTTTCAGAGCCATCAAATCGCTGAGACTGACCACGTATTTACGTATTTTCACAGCATGGTTGCGCGTCCAGTAAAAATCGGTTAAATTGAGTTGTGTGTTTGGCATGAGTGGAAAGTCCTCACACTCGGCTACCGGTGATTCGCCTACCGGGACGTCGAGTAGGAGGCCCGACTTAGGAGGTACCGATATTTTTTCGGCCTCCCCCCGCTGATGGGAGGGCATCCTCACAGTCTGTGTTTTCAGGCGGAGGTTTACCCGATTATACTGGCTACAGCGAGGCTGTGCCCATGGAGGTCTTTCCTCCTATGTGGCCTGTTGCAGGTCCCTTAGTGGATTCTTCTTTGCACGGCGCCGGGTTTGTCTCCTAGTTGAGGGCTTTGGTCAAAGGACTGTTGGGGCAAATTGCGTCCCTGGCAGGCCGGGTAGATCAGACGCAGTCGGAGCGAGCTGTCTCCACTGCGGCCCCCTGGTGGACAAGCAGGAAGCAACACAAAAGCATCGTTTGCATTCAAACATGTCTCTTCCGGGGTACCCCCCGTTCCCAGCCGTAGCTCTCCCACTAATTTGGGTGCCGAGGCTCAGGCTAGTTGCACCGGGTCTCCTCTGGGGCCTTGGGCACTGAATGCCAACGGGGTGCTGGCCTCTGATCTCGGGGCAGGGCTTTCAGGGCAGGGCACATGTTGCACCCCCCTACTTTCAGCCAGCCAGCCAGGGTTCATCGCGCAGTAATGGTACAACGTTAATGATTTTACCCTTGTGTCTGGTCTCCGCTGTGGGGTTTGACGCCCTTCTTACCGACCCAGGGGGGTCCCCAGAGGGAACGGACCCTGTCATGAGACGCACAGTCGAACACGCTCTCTCACATGGAAAGGAGACACAGTTCGCTCGCGTCGGATACAGCCAGTACCTTGGGCGGTCCCTCAGAGTTCTTAACGACTCGGTGAGCCATGCCTTTGGGGTGATACAGAGTATCATCGATCCTAGTGATACGATGTAAATACCCCCACCCTTAATCCTAAGGCAAACATTTACAGTTGCTTCAATACTTGGGATCACGTGCGTCGAGGTCCAAAGCAACCCCATTGACACGTTGGAGTTGGACGCAGAGTGCGCAGACGGTGTTGATGAGCGGACATTGATCAGCCACGAAGGAGGTAAAATCTTATGCAACACTTTCTGCTGGACCAAACGCTACCCGGTCGTTGTGGTTTCGGGATCAGATCCCAAAGTGTGGGATGAGACCAAAATACCCCCAACCGGATCCCAAGGCTCCTTCCCCAGACCACGGTACCACGAATTCCCGTTTGGCAAACCGGGTAAACTGGGACAGCCGCGTTCCATGGACGTTCTCTCCAGCTCAATCTGAGACATTCCATCACGCCCTGAAGGCAGAGTTGCTTGAGCACATTATTGTGTGCGCACAGGACTCTGAGACCTCGGAGACAGAACGCTCCTACACCAGGCGACACATTTAATGGTGGGCTACCGCGCATCTACATGCGACATCCCCTAGTGTCACCTGGCTCTCTTGGCCAGGGTCACTACTGTGCAACGAGACGCAGCCTTAGACGCATGTGTTTTCTCCGGCAAGCAAGTCAGGGGCACAGACTGGACATCTTCCACCCTCTTTGTTTGGGGAATGGTGGGTACAGTCTCAAAGCTTCGAAGTGCAATGAACCAGAGGGCTCAGATCGAATCCGCTAGCCAGTTGGCCCTGCCAAGGGTAAGCGGAGGGCACCCCAAGCACAGAAAACTCAATGGCCTAGGGCGTTGTCTGCTAGCCAGAGTCAGCCAGGAGGCAAGCGCTCATACCCTTCCACGGGAGGGAAGAGTAGCGATGCGCCCCCAGGGAAGAAAGGGTCAAGTGGTGGCTCCTCACCCTCCTCGGGTGGTCGTCTACCCCGGCAGCGGGGGAAGCGTGTTTGACGCTTACCTCTGTGACCAGGGAGACAATGCATGTGTTCGGCGAGTGGCCAGGTCACTACTTAGTGACTACTTCAGGCCTTGGTGAAACTCACCTCATGGAGAAGAGAGCAACCACACCTCGCAACTACCGAACCCTCATATCCCTATCGTACACGCCGGTGTACTCCAGTTTGGAGACAGCGGGTGACCGATCTCTGGACCTTTCCAGGTGGTGAGATTCTGTTACAGGATACCTCTGAAATCTCCATCTCCCCTGTCAGTGTCTCCCCTATTGGGCACTGCCAGGGGACTCCCGCAAGGCGGGAGCAATCAGGCATGAAGTAGCAGATTGCTGGAAAAGGGCGCCAAACACAAGGTAGATCTACCCAAATGTGTTCGTAGTACCAAATCTACAGGTGGCGGGCGTCCAGTTCTGGACCTAGGCAGACTAAATCAGTACGTGCTCCTCGATCAGTTCCACATGGAGACGCCATTCAGGGTTCTTCTCTCCATCCACCATTTCGACTGGGTAGCCCCACTAGACTAAAGCGGAGTCTATCTGCACATAGCGATGCACCCAGCGAGTTGCCATCTCCTTCGAATCGCCCAGCTGGGCCAAGTATTCGAATTTTGGGTGCCCCTCATTCGGGTTATGCACAGCGCCCTACATGTTCACCAGAGTGATGAAACAGGTGGTGCTGCTGCTTCACCAAATGTCGGTACACCTCAATTCGTACCTAGACGACTGGTTACTACGCAACCCGGACAAGGGGTTATTAGCCAAACACGTCTGGGTAACACAGGATTTACTTCACCAGTTGGGATTTACTTCACCAGTTGGGCTCTTTAGTAAATTGACAAGTCCCATCTCGACCCTATGTGCAGTTGGTGTTCCTGGGCATGGAGTTTGACACAGAGATAAGCTTGGTATAGCTATTTCAAGCGTGTTGCTGAGCGCTAAGCAGTCTAGCCGAATGTCTAGTCAGCTTTCCCTTAGTGTCTCTCCGAGAACTAATGCGGATCATCGGAATGATGACCTTGGTTCGAAGGGTGGTTCCCCAGGCCGCACTACACAGCTTGTGTATAACGCTTGTTGTTACAACGCCGAGCTCTCCTATAGGAACTAGATAGGCGGATTTTGATCTCGAACCAAGTGAAGGAAGCTCTGCCCTGGGTAGTCTCCAGAACATGAAGTGGCTGATACCCCAGTGGGTAGCCTCCAGGCTGTTTTGGCTGTGGGATGGTCCAATGTTTGTCGCACCCCTGAATGCCAAGCCGACTGACTCCAGAAGCCTGGGCCAGAGTCGCTTTGCAAACCCCATGAACCCACTTAGTTGTGTATGCCTTTCCTCCCTTCCCGCTAGTTCACCGGGCACCAGGGAAAACTTCACATCTGCATATTGTCATTGGTCGAACCCAATTGGCCAAGCAAGACTTAGTTTCCACTTCTGTCGGAAATGCTAGTCGAAACACCAGTAGTGCTTCCGGACTTTACCAGACCTGCTGTCCCAACCAGATGGCACGCTTCCAACGAGCCCAGCGGGTATCACTTACATGAATAGAGGCTCTCATTAGACCCACACATATGAAAGCTTTATCTGAGTGGGCTGCCAACATCCTGG
The DNA here is from genome assembly GCF_978046115.1 of Saccoglossus kowalevskii. Classification (NCBI taxonomy): domain Eukaryota; kingdom Metazoa; phylum Hemichordata; class Enteropneusta; family Harrimaniidae; genus Saccoglossus; species Saccoglossus kowalevskii. The sequence continues at coordinate 10,778,190 of NC_140646.1, forward strand.
CCAGGGTGAACAGGGATTCCACCAATGCTGCCTACATTTCTAGGTTGCGAGCATTCACTGACTGGTGTAGCGGAAGGGAGATTGATCTATACCATCTCTCTATTGGCCAGGTAGCAGGCTCTTTCATCCACCTGTTTGACAAAGTGGCTACAGGTCGGCCTTGTCTCCCACCATTAGAACGTTAGAACAAAAACAAGTCAAGCCGATTGTCCTATTATTAAAAGACTATTTACTGCTTTCCAGACGCCAAGACCCCATACAAGGGAACCGCCCAACTGGGATTTGTTGGTTGTGTTGTCCGCTCTAAGCAGACTGCCCTTCAAATTTTTGACATGGAAAATAGTCTTCCTACTGGCCCTCACCTCAGATAAGCGTCGGCCAGAGCTGGGGGCATTGTCCTTCTCAGATTATGTACTGCCGTTATATGGACAATCAAGTTGTGCTAAAGACATAAATCGGGTTTCTCGCCAAGAACCAAATCCCAGGACATGATTCTCACCCGATCGTCATCCCCCGGCTGTCAAATTTTGTCGGCCAGGAGGGTCAAGAGGAATTGCTTTCTCTGCCCGGTTCGAGCCCAGAGTTGCTACCACAAACCATACTAAGGATTCTAGACGGGGTGCCAGGCACATGTCTTTGTGTTACGGCCCAGGCAGGCAGGATAGGCCGGCCTCCCCAACTTCCATCACCAGGTGGATTACTGTGACTGTATTAGACGTCTATAATTCTTTAACTTCCTTGACACAGAGCTTGCAGAGACACTAAGTACGAGCTAACTCACTAGTGCTAGCGTCAGGCGCCCCCCTCGAGCACACACTGAGGGCAAGCTTCTGGAGAATTCAGAACGTCTTTATCAACTACTACCTAAGAGACACCGAATCCATTGAGAAGGGTCTTTTTAGGTTGGGTGTTGTCGTAGCGGGTCAGACTTGGTTTACTGACTTAGCCCAAACGACCACAAGGGTTCCTGCGCATAAGCAATAAGTCAGTCTCAGCATTTTTGCGGACAGATTTCTCTACCTTTACTTCGAAAGCCCACTACCCTCGGAACTGGGTTGAGGTCTAGCTTTCTTGGGCACACCAAATCCTGTCACTGTAGCAGCATTTTGGCTTCTTGCTCCGGGGAAAGCACAGGCACCACCCTTTTTGGGTCTTAACTAAGGTGTTGAGTGTTTCATCCCGGACTGGAAAAAAACTTTCATCATTTTTCTGTTTGCTCGGAAAACCTGCCACCTATCGGCGTCTGACTCTGCCTACAGTTCAAAATAGTCAATTGAACATAGTGAACCCGCCTATTCACATAGTTCATACCCACCATAGACTCCGGGTCCCCCTAACCACCCCACTCTTTCCTTAGCATTGGTCTAAGACCTCGAGGCGGAGAGAAAGAAAACAGAGTGATTAGCCAGCCTTATGGCCTCGGTCACGTCGTTCGTGACGTAAAGGAAAAGAATCTTGGGGTCATGGGGCTTCCACTGACCTAGATTCTATTTCTCCGTCATTGGCAGAATCGCTGATTAATGCCTACAGTTCAAAATAGTCATTTTGACTGACCGGAGTCTGTGGTGGGTATGAACTATGTGAATAGGTGGGTTCGGAGAACCCTCTGACTGCATTTGACGTTCTTTTCGTAACAGTATTTACGGATCTAAATTCGTGATTGTTTGGGTGGGCAGTACGAAAAACTTTGGATCAATGCTGCTAAAAGTAGCAGTTGTGTCGAAATAGTTTTAAAGAGCGTGTAGTTTGGAAATTACATTCTAAAATATTTCTATTGGTGGCATCCTCGGGCGTTGAATTGTTTATTTATTTGAATTACATTATTACGAGAATAAAATCAATTGATTACAGCTTACGAAAACACCCCTTGCCGACCTTCCTTATACGTTAACATTTTTCTATGTTCTTTGTGTTGGGAATTTGTTCTTTTTCGTCAAAGCTGTGAAGAAAGATTTATAAGATAAGAAAGAAATGTTTGATTGTCCAAATGAGTGAGTCTGCAGCTCAAATCAATAAAGGCATAAACACGTAATCCTCCTTTTACGAATGGCTATGATTAACATTTGTATCTGGTTTAAATATGGTTCAAATTCATGTGAAAATTTGAAATAATCTATTCTATGGGTAGCTTCTACACAATAAAATTTGAGTTAATATTGTATGCATACTAATAATGTTGATGTAAAGGACTTGTAATGACCATCTCAATTAGTGTTGTTAAATGAATTTACATTGTAGTGTGATGACACATGGTCGACCCAAACATTAGTTACAATTCATGCTGGTTGTTTTTTTACTGTCCAAGTTCGTAAATTCTTTAATTTTATGGATAGTGTCCGAGAAACTTGTTGGGTTATTATTCTCAATAGGGATGGGATAATTTACCATAATGCTCAGAATGACCCCTTATTCCCACAGAGTCTCGTAAACTTGCTTATGTCAAAGTTGCCGAGGCGTTACCGAGGGTTATGGCATCGTTAAATTATGCCCATTTGATCCAAAATGAACAATGAATTTACGGTTATACATAAAAAGGTGGAAATTAACTGCACCAACATGTTGGCGGGAAAAGTATAGCATCCAAATAAGGTGATAAAAAAATGTCAACACCAACCAACTAACAATTTCTCCAAATAATTTAAATTATGATGCTGGTCGTCGTCGCGCCGCGTTCTCTTCAAGGCAAATCCTATTTGACGGAATTCGGAATTCTGGCCGGAGTACAGAATACTTGGCAAGAATGCAATGCTGTTAACTAGAGCGCCCCAACGATTCTCTTCTATATGATACTTACTATAAAATTATTATTACCTGCACTAGAGTGAAGTAGCGTTCAGTGAGGTATGAAATAAATACGGCGAAACTAGTGAACGCTACTCCCAGCAAACGCCAGAGAAGGTAAGTAACCCTATTTTAAAATAAGCATAACTCTCCTATTTTTAGTCAATTTAATATAAAAGTAATTAAGCAAACTGTTCCTGCATATATATATATATATATATATATATATATATGTATATATATATATTTTATATTTTAAAATAAGCATAACTCTCCTATTTTTAGTCAATTTAATATAAAAGTAATTAAGCAAACTGTTCCTGCATATATATATATATATATATATATACCCTATTGAATATATGAGTGAACTTTTCGGTCTAAGTTGTTAGTATTAGCTTAAACTAATTTCGCAAACAAGTTTTGTTTTCGACATTTTATGCTGGACACCGTGACTGTTCACAAATGGATGAATTATTAATATGTAAGACATATAAAGGCCATCCATTACGTTTTTACCATAAATGTCATTAAAATATGTGGTAAAAGGCCCCCGTAGAGGTGGTGGCGGGTAAAGACTGGTATGTGCAAATGAAATGGAAAAGTGACTGCCGTGCGGGGATCAATTCCCAAATTAATTGTTTCTAATAGTATGAAGACAAGTGTAAAACTAAAACATGCCACCATAGTCATTCATAGTATTGGCGTTTTATTTTAATGAAATAAATAGAAAACATTTATTTATTTGCATGTTTAAACAGATATACAGTAGTAACTTTAATTCAATGTTTCAAATACAATTCTCTAATTGACCTATAACATACCTAAAATAATATTTAAATAAACGTATTTTTGATATCAAAATATCAACCAAATTATGACATTATAAACGATTAGTACTAATTTTAATATAAATTAGTCACGACCAAGGAAAAGTCATTTAATGTCTTGTTTTCTTTTTTTTTTTTTATTTATAAAGGTTAATTGACATATACAGTAATCGTCATGTTGGTCTTGGCTACCACCATGAAAGATGGACATGGTGAACTTCTTTCTCCCATGTCGACAATAATTCGAGCGACAGCCCCTCTGGCCTAATGTTTTTTTTCAGTTAAATGATTATAGCAATGAGTTTGCGTTTGACCTGGGCGTGACTTGCACTGATTACCGCCGGCGACTCTTCGTTAGATACGAAACGTACTCGACTGTGTATTACATATTTCTATGAACAACTGTATGCCGACATCACGTAATAGACTATGTATCAAATGTTTCTGTAAACATAACAACAACAACAACAACAACAACAACAACAACAATAATAATAATATTAATATTAATAATAATAATAATAATAATAATAATAATAATAATAATAATAATAATAATAATAATAATAATAATAATAATAATAATAATAATAATAATAATAAAGAGTAATAAAAAGAGGTTTAACTATTAGACACTTAAATATATATATATTTACTAAATATAAAAATACAACAATGGATATCTAAATGCGCATGTAAAATCACTATTTTCACTCCAGAAAAAAACGAATATCTTTAAACAAACCTGTACTGCCAACACTTATTGTTATGAAATAACTGACATCAATAACCGTAGGTGTGGATTTCACAATGAAAGCAAATCACTATGTCCTCTCATTAACAATAAATGTGGTAAAACGTTGTTATCTTATATGTTACCACCACTGTTTTCTCGATCTGATTAGGAGATATTTTTTGTATGGCTTCACTAATGTCGGTAACATTACTTGTAATGTTAATTTCAAATACTGAAGATCGTTTATTTTAAAGAAGAGAGCCAGGGGCCGAAACGTCCGCCTTGGTCGAAATTCTTGGCCGAAACGTTCGGGCCGAAACGTCCGGAATTCGTTGAAATGTGGGTAAAAGCTACGGGTCACGGCGAGGAAAAGTGCGTGAATGTCGGCGTTTGATTGGATAATAAAAATTATTGAGAGTGAAACACAGCAAAAATCCAGAAAGTGATTCGAGTTATTGTGATTGTTATAATTACGGACATTATATTAGAAACACGTGGTCGCAAAATATTGACAGCCCGCTTATTACGCAAATCAAATTGCAAGATAAGTGTACAGAAGTGTGAAGTCAACATCAATCACAAAACAATTAAAACATATTTAGACAGCGTAATTAAAGACAATTGCCAACGTGCCGCACAATTTTCTGTTTTGCCTACGCATCGGTTTTCGCGTCACGTCCTTGCAACCTCTTACATAACATGAACTACTTGGCTTCTACAAAACGTTATTCAGATTCTCAAAACATTTGAAACACTTACCCGAAGTTTCTCTCTCTTAGAAAGCCGACGCGGTGAATATGGGCTTGTCTAGTTCTTTAAAAGGTGTTAGTACTGTTATTTTTTCAGCACTTGTCTTTAAACCCAAGCTGTTCTTTTATTAATACTGAGTAAGGACAGATATTCGGCGTAAGAATCTGCGGTTTAATGGTATAAGGAGTATGCCCATCTCAACTTTTTCTCATTGATTTGACGGCTTTTGTCTACTGATGTCGGATCGTTTGGGAACGCATAAATTCATTACTTCGATTGTTTTAGGATAGGTGAGCGTGGCTACAACACAAGAAATATCTCATATTCAGTCGGACACGAGTAATCATTATCAACCAGAAATCAATAACTGTCCAAAATGAGAAATGTGTGGGTGGACATTTCACATGCACTTTAAGTCTTACTTAAAACATAAAAGGTATAATAACACACATGCATGCCCGACTGAAATATAGTCTGGAGAATTGATAGAAAACCACAATTTATTTTTCCACCAAAATATGTGACTGGCTGTTATGGTAAACTCCACACAGAGTGTTGTCTCCTGACAGCAACGACGATACATACGAATGTTATTATTTGAAAACTAATCTATGAACAGTTTATAAATTGGACTAATTAATATTGTCTTATAATTTATATATTATTTTAATGTAATTCCGGATTCCGGAATTCTGCGTTTTAGGGTTTGCCATGTTCGATATGGAACTCACAGCGACGTTTGTTTACATGAAATTCGAACACGCGCTGTACGTCCTCTAAATTGTGTGTACCTATTTTTCTCACATATATCAATATTTTCATTTTGTCGGCTCCAGTTTGTCTTCAATTAGTGTAGCTTTAGCTGTAGCTTTAATGTTTTACTAGTATGTCCTCAGAACATTCGTTGCATGGAGTTTATTTAAGTAACCCGTGATTACACGCAAAAATAGTTTTGGGGTAGATGTTTCTAGGATGTAAGAATAAATGAACCAGTAATAAACACCCCTTGGTTTCATACTTTACAACAGAATTTGCGGCGATCGAGGGCGTCATCACAGACCTTTGGTTGGTCCCCGCCTCTACGCGTAAGCTCAAATCACGCCCAGTCGGGTCACGTGATCTGACGCACAGTTCAGCTAGCTAACACAGACCTTGGCCAGCGCGCCCTCTCAGTCGCCTTACATTTTAAAATGGCTGCTCCCATATAATATGGGCCGTTGCTGTCGTGTACCGCATATTAGACTTTGTATTATGACACAAAGGGTGTTGCTATCTCTTCCTACTTAGCGCTGATGCCGCGTTTGATAACATCGCGTTATCATATTTTTTCTATGACGCATTCAGATGACTCAACAAGACATGTGATATATGGGCTAAGAACGACAATTTTCCGTGAATGTCTCTGTCTAGAAGTTTTGTTTTACAACTTGTTGAATTCTTAATCTTTCGATGTTTGCATGTCTTTCACACAGCGCCAGTCAACGTGTGCCAAACTCGTAACATCGCTGTGTGTAGGAGACATTGTGTGTAATATAGCGAATCCTCCAGTTCCGTGTGTGAATCCTGGCATTGCCAAATCTAGTTGGCATCACTGAAAAAAAAGGGTGTAGTATATCTGACTTGTACAGACACAGTTATGTTATTTGAGATAAACATATACATGTATGGCTCTCAGTTTATCGCGATATGATCTACAACAATGCATCGAGCGGACTTTGTCTTGTTCCCAGTCCGATTCCATGACTATCTTATTGGAGAGGGACCTTATTGCAATGTCGAGACGGACATGGACGACGGTTACACGCTAGGCTTCCCGAAACCACATAGGACACGGACATGGCTGCGAACTATGGTAGTGAGCATAGCCTTGCTACTAGCAGGATGCGGGTTTATCTACTTAACCAAGAGCTATATAATGATGCTCCTGTACTGGTTACAGGGGCTGAGTATGATAGAAGGGATACTTGTATTTACACTGCTTTTCTTTCTCGTCTCCTTGCCTATGACCTGGGGTTACATTATCTTTAACGTGGCAGCTGGATTCCTTTATGGCTTTCCAATGGGCATGTTAACAACCATGATTGGCGTGCTCATTGGGTCATTTTCTGCTCATATGATATGCAGATATTTTTTTGCTAAATGGGTCGTCACGAAAATACAGAACGATTCTCTACGAGCTTTGATGAGAGTCGTAGAAGGAAAGAACGGTTTAAAAGTAATAATATTAGCAAGGCTAACGCCAATACCATTTGGAGTACAAAATGGTCTGTTTGCGGTAAGTTCCAAGTTCATGTTCTCAGTTTGTTCGACACATGATAGAACCCCCCTCCCACACACATCTAAACTTTGGAAGAGAAGGTGTTACAGTTAACAGTGTGAATTCATAGTACTGGTAAAACAGGGAGTGGTGTGTTTTGTTAGGGGGAACATACGTATTAGAAATTTGGGCATGAATAATAATTGTTTTAGGCAGGTGTGCCCCTTTAATTCTGTTTGTGAAAAAAAAAATTGCATATAAATCATGATAAAATGTGATGATACTACAAATAAATTACGTAAATTCTCTATAAGTTTTTTAAATGAAATTATCCATGATAACCTAATGAAGTTGTGACTAGTTTCTGATTTTGTTAATATGTGCAATAAAATGCAATGACTATGGAATAATGCGCTGAATGATTCGTTTTATTAACAACTGGCTTAGCAGATAGTTGCCGGATTGACACAGCTGTCACATTTGTACACGTTTAGTGTGTTTGTTTGGTGTCATGATGTCCATTACTCTTAATATAGTCTGATCAGTTGAATATTCAAATTTAAACCTGTTACTTTTTAATTTAATTTTTTTTTCAAATATTTTTGTGCCAGGCGACAGTTCTGAACATTTAATTCTGTCTTTTCGGTGTTTAGTTTAGGAAAGTCTTTAATTATTTTCACATTGCGTAATATCTAAAGATTTATGTATAAGAGTTGTTCTAAAAGCTGGTTGTTATTAATTGAAATCTACAGCAGCAAAAATTATTAAATAAATAAATTTATATTCTCAGATGCATTATCAGGATTATGGATGTTTTACTACGCAGTCTTAGGCAGTAGATGTTAATTTGATTTAATAATTGATAGTAATCACAATTGAAATTACCAAATCAAATTGTTTATTGTTGTTGTTGTTAAGATATGCGAGTTTGTAGAAAGCATATAAATTTAGTTTAATTAATTAAGGCACCTATTTGTTTTTAGTAATATGAATTAATTTATACTCTCATGACTGAATGAAAGTTAGGTTTTCTTTCATTAAATGTAGAATGAACAATGGTTTCTAGCCAGGATTGTATAAATATTGTGTTTTGGATAAATGCCATGGTTTAGTCGCTGTTCAATTGTAGACAGTATAGATATGTACATATGGTTTAATAATACGTTAATTATTGTAAAGTACAAAGAGGATCGTTTAATTTTATATTTATGATAAATAACTTTAATGGTAAAATAATTTTTTCTACCATAACTCGTTGTCATTCTTTATGTGGTGTTATATTCTAACTAGATAAAAGTTCAAGGCTGTTCTGACATTGACATTGACAAAATCAAGCTGAATTATTGATTTTAATATCATGAACAAGTATATTTGTTTTTTTACAAATTAGAAGATAAATGTTTTAATGAAAAACTGGTAAAATTGGCATCTTTGAAACTATTTCCATGTTTGAGTATTATTTCATAAAAAAAAAGCAATTAAATTATTGTATTCTTGGAAGTCTTCTAGTAATTGACGTCACCAAATAAAATTATCATCTTGTTACAAAAATGTCTTTGCTACCATATGTTATAAAATGGTGAGACGAGATCATGTTTGACTCGCAATTTTTTAGGCTATCTGGTGGCAAAATCCATATTTTTTTTAGGGTTTTATGAATAATAATAATAAAAAAAAAACATTAAAAGTTGAGTAATATATGATATGACCTGCTTTAATGCTAGCCAACTATACTAAAGAATAGATAGTCCCATGACGGCAGCCATATGCAATGGTTTGAATATCTAAGTAGGCGTTTCCGCTGGTGCGCATATGTAGGTCAGGTCAATGATTAACATTGATATCTGTATTGTAAATCACATGGCACTGATAAATACATGTTACTAAGGCCTAGATTATTTAGTATTTGTTTATGTCCTTTTGTAGCTGCTAGCTAATACGGTACTCAGTGATATCTAAAGTAAGCTATGTGATTGTACATGTGATTCAAAACCCGACGACTCAGATTTCTTGTATAGAAGTTAAACCTACTTGTCAGTGAGTGGAACCAGTGCCCACAAAATGTCTTACAAATGATATTTGCAATTTAAGGAGAAGGGTGGTGTCATATAAAAATCAAAATCTTGGAAGTCATATTACCGTCATAATTAATTTTGTTGTTATATAGTCCTCTCAATTTTGCTTTAGTATGGCCAACATATGCAGTTCATCAATATGGGAAATACATTATAAATAATATTTTTGACTAGAGCACAATAAATTACACCCAAGGTATTTTAATATACATTATATACTGTAAAGTTTGGTCTAAGTGCACATGCACACATAAAAAATATGATTTATTGAATTTTAGATTAAAATCTGACTTATTTTAAATTATAGACATACCTCTGTCATTTACATATGCAAATACAGTGTTATTATAAACTAGTATTAAACTATACTGCAATAAATGTGCTAATATGTATGGTGTGCATTTGTGGTATAACAAATTCAATATTGAATGAGGAGTTGATTTCTTGCACAAACAGTGAGCAGTTACAGTCTCTGAATCCAGTCACTATGTTTGGTGTGTTTGGTTGAAAGTTTCACATCCAATAACCTGAATGTTACTGAGCATGGAATATGCTGTAGCCTAGCAACAATATGTAGATGCTTGCCATTCCATTAGCCAGGCTAGACGCTTACCATACCATGCTGAGACATGCATGCTCATTATAGTTCTGTTGAAATTTTGATATGTTTTTGATTCTACTATTTCATGCTATTTTTTTATATAAACATGTTCATTTATTTGTTTGCACATTTAATTTAGCATTTAAAACGAAACAATAACATCTGCTCTGATTCTAGCATGCCTACACAATGTTTTTTTTATTTATTTTAATTTTTTTTTTACAATATTTTAGCCCCTCTTTTCAAACCTATATGTGCTGAGATTAGAAAGACATCTGTTTTGTTTGTCATAGATATTCACTTTGATAGAAAGAAGCCATTTTATAAATAAAACAAAATGAATCATTGGTTGTTTTTTTATTATTTGAGTGAGAATCAATTTCAGTGAAATAAACAATCTGATCTGTAATAAATAAAGAACACTTGTGATAATAATTGCAAATAGTCATTATATGTTGACTACAGTGAATAACAATAACCTATACTTTAGTTTATAAACCCTGTAAACATTACATTCATGAGCTGTCTTTCAAAACAATATAAGAAATAAATTACTTTAAAATATATATGATGTGATGTATGCCACAGGGAGCAGATATTCTTGCACTGCTGTTTCTCTGAAACTTTGATCGGCTACAGAGCAAGAATAGTTTTTAGTATTTAAAGAATTAGTTGTAGCACAATCACACTGGTGATCAGGGCAGCAAGCAGTGCAAGAAATAGCTCACAGGTTACAACAGAATAGCTGCTCTGCTGCCGACCTGATGATCTAGGCGTCTGTGTAATCCATCTATTTTTTTTGTATGTATTTAGATTTTATTTTGCTTCATTTTCACACCAAATCACATCTACCGCGGTATACACGTGTCCTGAATTTTAAATACTGATTAAACTCCATTTTATTTTTCGTTTTACTAATCAACAGACTTAATTTGTACTTGCATGCATTTACCACATAATATCTTTCTCACTACCAAACTATTACATTGAATTACATGCATAATCTATTATACTTGTGTTTTTGTTTTGTTTTTAAATTTTCATTAAATTTTGTCTGTTCTTTTCAAATAATATGACTCCAAAACTGTAATGTGGTATTGTAGATTTCATTGCAAGAACATGTAATTAATTCCTTGTAAGATTTCTGATCATAATAGTGATTTTAAAAGAATTATGTGGGCCGGAGATACTATTATGGAGCAGAAAGGAATAGCAACCCATGCTAGAAGTAGCAGGAACCAGTGCAGAAAAGAAGTGACTTTGCTAATTTGCATGTGAAATTGTTTAGCTCTTCATTTAGTTCGTCATTTTCCACTAAATTCTGAGATTTATACTTTCAAATATATAAATAATAAATTAAATTATAAAAAATAATAATAATATATAAAAAGATAATGTGAAGTCCTCAAATATGATAAATAGCCACGGAAATCTTTCAAAACATAAAGAAAATAAAAAAAATTAGGACAGCTTTGTAAAGATACTTTTACATTCCATGAAACATCCAATGTGAGAAATCAACAAGATTTATAATAATTATTTATTTTTCAGATAACCAACGTAAAAACATTGAGATACTTAATTGCGTCTACCTTAGGCTTGATACCGACGCAAGCATTAAATACATATATAGGTACAACATTGCGGTCAATGGAGGATGTCTTAGACCAGCAGTCATTCAGCGGCTACATCATGTTCATATTACAGGTAAGATAGCATTGACTTTTGAGTTGCTTTGACACAACACGAAGTACATGTTGAGATACACATACTGTACTCACTGTATCACCAATACATCACATCAGTTTGATTTATTGGCCAATGCATGACTTAATTCAGACATCGATGATCGAGAGATGTTTGAATTCACTATGTTCAATTACCCACCATAGACTCTGGTCAGTCAAAATGACTATTTTGAACTGTAGGCATTAATCAGTGATTCTGCCAATGACGGAGAGATAGAATCTAGGTCAGGGGAAGCCCCATGACCCCAAGATTCTTTGCCCTTACATCACGAACCATGTGACCGACTCCATATGGCGGCGCCATTACGGCTGGATAATCACTCTGTTTTTTTCTCTGCCTCGAGTGGAGATGAAGTCTAGCGAGCTCTGCCTGGATCGCTTGCTTTTTTTTGTTCGGGCTTCTGGTTTGGGTTGTTACCGCCGCCGCAGCAACCAACATCAACATCGACATTGAGATGTTTTCTGTGTCATTTTCACTTGTGTCATTTCCCCTTTGTGTGTAGAATTGTTCACAACAAAGTAACTAAACCCAGCGACGTAACTTAATCACTTGTTGGTTTCATTGCGTCACCTTTTCCAACTGTATTTCGCTTCCCTCATGCATGTCGTGTTCATTTTATGCTTTATCATTGTATTTAGAAATGGATAGATGTAATGACAGCACCAATCTGATTAAAATCTGATGTAGTGTACAGGCTTTAATTATTTTGGCTATAAACTTATTTTAATTTAATTTTTTATTATATTTTTTATTTTATTATTTTACTTTGATTTTGATTTGGTGATTTTTTTTAATTCCGCCCTACCTACATCTGATCCTATGTAAGTCCCGTTCAAATCTCGCCTAAGTAACAACCAATCACAGCCCCCCTTTTATACAGGCTGTCAGTTGCTTACTTTTCAGTGTATACGGGCAAGCTTTCTGTACATTATATTTTGCCCACTTGAATAAACCATTTATAGAAAATTGCTAGTATATTTTTATTTACAAAAGAAATTCCACAGCATTTTACAATTTTTGTCATTACATTGAATATTTTTCTCACTTCCAACAAATGTGTACACTTCCAGATACATCTTCGTCAGCCAAGGTTCATTCATTCAGTCATCGCTTCAATTTTACATCAAGCACTGAGCATAATTATTTAGAATGGAAGCAAAAAAATAAGTAAATCGTAATGATTAGAACACTGTAAACAGCTATAGTAAACAATGCAAACGGATTTTAAATTGTATAACGGTCACCGGCCCAAGGCATCATCGCAGAAAATTGGAGCAAACAAATATTTCCTGATCAATACTATTGTGATGTGTTCCAAATAAAAAATATTTTATTCCAGTCCAAATCAGCTCAATTACTTTAATAAAGAGTTATTGAATAATGTACAAAATGTTGATACAATTTGATGAATATTTACAGCTACGGCTTCAATACCGTAGACGATGTTGGCTCGATCGTCAACAGAACATCACCCGTCTCCAGGGCAAGCGACTGGAAAAAGACAATGATAAACTTACCGAAAAGCCGTGTTTTTCTCGGTCGCTAACGTCGGTATAGACTGGCGCAGTCGGGGTGATTAATTTCTTTTTGTAGTTTAAATAAAATAAAAAAAAATCGCGAAATGGAGGCGAAATCACCTGTAACTGCGAAATCACACCGACTGGTATATTCTGCATGGCCCTCTATCGACACTGCAGGAACCCGTAGATTTGTCAACGGGTAATTATAATAATGAGTGTTTTAATTGACAATCATTTAGGCCAATCACAACGTCTCTTCAACTGACCTATGATTGTAGCAGCCGATTTTTTTTATTCTACAACTAGTACGAGTTATTTTTTACACATTGTGATGAATTAGAAACGACGACTACGACAAACTCGAATTTTAACGTGCCGCAATGTTGGGTCTGCAGTGTGACCTTTACCATGTTGACCTCATTATGCACGTATTTCCGCACCCACCTCATTATAATACGTGCAATTCATGAATATTTAATAGCAGTGAATTTCCTGCAGAATAAACCAGTCGGGGTGATTTCGCGCTAACACCTCCATTTCGTGATTTTTTAAATTTTATTTAAACTACAAAAGCAAATTAATCTCCTCAACTGCGCCAGTCTAACATCGGTATAATCCGCCATTTTATTTGAGTGTGTTTGCCACCTGACTCTGGCCGTGACGTCATCATGTGTGCTGTAGAAGGAGGTCTGTGATTCGTTGACTAAAATCATCGATAGTGGGTCTCGTTGAAATCTCGTTACATAGGCATCGGGACAGATGTATGTAGGGCGGAATTAAAAAAAAACACAAAATCAAAATCAAAGTAAAATAATAATAAAATAAAAAGGCATTAATAACAAAAGTAATAAAAAATAAAATTAAAATAAGTTTATAGCCAAAATAATTAAAGCCCGTACACTACATCAGATTTTAATCAGATTGTGACAGCACCTGAGGCTCACTGCCGGTTTTGTCTCCTCGCTTTTCGAGGCGACTGTGCAGTGGTTATAATCAGAATTTACCAGCATAGCAGCTGCGTGCAGGGTTCAGGTTTTTTGCCTTGAAGGAGTGTGTTTTTCACTGGAGTTCTGAGGCCTGGGATGTTTTTCAGAGCCATGCAATATCGCTGAGACTTACCGTGTCACTCGTATTTTCACAGCAATGTCGCGTGTCCAGTAAAAATCGGTTAAAGTGAGTTGCGTGTTGGCATGAGTGGAAAGTCCTCACGTTCAGCTACTGGTACTTAGTGTACTGAGACGTCGAGTAGGAGACCCGATGGTGGAGGTACCAATATTTTTTGGTCCCCCCCCCCCCCCGCCGATCGAAGGGCATCCTCAGAGTCTGTGTTTTCAGGCAGTGGTTTACCCGATTTTACCGGCTACAGCGAGGCTGTGTCCCTGGAGGTCGTTCCTCCTATGGGGCCCGTTGTGGGTCCCTTTGTGGATCTGTCCTCGCACAGCATCGGGTTTGCCTCCAAGATGAGGGCTTTGGTCAAAAGACTGTTGGGGCAAATTGCGTCCCTGGCAGGCCGGGTAGATCAGATGCAGTCGGAGTGAGCTGTCTCCACTGCGACCCCTCGGTTGGAAGAAACACAAAAGCATTGCTCGCATTCAAAGCATATCTCTTCCCGGGAACCGCCCATTCCCAGCCGCGACTCTCCCGCTGATTTGGGTGAGGCCGAGGCTCAGGCTAGTTGCACCGGGTTTTGATGTGGAAAATAGTCTTCCTACTGGCCCTCGTCTCAGGTAGGCGTTGACCAGAGCTGGCGGCATTGTCCTTCTCAGACGATGTACCGCCGTTATGGACAATCTAGTTGTGCTAAAGACACGAATCAGGTTTCTCACCAAGAACCAAATCCCAGGATACGATTCTCACTCGATCATCATCCCCCGACTGTCAAATTTTGTCGGCCCAGAGGGTCAGGAGGAATTGCTTCTCTGCCCGGTTCGAGCACGGAGTTGCTACCAAAACTGTACTAGGGATTCAGGACGGGGTGCCAAGCACATGTCTTTGTGTTACGGCCCAGACAGGCAGAATAGGCCGGCCTCCCTGACTTCCATCACCAGGTGGATTACTGTGACTGTATTAGACGTCTATAATTCTTTAACTTCCTTGACACAGAGCTTGCAGAGACACCAAGTACGAGCGCATGAAGTCCGTGCGATTGCTAACTCACTAGTGCTAGCATCAGGTGCTCCCCTCGAACATTTTCTGAGGGCAGGCTTCTGGAAAACGCAAACGTCTTTATCAACTACTACCCTCTTTTAGATTTGGTCCAGTCGTAGCGGGTCAGACTTTGGTTGCTGACCCAGCCCAAATGACCACAAGGGTCCCTGCACATAGGCGATAAGTCAGTCTCAGCATTTTTGCAGACAGATTTCTCTACCATCAGCACCCCCTGGAAACTTCTAGGTCTCGCTTTTCGACCTATGCCCTCATGCAGAACTGTTTCGGTCTTTACTTCAAAAGCATACTACCCCCTAAATTGGGTTTTGGGTCTAGCTTTCTCGGGCACACCGAACCCAGTCTCCGTAGCAGCATTTTTTGCTTATTGCTCCGGGGACAGCACAGGCAAGGTAAGACACATCCCTCTTTTTGGTCTCAACTAGGTGATGAGTGATTGTTGTAGAGTGTATCATCCCGGACTGGGAAAAGACTTTCATAATTTTCTGTTTGCTCGGAAAACCCGCCACCTACATGTATCTGTGCTGACTCTGCCTACAGTTCAAAATAGTCATTTTGACTGACCGGAGTACCCACCATAGACTCCGCCCCCCCAACCACCCCACTCTTTTCGTAGCATTGGGGAGAGAAAAGAACCAGAAGTGATTATCCAGCTGTAATGGTGCCGCCATATGGCCTTGGCCACGTGGTAGAATCTTGGGGTCATGGGGCTTCCCCTGCCCTAGATTCTATCTCTCTATCATTGGCAAAATCGCTGATTAATGCCTACAGTTCAAAATAGTCATTTTGAAAGACCGGGGTCTATGGTGGGTATGAACTATGTGAATAGGCGGGTTCAGAGAACCCTCTGCCTAAGTTACGGACATCGAGTTATGGACATCAAGTTACGAAAACATTGAGTTACAAAATTACCACGCTCATATTTCAGAAACCACGACCACTTCTTTGAAACCACGCCCAAATTGTAACTCGATGTTCAATTAACAGTTAACCGTACTTCAAGTTACGGGCAACATAGCATTTTTGTTTTGTTTAACGTTGTATATTTCCAGTAATTCAAAGTTCATTAAAATGATAATTAAAATTTGAGTTACTAAATTTGAATGTTTAGTAAAATAAAAGAGCTAACAGTTAACTGTTATTTAATGTTTGAGTTACTAAATGTAACTGAAATTCTATGTTGCTCGTAACTCAAAGTTCTGTTAATTGTTAGTTGGACACCGACGTTCAAATTTGGGTGTGGTTTTGCAAAAGTAGGCATGGTTTATGATATATGGGCGTGGATATTTTTGTAACTCAATGTTTTTGTATCTCGATGTTCGTAACTCTATGTTCTAACTCAAACATTTCAGCATCTCATGATCAACGCATTCCATGTTGTTTAATGCTTTTTGTTTCACTGGGAAAGGAGTCGCAAAATTGCAAGAGGGATGTAATTGTCAGCCATAATACAAGTGAGGTTGCAAATATTTGTCCTTATCAATCTGTGTATTAGGTTTCTGTTGCTGGCATAGCTCAAATCACATTTTCAAGTTTGATGGTTCTGCTCCTCGATGCAGTATTCACCATTGCTGATTATGTAGCATTCAAAATTTTTGGGACCCCTGCAACAATACAATACATACAATTCGTTGCCATTATGTTCTATCAATGCAAAAACGATGCTTGGAATGCAAAAAATTAAAAATTGAACTAAAATACCGCATATATTAATTTGTTCATACATTCTAATGCCTGATGGTTTGCTTTTGCATGTTAGATATAGTTTTTTTTTTCTAAATATGGTATTGCATTTTCAAAATATACATGTAGGCTGTTTTTTTCCATATGGTCTGTAATGAAATTGTTCATTATGATACGTGTATTATTTATTGTACTGATGCATTGCCTGTTACTTGCCATATCAAAAAAAATTTTTTGAAACTAACACGGTTATGGCAAAAACATTGTAGGAACACTAATTAGCCTAATAACCATGGCAACTAGTTAATATCTCATCATACAGAACATCATCAACTTTGTTTTGAGGAAGAAACTCAACAAAAACAGCAGAGCTATTTTGACTATTAGTTTGCTTGTTTTTCATGTAAATATTTTTTTTTCTTTGTTGAATATTCTACATGATTTTGAGTAATCAATACTTTCCCTCCATTTCCAAATGATTTGTTTTTTTTGCAAGCATTGTTGAGTGACATGTAATTTTTTAGCCCTTTTGTCTAAACTATAAAAACAAATGATATCCTCAACTGATTGTTTGAAGTTCATGTGCATGAATTTTGAACCGGAACGACGTTTACTCTGATAGTATTAATTCAACATTATATATTCAGTCCAAATGACTAGTAATTTGAAATGGCTTACTGGCAGCCATTTTGTTTTACATTTTTCCTATAGACATTATGAACACATGTTAAGTTGTATGGCAGTCAAGGATTGTTCATTTCACAGTGTACTGGTAGAACTGCACCATGCATGCACTTGTACAAAATAAAGCATATAAATGCTGTCAGTTCAATTGTCATATCAGTACAAGAAACAAGGATATTGTGTCATTCTCAATGGCTTGTTTTTCTAAAATCTAAAACAAAGACCTTTCGTTTCATTAAATAATCCAAACATAGGCATCGGTGATGTGAATCTGTACATACTTAGTTTCCTAGTTACCGTCTTTCAATGAACCATTAGTCTTCTATGTAGTCATTTCAGAGCTCCTTAAGCAAGTGAATCACTTTCAAAGATTCCATAGATTTTTTCTCACACAAAAACAGACATATATATATATATATATTAAATATTTTCTTGTTTTGTCCTCGTAGATTGTAATCAGTATCGTTCTAACATGGTATGTTGTGAAACGAGCTAGAAAAGAACTGAACCAGACAGTCAAGGCATACGAGGATGAAATGGAGGAACGTGAACGAACTATTTTAGCTATGCCGAGGAACCTGGAAGAAGCAGAGTCAATGGACTCCCTGAACTTATTGAGTCCCACCATATCATCTGCCAATGGTAAAATAAAAAATAAGTTTTTATCCAGACATCAGCGATCTCAGTCAGCGACAGTTCCTTTATTATCGTATATAGATGAAGAAAACCATGATGACAGAAGTAAACTCTGACGTCCCTGGTGAAACATTTTTTAAGTAATAGGAGAGATGTATGGTACATAACAAGATATTATTAACTGTTTAATTTGCACGGATACAACGTACAACAAATGCGGCTCATCTGTTGTGTTTAATATGGCTTCAAGTTCATACAAAACTGAATGTGCTCTGCGATTTTAGCATTTTAACAAGGTATTCACATGAATACAAAAGATGTATTGCACACACATTTGCTCTGAAATAATTCACAAATTGGATTCGAAAATCGCAATAGCTGTGGTTGATGTTGTGGGTTCAAACCCCTTCCTTGACTAAATTTTTCAATGGTTGAAAAAGAACTCGGGACATTTCACCTTGAATAGAGCTGTACAGTCTTGTATACCCAGATGTAAAATCTAATTTACAGGTGTTGGATATCTTACAGTTATGTACAGTTATCTATATCAGTTACACTTAGCATACAAATAGAAGTGTGGTTTGTTTACAATTAGCATAAACACAATAAGACGTGGATTTGCAGGAATAAACACGCAAACAGAATTGGTTACATGGCCGAAATTGGTGTAAGTGGCCATATACAATGGACTCGCTGTCCTAAATGTAATCTACAGTTTGTATTACAGTGTTGTCATATAACCGTATGTGTGTTATTACAAACGCATACACAAATTTGCACAAAATACCTTGTAAAAAGTAAATGAATCGGTGTTAGGTTAGTGTACTTTAAAGCAGGGGAGTTGTCATCTGCGCATGCATCAGATGGCTATAGCATGTCGTTGTTTACAAAGAAGCATCTACCCATGAGCCTTTGCAATTTTAGCGTGTCTTGTTATGACTCAATTCCTACATGTGTGCAGGTGATGACCTTTCCGCTACAAGTTCAATCCAAAGTCTATGCATCTAATGGAGCAAATATGAAAGCCGTTAAATCAGGATCACGTTTAGTACATCATCGTAAGTATGTGTGATGAATGGCAAGGTTTCATCATAGTAGGTACCTGTACGTATAATGTATGAATAATGGTGGTACATCATTGTAATTATGTATAATGAATGGTGTGGTATTTAAAATATGTATGGTAAATAGTGTGGTACAGACATGGTACGTCAAAAATAAAACATTTTGCAGCAATGAACATTCACTTAAGACAGTGTGTGTGCGTCCTTGTCAAGTCACAGTAAATTTCATAAAATTGATTCCTAGCGAGTGCCTTTTAAGTGAGAATGCGTGTCTGCAAATGAAATAGGTGCATTATTTAATATGGACTTTGTTGATTTTAAATTTTTTTTTTTTAATTTGTGACCTCGAACTTGGTTCAATGATAATTAATATTTTGTTTTATTTACATGTATGAGCTTTATATCAAATATCTTGTACCTATCAAGAAATTCCAGCCACTGTAATTCTCTCCATCTATGCCTAGGTACGATGCTTATAATATCTCATTACCCTTTCAGATTTATGCAGATATCGTGCAATATATATGCCATGATCATGAGTGGTTTGTATAGGCTACTTTGTTGGTGACCATACATTAGAATAAGTATTTACATCACTGGTATTACTAACATGTGTCCAATATTTATACTAGCCCAAGCTTTTGTCTTTTGGCTGAAGCTGTCAACTTTTTAGCTCCGCTGTCGACTTTGTCGAGCGGAGCTTATCATATGAGTGATTGTCGTTAGCGTTCGTCGTATGTGTCAACTTTTTACTTTTTTGACTTCTTCTTGCTTTGATAATAGGTGTTGGGCAGACCTCTCTTAGATTTGTTCATTTTGTGATGATATTTTTAATTCCCTTATTTTGATGAATATTTTTGTCATTTTTAGTAAAAAGTGATATTTTCCACGACTTGCTTTGATAGACCACTCTCAGATTTGTTCATTTTCTAATGATATTTTCAGCTCTTTATTTGGAACATGCGTTGGCAACAGTGGAGCTATCTCTGCCAAGAGCCTGCTTGTTTCCTGTATATCATGATTCATGTTTCATGAATTTTATGGAAAGAAACATTAGCAAAAATTGAGATATTGCCAGTGCCTTAAGACTTGTATAGATTAAATGTTGAAAAAAAATATGGTTTAAAGAAGTTTGAACATGTTCAGAAAGAATGTACTTGTTTAATTATTTCTAAGAGACCACATATATGTAATTGATTGAATCCCTTGTGCTGCTTTTCACCTATATTAAGAATCTGTTCATTACATTGATACCCTACTTACCAATTCCATCCACTTGATATCATCTATTTCATGTTTTTTTTACAGGTTAGGGTCATACGGATATGTTATGGCTTGGTTGTAGATTACAATATTGTATTTTGTTAACTTTGTCAGAATATGACCTAATACAATAATATTTTTCTGAATGTTCTCCATTGAAATCTTGCCAAATCACAGCTATCAACCTTCCAATCACAAATATCATCCTGCCAATCTAACCAGACGCTTTCATATTTATCCATACTGACTCACAGGGAATTTGTCTTCCAAAAATAATATGCCATTTTTTCAATGGTAGTTTTTAATCATTTTAAAAGTTTGTCAATTTATTAACTATTTTTTTTTCACCAGCACCTTTTAACAGTGTAATATCAATCAAACATATCCAGCCACTCTTTAAGTAAATAATGTTTGTCATTAAATAGTGTGATGTCTGTGCCTTCATATTTTGTTTTAAATTATCCTGTATTTTTTGTTTTGAAAAAAAAAATTGACTGATGAAGCTTTAAATGTATTTTTAACTTGTATATAAATATGTATAGTTGGTATACATTTATTTGTTCTTTATTAAAACTTGTCTAAAAGAAAGTTGACAATTTATTATTTCCTTGTATATATGTATTAGTATCTGTTGGTGATAATAAATTGTTTAAAGTCTCTGTTGGTTATGAAACTACACACTTTGTAATTAGCATTTTTCTAGTGCAGTAACCTGATGAACAAGGCAGACCAAGTGCCCCAAGCATTGTACAAGTCTATAGTATAAACTGACATACGATTGCATGAGCACCATCATTGAGTAATTCTGAGATATGCAAACATATTTTGACATGGGCTGATCACATTCGAACCATAGGAAATTATTACAAGTACTTCATTTATTGGTCAGTTTGGCTCATTAGCTATGCAAATATATTCAAATATCACATACTGTGGGTTGATCATATCTGGATCATGGGAAATGAACTAACCTCTACTCTCATTGGTCAGTTTGCAAACACATTCTATGAACTTTCAGTTCTGAATCAGAAAATAAAAGGTAGCATAACCATAACAGCCTATATGGTGGACAAATGCTTACTGCATTTTCAATCAACCAATCAATTTGTGATAGTTGCTAGCTCTGATTGCATTCATTCGACAAGTCATTCCTGGACTTAAAATTCATGGTACTCCAAAGTAGTAAACACAAGAAAAAAATTATTCAGTCATCGCTTGTAAATTAACAACACATGTTCATAATGTATAAAAGTATGCTCTCATTTTATGTTCAATTACCGTAATTTACGCCAACCCTGATTGAGCACACGTCTTGCAGGTGCATCCAATCAAATTTATATTTACCAAGGTCGAGTACACAGTCTCGCACACTAGTTGCGTTCACATTATGGGATCTCAACATGTGCCAAATATTTTTAATCCTTTATGTTTGCAGGTGGATTACAGCAGTTGTGTTCACATTAATCTGGGCACATGCTAAAATTGTGTCCTTGTATACTGTTTTTTGTTGAGCTGTCAACGAGAAAAACAATGTCATCTTCTTTCCATGTACTTGTCAGTGCTTTTACTTTGGCATCAAGCCATATTTTTCTAGACAAGCTGTCTGAAAACTTGCCATGTCATATGAATCACTATGTTCTCTAAGGTTAGACGCTGAGGGCGTGATTTGAATTCAGGCAGCCAATCTGCACATGTAGAGTTTTCATCCCGTCTCTCTATTAGGACCAACATCAAGTATTTTTCAGCACATGCTGACTTGGTCGAGGTCATTCACAATGCCAGAAACCTTGGAAAGAAACTACAAACAGGAAAAAATAATATTTAAAAAATATAAACTATTTTTTAATTAATCTTTGCAACCTTATACAACAGAAATTAATATTCAATAACCCCTCAATGATAAATATATACATCGTTGAAAAATAAGTCTTCTAAAACCATAATGCTAAAATAGTGCATATTATTTAGCATTAAGATCAAGATGTAGTTGGAAATAAACAATTTGAAATTACAATAACGTAGTACAATTTCTCTCATTGTAAGTACGGTAGTTTCAAGATGGCGACATGAAAAATAAACGTACACGTTTCTTTTTATATTTTTCGAAGATTTTGAACAAGACTTGTTTTCAATGAAAAATTAAATTAGTTAAATACATAATAAAAGTTGCTCTAAAATTTTGGTGGGATAAAATATTTGTTTAAAGACAATGGTTAGATGAAAAGTATTGTTAGAGAAGCTAAATTTCAGCCAAGTAAACAATCAAAACCATGAAAACTATTCACAAACTGAATATGATGTGCAGCAGCAACACGCCATGAGTGATAGATAACAGCAAGTTTGAATGAAATTAGACATGGCACACCAGAGAAATAGTTGATATGTTGAAATAAATATGCATATGAATATCATTATGACTTTATACCTACTTTAAACAAAATTGGTCAAAGGAACATCCAAGACCCGAAATGGTGGTCATCGCACTGTGCATGTGCAAAAGTTTTGTTGATAAACATACATTTTCCCACAATCCAATCTGCTCTTCTAATGAAAATCATAAGTATGAGGTTCAATCTGGGTGCAATTTGTGCTAGCTACTGCCAGTGACTCCTTCGATACCTTCCAATCGCATACAAAAATACCTAATTATGGCTTGGCAACGTCTAAGATTGTACTTAGACTGCGCAACAGTCAAAGTCGCCATCTTTGTTTATATGAGATCTATATATCTCATGCATGCGTGGCACAACGACTATAGTCCTTTAATTGCTAACCATGAAAACTTACAGAGCAGATTAATTCAAAGCTATTATAAGGACAATCCTAATGACAGATTTTTCTGGTCTAATTGATATTATGAATCACTTTCTTTTAGTATTGGTAAGATACAGAAACAAGCAGCCTCTAGTCTGAGATAGCTCCGCTGTTAGCAATGCACATTTCAATTAAAGAACAGAAGATATGATTACAAAATGAACAATATGTAGACTTGCTGTTTTTAACAAGAATTCAAAAATATCGCTTTTTACAAAAAATGACAGAAATAATCATCAAAATTAGATAATTGAAGATATCACCACCAAATTAACAAATCTGAGAGAGGTCCACATGTAGTACCTATATATGTAATTTAAAAGCAATCAGACTTGCGGTTTTTAACAAGAAGTCGAAAATATCACTTTTTACCAAAAATTACAAAAATATTCACCAAAATTAGAGAACTAAAGATACATGTATCATTACAAAATGAACAAATCTGAGAGAGGTCCAAATGTAGTACATATATATGTAATATCAAAGCAATTGGACTTGTGGTTTTTAACTAGAACAAAAATGACAAAAGTATTCCTCAAAGTTAGAGAATTGAAGATATTATCATGAAATGAACAAATTTAAGTGAGGTTTACCCAAGGTACATATACACAAAGTATCAAAGCATTCAGGCTTATAGTTTTCAAGAAGAAGTCGTAAAAGTAAAATATTGACACAAACAATGACGGACAATCACTCACATGATAAGCTCCGCTCGACAAACTCGATAGCGGAGCTAAAAAAGATTATTGAATAACTAAGTATGTAGTGCACAAAAGTAGACAATATGTACAAAATTCAGTTTTGTAGACATATTAGAATAAGCAGCCTGTTGGCTGAGATAGCTCCGCTGTTAGCAATGCACATTTCAACAAATCATTGAAAAAAGTCCCAGTTAAATTTTTGAAAGTTCTTTTTGTGCTCGTCATATTCAAGCAGAGGGATTGTCGCGAGCGTGTCCTTGAAACTTGAGTTCCAAGTGGCGTATACAACACATTGTTTATTTACATCAAAACACGTGTTCCGTGTAGTAGTAATATGGCCAAAAATAAAAACAGCCATTATTCGGCCATCTTTGATCTGATTATGAAACACACTGATATGTATGATGTATGTGCCAAATGCAAATGAAAATGGTACATAAATTGTGGAAATATAGTAGTAAGGCCAAAAAGTCAGATGGCTGTCAATCGGCCATCCTTGACCAGATTTTGAAACAAATTGTCATGGACATGCATCCTAACATGTATAAAGTACATGTATGTTCCAAATTTGAATGAAAACTGACAGAGCATGTCCAAGATACCGCATACAAAAACAACAACAAGATGCCTGCCAGTCAACCATCTTTGATCCAATTGCGAAATAAATCATCGTGGACATGTATCCTAACATGTATAATCTATGTACCAAGTTTGAATGACAATTGACAAAGCATTTTCAAAAAACAAGATGGCTGCCAGTCGGCCATTTCGAATCGAATCGCTAAACCACTGCATGTGCATATGTCCCACATAAGGTAATAGGCACATGCAAAGAATGAATGGAATTGGTCAACAGGATTCTGAAATATGGCTCTGGACAGACTGACGCACAGACGGACAGACTCAGGAACTCACGGACGGTCGGGGACAGGTATCCTAACATGTATGATCTATGTATTAAATTTGAATGAAAACTGACAAAGCATGTCCAAAATAAGACATTTTCAATAAACAAGATGGCTGCCAGTCAGCCATCTTTGATCCAATTGTGAAATAAATCATCATGGACATGTATCCTAACTTGTATAATCTATGTACCAAGTTTGAACGAAAACTGACAAAGCATGACCAAAATATAACATTTTCAAAAAACAAGATGGCTGCCAGTCGGCCATTTTGAATTGAATCGCTAAACCACTAAATGTGCATATGTCCCACATAAAGTATTAGGCACATGCAAAAAATGAACGGAATCAGTCCAAGGGATTCTGAGATATGAATTATAAGTCCCCAGTTATAAGTTCAAACGGGAACTAATTAAAGAACAGAAGATATCATTAGAAAATGAACAATATGTAGAATTGGTGTTTTCAACAAGAATTCAAAAGTATCACTTTTCACCAAAAATAATCATCAAAATTAGATAATTGAAGATATCACCACGAAAGTAACAAATCTGAGAGAGGTCCACATGTAGTACCTATATATGTAATATCAAAGCAATTGGACTAGCGGTTTTTAACAAGAAGTCGAAAATATCGCTTTTTACCAAAAATATTCACCAAAATTAGAGAATTAAAGATATCATTACAAAATGAACAAATCTGAGAGAGGTCTACCCAAGGTACAAAGACATCAAGTATCAAAGCATTCAGACTTATAGTTTTCAAGAAGAAGTCAAAAAAGTAAAACATTGACACGGACGACGACAGACAATCACTCATATGATAAGCTCCACTCGACAAAGTCGACAGCAGAGCTAAAAAGCTGATAACAGTTACATGTAATTAGTATGCAAATTTGCTAATAACTGTGAACTATTATAAACTATTATCATTCGTTGATTTATCCACAAGAACAGCATGTATGGAAATGTTAATTAGTATGTAAATTAGCTAATTAATATGCATAGAATGGTATAAACTTATTACTTAGTTGTCTATACAAGCAGCAAGAATGAATTTACAAAGTTTCAAAAGATATACAAAGAAGATACTCAAACCAATTAATTATGCCTTTTTTTGTTTATTCTACTAAAAACCAGTGATAGTCTGATATCCAGAATCATTGAAAGTTTGTTTTTGGATCAAAGCTGTATGGCTATGTTGACCTGTAGTACTGTAAAATCTGTATTAGAAGCAGTGACTTCTATTAAAATGGTACAATGCAACAGATAGAATGTGGCTTCTATTAAAGCATCTAGACATATAAGAAACAATCAATTTTTAGTTCTCAATTGCTCAAAAAGAATGGGTGTGACTTCTATTAGGGATGCAGCTTCTAATACAGATTTTACGGTACTGGTACATAAATTTAGTGGAATATTGCACATTACTTAAATTGAAAATGCAAAATACACATAGTCTTCTCGCAGTTATCATTAGATCTGCATAGGAAGTACCGGTATATACAATAAACACACCAGATAATAATTGCTGAATTCAATCAGAGATTTCTTGCAAATAATTTTGTCATAATAGCATAGGTGCAATGTTCAGTAATGTGCAGTGAACAGACTGCATGCTATATCCAGACAAGCAAGCCTATGCCATTACTTTAGAAAAACATAAGCATTGCATCGATCATTGATTAATTCCCTGATCTAAATCAATGGTAACAGAGACTCCTGGATCAATCAAGAGTGTCTAAGTAATGGAACAATTCAGCAACATGTATATAGATAGAAATCTTACTGCCACAAATATGTGAACGATATGACAAAGATTCAGATCATGGTGGTGTTTATTGTTACAATCACAAACTACAAAACTATAAAATATAGACCAGAATTCAAATTGACTGAGAAAATTGTACAATATCTCCCATCAACTGACTTTTTAAGACTATAATCAATATTATGATAGGAAGGTGGCCATACAGTCCCATCATAATGCAATTTCGTGGAAAAGTGCACTATACATTTGTATGTACCATAAAAAAAATGTCAGTGACTTTTAATGTTAAAAGCAGCCACCTTGCATAAAACAATAAAATCTTACATACTCATTGATAAATAACTTTATTGCAGGATAAACAAAGGAACATTCCATTGGTTGGTTTTTGACATGAATAACCATACATGGTTATTCATATGTGCCAGGATCCTGTACATGAAACTACATTTTGCAATAAAACAAATTAAAAATTGAATAAAATGTATACACAAGGCAATCAGTCTCTCAATGCCACAGTACAAATCCCAGGGAGTGATAGATTGTCCTTAGAATGACACATGATGAGTCTGAATTCTGAAAGGATAATGACAAGAGTTTTTGTAAAGTCCAATTGTAAGTTGCTTGGATACCCAACTACTATTTTAGTTACCTACTGGTGTCTGCAAAGGCTGCTAATGCCTCCATGGTCAGTGGATGCCTGTGACAAAGATTGGCTGATAAAAATAATACATTACAAATCTGAATATGCAAATTTTTAAAAAAATGGAAGACAGTAAAACATTTTCCCCATTTTTTTTCAGGACAAAATAAATTTACATGGTTACTTAACAAAACTATTAGCATCCATTAATGTTAATGGAGAGAGGGTAACAAGTGGAATGGTTGTGTTGATGGAATGTCAGGAATCAAGGCTCCATTCTGGGATCAATATACAGTTACTAGTTCTACATAAGTACAATTTAAAAAATAATGAGAAGCTATAACAAATCCCATGTAATGTACCTCTGTATCCTTATATTATTACTCAATATCATGCTGACGTCAGTGTACTTTTTTGTTATACAATAATATAGTTAGATGAAGAATCTGCATGGTC
Organism: Saccoglossus kowalevskii; assembly: GCF_978046115.1. Taxonomy (NCBI): domain Eukaryota; kingdom Metazoa; phylum Hemichordata; class Enteropneusta; family Harrimaniidae; genus Saccoglossus; species Saccoglossus kowalevskii. Next base: position 10,806,271 of record NC_140646.1, read on the forward strand.
CAAGATGGTCGTCTAAGCACAACATACCATTTTGATTTGTTAGAAGTGAATTTTCAATACAAAGATACATAAACCAAAAATTACACTTACTGTACATTGGATCATTAAAATATGACATGACCCTATACACCTCTCTGTCATTTACATAAGTGCAAGCATGCATGCACTCCTCTGGGAGCAAATACAGTAGTTATCAAATATTCATTATTTGTAACCAAGGCAAAGAACGGTAGACATAAAAAATGTGCCATTTAGCACATAGTACATTTAGTGGACATTTAATTCCCTCAAAGATATGGGAAAATATTCAAATATATTATTATTATAGTTTAATCAGTATTTACTGAATCAGTCAGCAAATACTGTCTACAGATGCTACTTATAACTTCTTTTGTCTTTACAAAAGCTGAGCGCAGGAGAAATATTTAGGAAGAACAAAGCATTTTAGTGAGAGGAATGAATAACTCAGGTTAGAGAGACTTGTTGAGTTTCAGTCATGCCGGTTTCTTTCCTCTGTAATGCCATACTTGCCACAGTATTGCAATGTCAATAGATACTTGAAGAGCCCCACATATTGTGAATTGGATTGGTGCATTTTTCACAAGAAAATAACCCGTTTTAAAAGTGTCTCCTGACAACCAAAATAACACCATTTTAACACTGAAAAAAAAGAAAGAAATATTTTAAAATAGTGGGCAAGGACCGAGACACATATCATTTCAGAAACTGATCTACATGAATGCACACATATACTGAGTCAGCATTTGGAAATTGCGATTTGCAAACATTTGTTGAAAATTAAGTGGCTTTTACAAGATCTTTGAACAAGCATATTAAGCATGTTAAGATGTTATAACAAATGAACAGAACTTGAGATAATTGATAACAGAATTGAAGAGTTTACTAAATACAACAAAAATTACACACTGTTAAATGAGCAGCTTTATTTTTTTTACAATGTCACACAAATACAGTTCTTGTTCTTTGGCTTTTCACACTCTGAACACTTTTAGATATGCTTACATATGTTAATGAAATATTATAACAACAAACTATGGTTCAAGAGCTGTTATTTATTTGCCTTACAATAGTTCTATGAAGTGATTGCTATATTTTTTAAGTCCAATATTGTATTCAAAACGATTACTATCTTAGTGATGGATTAGTTACTATGGTCTTTATATTTCAAAATTACATGTGTAATACATATATATATATATATATATATATATATATATATATATATATATATATTTCTGTACACAATATTTGATTTTTTATCTCTTTTTCAGAAAATCAAGATAAGGAAATAAAACACGAAATTAATTATTTTTATCATTAAAAAAAAATTACAAACCTCATGCCTATGGTTGATCTATTTTGTAAATTTTTATAAAACTGTGGAGCTCCCAACATAGCTTCTGTAAACACTGCCATGAATCCTAAAGTCTCTATGTACAAAGGGAAGTCCATAAGCAGTATTGTAATAGCACCACAAAAGAACGAAAACAGAGCCACAAATTGCACATAATCAGAGAAATGGTTCCACTTCCAAAACTGCCTTGTATCAAAGTCTGGAAAAGAGAAATGCATTAAGTATATCTTTAAAAAAGTATATGAGCAATTATTGGTTAAATAATTGATTAATATTAATTATTAATTTCAGCATGTTGTAAATTATTCTGTAAATGAATTAGTTTGTTTCAAAGATGCGTTTTAAAAGCTACGAACAAAACAATGTACACATTACAAATGTGACATGAATGAAAGAATGTAATTTTTAATACTGCTGATGGATGCTGTATGCTGATGAATACATTGGATTATGATTTATTATGAACTTTAAATGTTACATTGCCACATACAGATGAGTATTCAATGACACGCATGTTTAAGCACATTTGGTTTGTATAATAACAATCACTGCACATACATAACAGTGTTATTCATTTTTTACAACAAGTGAATACATACACAGTGCTGCAAAAGCTACATTTGTTTTAGCCCATAGTGCATCTTTAATTAAAGCATTAAAGAGATTAAGAGATTCCTGCTAGATGTACATGTATATACCAGTGTACAGTTTACATGTCATGAAAAACACATATGCCATTTTGTATGTATTGTGTTGGAGGATTATTTTTAAGGTTTGCTTGAAATCTGAAGTAAGTAGAAGATCACTTGTTCCCACTTATATCTTTCCAAAGTTGCACTCTGTGAACATTCACAGAGTTTTCTTAGGGTCTTGGGACTATTATTTCAATGATCTAAACATGCAAGTATTGCCTAAAAAATATAAGCATTTGTCACAATTGCCTTGTTTATTACTTTGGCCTGCAGTAATTCAATAGAGAACACAACACCAGACAGCCACATGTATACAATGTATTTCACTAGATTATTACAGATAGTCATGGGAAACCATATAGTCATTCACCAAGACATGTTTGTTTGAAAATCATTGATATCATTTATGAATTACATGCATGTCTCTTCCAACTTAGATTTCGTGAAAATATTTACATTTCAAAGACAGGAACAGTCTCATGTAAAACTTTAACAGGGGTGTAGTCCTGATAATAAAGAATTTACTTCTGTCATCAAAAGTTCTTTTATGCCATGATACAGAATTAAAATGATCACTAAGGTCAAAAAAACATTAGAACTACCTGTTGAACAATTAGAGCGCTCTCATGCACAGTATTCTGAGATGACCTTGTTTTAAATTTTTCAGTCATACACGTGAAACAGATTCCTTTCAATTTGACTGAATTAAGCAATCAGCTAAAGATATATACATGTATTTAAAATGTATTTAGTTTATTTTTTTTAAATCTGTATCTTGATTCAGTGAAGAATTATTACGAGTCCAAAGGTGGCTGAAAATTAATTTCAGTAAAACTTTTAGTGACTGTACAATTACCCTTCCTATACATAGAGACTGTCCAATTACCCTGCCATTACATAGTGTCTGTCCAATTACCCTGCCCATACATAGTGACTGTCCAATTACCCTGTTGATACAGTGACTGTCCAATTACCCTGCCCTTAGACAGTGACTGTCCAATTATCCTGCTCATACACAGCGACTGTCCAATTACCCTGCCCATAGACAGTGACTGTCCAATTACCCTGCCCATAGACAGTGATTGTCCAATTACCCTGTCCATACACAGTGACTGTCCAATTACCCGGCCCATACACAGTGACTGACCTATTACCCTGCCCATACATAGTGACTGACCAATTACCCTCCTCATACACAGTGACTGTCCAATTACCCTGCCCAAACATAGTGACTGTCCAATTACCCTGCCCATACACAGTGACTGACCTATTACCCTGCCCATACATAGTGACTGACCAATTACCCTCCTCATACACAGTGACTGTCCAATTACCCTGCCCAAACATAGTGACTGTCCAATTACCCTGCCCATACACAGTGACTGACCAATTACCCTGCCCATACACAGTGACTGTCCAATTACCCTGCCCATTCACAGTGATTGTCCAATTACCCTGCCCTTAGACAGTGACTGTCCAATTATCCTGCTCATACACAGCGACTGTCCAATTACCCTGCCCATAGACAGTGACTGTCCAATTACCCTGCCCATAGACAGTGATTGTCCAATTACCCTGTCCATACACAGTGACTGTCCAATTACCCTGCCCAAACATAGTCGCTGTCCAATTACCCTGTCCATAAACAATGACTGTCCAATTACCTTGCCCATAGACAGTGATTGTCCAATTATCCTGCTCATACACAGTGACTGTCCAATTACCCTGCCCAAACATAGTCGCTGTCCAATTACCCTGTCCATAAACAGTGACTGTCCAATTACCCTGCCCATAGACAGTGATTGTCCAATTATCCTGCCCATACATAGTGACTGTCCAATTACCCTGTCCATACACAGTGACTGTCCAATTACCCTGCCCAAACATAGTCGCTGTCCAATTACCCTGTCCATACACAGTGACTGTCCAATTACCCTGCCCATAGACAGTGATTGTCCAATTATCCTGCTCATACACAGTGACTGTCCAATTACCCTGCCCATACATACTGACTGTCAAATTACCCTGTTGATACAGTGACTGTCCAATTACCCTGCCCATACAGTGACTGTCCAATTACCCTGCCCATAGACAGTGATTGTCCAATTATCCTGCCCATACACAGTGACTGTCCAAATACCCTGCCCATACACAGTGACTGACCAAATACCCTGTTGATACAGTGACTGTCCAATTACCCTGCCCATACAGTGACTGTCCAATTACCCTGTCTATACACAGTGACTGTCCAAATACCCTGCCCATACACAGTGACTGTCCAAATACCCTGCCCATACACAGTGACTGACCAAATACCCTGTCTATACAGTGACTGTCCAAATACCCTGCCCATACACAGTGACTGACCAATTACCCTGTCCAAACATAGTGACTATTCAATTACCCTGCTCATACACAGTGACTATTCAATTACCCTGTCCATACACAGTGAATGTCCAATTACCCTGCCCATACATAGTGAATGTCCAATTACCCTGCCCATACACAGTAACTGTCCAATTACCCTGCCCATACACAGTGACTTTCCAATTACCCTGCCCATACACAGTGACTGTCCAAATACCCTGTCGATACAGTGACTGTCCAATTACCCTGCCCATACATAGTGACTGTCCAATAACGCTGTCCATACATAGTGACTGTCCAATTACCCTGCCCATACACAGTAACTGACCAATTACCCTGCCCATACACAGTAACTGTCCAATTGCCCTGCCCATACACAGTGACCTTCCAATTACCCTGCCCATACACAGTGACTGTCCAAATACCCTGTTGATACAGTGACAGTCCAATTACCCTGCCCATACATGGTGGCTGTCCAATTACCCTGTCCATACACAGTGGCTGTCCAATTACCTTACCCATACATAGTGACTGTCCAATTACCCTGTCCATACACAGTGACTGTCCAATTACCCTGCCCAAACATAGTGGCTGTCCAACTACCCTGTCCATAAACAGAGACTGTCCAATTACCTTGCCCATAGACAGTGATTGTCCAATTATCCTGCTCATACACAGTGACTGTCCAATTACCCTGCCCAAACATAGTGACTGTCAAATTACCCTGTTGATACAGTGACTGTCCAATAACGCTGTCCATACACAGTGGCTGTCCAATTACCTTACCCATACATAGTGACTGTCCAATTACCCTGTCCATACACAGTGAATGTCCAATCACCCTGCCCAAACATAGTGGCTGTCCAATTACCCTGTCCATACACAGTGACTGTCCAATTACCCTGTCCATACAGAGTGACTGTCCAATTACCCTGACCAAACATAGTGGCTGTCCAATTACCCTGTCCATACACAGTGGCTGTCCAATTACCTTACTAATACATAGTGACTGTCCAATTACCCTGTCGATACACAGTGACTGTCCAATTACCCTGCCCATACACAGTGACTGTCCAATTACCCTGCCCATACATAGTGACTGCCCAATTACCCTGCCCATACACAGTGACTGTCCAATTACCCTGTCCATACACAGTGACTGTCCAATTACCCTGCCCAAACATAGTGGCTGTCCAATTACCCTGTCCACACACAGTGACTGTCCAATTATCCTGTCCATACACAGTGACTGTCCAATTACCCTGCCCAAACATAGTGGCTGTCCAATTACCCTGTCCATACACAGTGACTGTCCAATTACCCTGCCCATGCATAGTGACTGTCAAATTACCCTGCCCAAACATAGTGACTGTCCAATTACCCTGCCCATACACAGTGACTTTCCAATTACCCTGCCCATACACAGTGACTGTCCAATTACCCTACCCATACATTGTGACTGTCCAATTACCCTGCCCATACACAGTGACAGTCCAATTATCCTGTCTATACACAGTGACTGTCCAAATACCCTGCCCACACACAGTGACTGACCAATTACCCTGCCCAAAAATAGTGACTATCCAATTACCCTGCCCATACACAGTAACTGTCCAATTACCCTGCCCAAACATAGTGAATGTCCAATTACCCTGCCCATACACAGTGAATGTCCAATTACCCTGCCCATACATAGTGAATGTCCAATTACCATGCCCGAACATAGTGACTGTCCAATTACCCTGCCCATACACAGTAACTGTCCAATCAATTACCCTGCCCAAACATAGTGACTGTCCAATTACCCTGCTCATACATAGTGAATGTCCAATTACCCTGTCCATACACAGTGACTGTCCAATTACCCTGCCCATACAGTGACTGTCCAATTAGCCTGTCCATACACAGTGACTGTCCAATTACCCTGTCCATGCACAGTGACTGTCCAATTACCCTGCCCATACACCGTAACTGTCCAATTACCCTGCCCAAACATAGTGACTGTCCAATTACCTTGCCCATACATAGTGAATGTCCAATTACCCTGCCCATACATAGTGAATGTCCAATTACCCTGTCCATACACAGTAACTGTCCAATTACCCTGCCCATACACAGTGACTGTCCAATTACCCTACCCATACATTGTGACTGTCCAATTACCCTGCCCATACAGTGACTGTCCAATTACCCTGTCCATACATAGTGACTGTCCAATTACCCTGCCCAAACATATTGACTGACCAATTACCCTGCCCAAACATATTGACTGACCAATTACCCTGCCCAAACATAGTGACTGTCCAATTACCCTGCCCAAACATAGTGACTGTTCAATTACCATGCCCAACCATAGTGACTGTTCAAATACCCTGCCCAAACAGTGACTGTCCAATTACCCTGCCCAAACATAGTGACTATCCAATTATCATGCCCATACACAGTGACTGACCAATTACACTGCCATACACAGTGACTTTCCAAATACCCTGCCCATACAGTGGCGGTCCAATTACCCTGCCCAAACATAGTGACTGTCCAATTACCCTGCCCATACACAGTAACTGACCAATTACCCTGCCCATACACAGTAACTGTCCAATTGCCCTGCCCATACACAGTGACCTTCCAATTACCCTGCCCATACACAGTGACTGTCCAAATACCCTGTTGATACAGTGACAGTCCAATTACCCTGCCCATACATGGTGGCTGTCCAATTACCCTGTCCATACACAGTGGCTGTCCAATTACCTTACCCATACATAGTGACTGTCCAATTACCCTGTCCATACACAGTGACTGTCCAATTACCCTGCCCAAACATAGTGGCTGTCCAACTACCCTGTCCATAAACAGAGACTGTCCAATTACCTTGCCCATAGACAGTGATTGTCCAATTATCCTGCTCATACACAGTGACTGTCCAATTACCCTGCCCAAACATAGTGACTGTCAAATTACCCTGTTGATACAGTGACTGTCCAATAACGCTGTCCATACACAGTGGCTGTCCAATTACCTTACCCATACATAGTGACTGTCCAATTACCCTGTCCATACACAGTGAATGTCCAATCACCCTGCCCAAACATAGTGGCTGTCCAATTACCCTGTCCATACACAGTGACTGTCCAATTACCCTGTCCATACAGAGTGACTGTCCAATTACCCTGACCAAACATAGTGGCTGTCCAATTACCCTGTCCATACACAGTGGCTGTCCAATTACCTTACTAATACATAGTGACTGTCCAATTACCCTGTCGATACACAGTGACTGTCCAATTACCCTGCCCATACACAGTGACTGTCCAATTACCCTGCCCATACATAGTGACTGCCCAATTACCCTGCCCATACACAGTGACTGTCCAATTACCCTGTCCATACACAGTGACTGTCCAATTACCCTGCCCAAACATAGTGGCTGTCCAATTACCCTGTCCACACACAGTGACTGTCCAATTATCCTGTCCATACACAGTGACTGTCCAATTACCCTGCCCAAACATAGTGGCTGTCCAATTACCCTGTCCATACACAGTGACTGTCCAATTACCCTGCCCATGCATAGTGACTGTCAAATTACCCTGTCGATACAGTGACTGTCCAATTACCCTGCCCACACACAGTGACTTTCCAATTACCCTGCCCATACACAGTGACTGTCCAATTACCCTACCCATACATTGTGACTGTCCAATTACCCAGCCCATACACAGTGACTGTCCAATTACCCTGCCCATACATAGTGACTGTCAATTACCCTGCCCAAACATATTGACTGACCAATTACCCTGCCCAAACATAGTGACTGTCCAATTACCCTGCCCATACACAGTGACTTTCCAATTACCCTGCCCATACACAGTGACTGTCCAATTACCCTACCCATACATTGTGACTGTCCAATTACCCTGCCCATACACAGTGACAGTCCAATTATCCTGTCTATACACAGTGACTGTCCAAATACCCTGCCCACACACAGTGACTGACCAATTACCCTGCCCAAAAATAGTGACTATCCAATTACCCTGCCCATACACAGTAACTGTCCAATTACCCTGCCCAAACATAGTGAATGTCCAATTACCCTGCCCATACACAGTGAATGTCCAATTACCCTGCCCATACATAGTGAATGTCCAATTACCATGCCCGAACATAGTGACTGTCCAATTACCCTGCCCATACACAGTAACTGTCCAATCAATTACCCTGCCCAAACATAGTGACTGTCCAATTACCCTGCCCATACATAGTGAATGTCCAATTACCCTGTCCATACACAGTGACTGTCCAATTACCCTGCCCATACAGTGACTGTCCAATTACCCTGTCCATGCACAGTGACTGTCCAATTACCCTGCCCATACACCGTAACTGTCCAATTACCCTGCCCAAACATAGTGACTGTCCAATTACCTTGCCCATACATAGTGAATGTCCAATTACCCTGCCCATACATAGTGAATGTCCAATTACCCTGTCCATACACAGTAACTGTCCAATTACCCTGCCCATACACAGTGACTGTCCAATTACCCTACCCATACATTGTGACTGTCCAATTACCCTGCCCATACAGTGACTGTCCAATTACCCTGTCCATACATAGTGACTGTCCAATTACCCTGCCCAAACATATTGACTGACCAATTACCCTGCCCAAACATATTGACTGACCAATTACCCTGCCCAAACATAGTGACTGTCCAATTACCCTGCCCAAACATAGTGACTGTTCAATTACCATGCCCAACCATAGTGACTGTTCAAATACCCTGCCCAAACAGTGACTGTCCAATTACCCTGCCCAAACATAGTGACTATCCAATTATCATGCCCATACACAGTGACTGACCAATTACACTGCCATACACAGTGACTTTCCAAATACCCTGCCCATACAGTGGCGGTCCAATTACCCTGCCCAAACATAGTGACTGTCCAATTACCCTGCCGAAACATAGTGACTGACCAATTACCCTGCACAAACATAGTGACTGTTCAATTACCGTGCCCAAACATAGTGACTGTCCAATTACCTTACCCAAACATAGTGACTGTTCAATTACCCTGCCCAAACATAGTGACTGTCCAATTACCCTGCCCAAACATAGTGACTGTCCAATTACCCTGCCTAAACATAGTGACTGTCCAATTACTCTGCCCAAACAGTGACTGTCAAATTACCCTGTCCATACACAGTGACTGTCCAAATACCCTGCCCATACACAGTGACTGTCCAAATACCCTACCCATACACAGTGACTGACCAATTACCCTGCCAAAACATAGTGACTGTTCAATTACCCTGCCCAAACATAGTGACTGTCCAGTTACCCTGCCCAATCATAGTGACTGTCCAATTACCCTGCCCATACACAGTGACTGACCTATTACCCTGCCAATACATAGTGACTGTCTAATTACCCTGCTCATACACAGTGACTGACCAATTACCCTCCCCATACACAGTGACTGTCCAATTACCCTGCCCAAACATAGTGACTGTCCAATTACCCTGCCCAAACATAGTGACTGTCCAATTATCCTACCCAAACATAGTGACTGTCCAATTACCCTGCCCATACACAGTGACTGACCAATTACCCTGCCCATACACAGTGACTGTCCAATTACCCTGCCCAAACATAGTGACTGTCCAATTACCCTGCCCAAACATAGTGACCGTCCAATTACTCTGCCCATACACAGTGACTGACCAATTACCCTGCCCATACAGTGACTGTCCAATTACACTGCCCAAACATAGTGACTGTCCAATTACCCTGCCCATACACAGTGACTGACCTATTACCCTGCCCATACATAGTGACTGTCTAATTACCCTGCTCATACACAGTGACTGACCAATTACCCTCCTCATACACAGTGACTGTCCAATTACCCTGCCCAAACATAGTGACTGTCCAATTACCCTGCCCAAACATAGTGACTGTCCAATTATCCTACCCAAACATAGTGACTGTCCAATTACCCTGCCCATACACAGTGACTGACCAATTACCCTGCCCATACACAGTGACTGTCCAAATACCCTGCCCATACAGTGGCAGTCCAATTACCCTGCCCAAACATAGTGACTGTCCAATTACCCTGCCCAAACATAGTGACTGTCCAATTACCCTGCCCAAACATAGTGACTGTCCAATTACCCTGCCCAAACATAGTGACCGTCCAATTACTCTGCCCATACACAGTGACTGACCAATTACCCTGCCCATACACAGTGACTGTCCAATTACCCTGCCCATTCACAGTGACTTTCCAATTACCCTACCCATACAGTGACTGTCCAATTAGCCTGTCCATACACAGTGACTGTCCAATTATCCTGTCTATACACAGTGACTGTCCAAATACCCTGCCCACACACAGTGACTGACCAATTACCCTGCCCAAAAATAGTGACTATCCAATTACCCTGCCCATACACAGTGACTGTCCAATTACCCTGCCCAAACATAGTGACTGTCCAATTACCCTGCCCATACACAGCAACTGTCCAATTACCCTGCCCAAACATAGTGACTGTCCACTTACCCTGCCCAAACATAGTGACCGTCCAATTACTCTGCCCATACACAGTGACTGACCAATTACCCTGCCCATACACAGTGACTGTCCAATTACCCTGCCCATTCACAGTGACTTTCCAATTACCCTGCCCATACAGTGACTGTCCAATTAGCCTGTCCATACACAGTGACTGTGAAATTATCCTGTCTATACACAGTGACTGTCCAAATACCCTGCCCACACACAGTGACTGACCAATTACCCTGCCCAAAAATAGTGACTATCCAATTACCCTGCCCATACACAGTGGCGGTCCAATTACCCTGCCCAAACATAGTGACTGTCCAATTACCCTGCCGAAACATAGTGACTGACCAATTACCCTGCACAAACACAGTGACTGTTCAATTACCCTGTCCATACACAGTGACTGTCCAAATACCCTGCCCATACACAGTGACTGTCCAAATACCCTACCCATACACAGTGACTGACCAATTACCCTGCCAAAACATAGTGACTGTTCAATTACCCTGCCCAAACATAGTGACTGTCCAATTACCCTGCCCAATCATAGTGACTGTCCAATTACCCTGCCCATACACAGTGACTGACCTATTACCCTGCCCATACATAGTGACTGTCTAATTACCCTGCTCATACACAGAGACTGACCAATTACCCTCCCCATTACACAGTGACTGTCCAATTACCCTGCCCAAACATAGTGACTGTCCAATTACCCTGCCCAAACATAGTGACTGTCCAATTATCCTACCCAACCATAGTGACAGTTCAAATACCCTGCCCAAACAGTGACTGTCCAATTACCCTGCCCAAACATAGTGACCGTCCAATTACTCTGCCCATACACAGTGACTGACCAATTACCCTGCCTATACACAGTGACTGTCCAAATACCCTACCCATACACAGTGACTGACCAATTACCCTGCCCAAACATAGTGAGTGTCCAATTACACTGCCCAAACATAGTGACTGTCCAATTACCCTGTCCATACACAGTGACTGACCTATTACCCTGCCCAAACATAGTGACTGTCCAATTACCCTGCCCATACACAGTGACTGACCTATTACCCTGCCCATACATAGTGACTGTCTAATTACCCTGCCCAAACATAGTGACTGTCCAATTACCCTGCCCAAACATAGTGACTGTCCAATTATCCTACCCAAACATAGTGACTGTCCAATTACCCTGCCCATACACAGTGACTGACCAATTACCCTGCCCATACACAGTGACTGTCCAAATACCCTGCCCATACAGTGGCGGTCCAATTACCCTGCCCAAATATAGTGACTGTCCAATTACCCTGCCCAAACATAGTGACTGTCCAATTACCCTGCCCAAACATAGTGACCGTCCAATTACTCTGCCCATACACAGTGACTGACCAATTACCCTACCCATACACAGTGACTGACCAATTACCCTGCTAAAACATAGTGACTGTTCAATTACCCTGCCCAAACATAGTGAGTGTCCAATTACACTGCCCAAACATAGTGACTGTCCAATTACCCTGCCCATACACAGTGACTGACCTATTACCCTGCCCAAACATAGTGACTGTCCAATTACCCTGCCCATACACAGTGACTGACCTATTACCCTGCCCATACATAGTGACTGTCTAATTACCCTGCCCAAACATAGTGACTGTCCAATTACCCTGCCCAAACATAGTGACTGTCCAATTATCCTACCCAAACATAGTGACTGTCCAACTACCCTGCCCATACACAGTGACTGACCAATTACCCTGCCCATACACAGTGACTGTCCAAATACCCTGCCCATACAGTGGCGGTCCAATTACCCTGCCCAAATATAGTGACTGTCCAATTACCCTGCCCAAACATAGTGACTGTCCAATTACCCTGCCCAAACATAGTGACCGTCCAATTACTCTGCCCATACACAGTGACTGACCAATTACCCTGCCCATACACAGTGACTGTCCAATTACCCTGCCCATTCAGTGACTTTCCTATTACCCTACCCATACAGTGACTGTCCAATTAGCCTGTCCATACACAGTGACTGTCCAATTATCCTGTCTATACACAGTGACTGTCCAAATACCCTGCCCACACACAGTGACTGACCAATTACCCTGCCCAAAAATAGTGACTATCCAATTACCCTGCTCATACACAGTGACTGACCAATTACCCTCCCCATACACAGTGACTGTCCAATTACCCTGCCCAAACATAGTGACTGTCCAATTACCCTGCCCAAACATAGTGACTGTCCAATTATCCTACCCAAACATAGTGACTGTCCAATTACCCTGCCCATACACAGTGACTGACCAATTACCCTGCCCATACACAGTGACTGTCCAATTACCCTGCCCAAACATAGTGACTGTCCAATTACCCTGCCCAAACATAGTGACCGTCCAATTACTCTGCCCATACACAGTGACTGACCAATTACCCTGCCCATACAGTGACTGTCCAATTACACTGCCCAAACATAGTGACTGTCCAATTACCCTGCCCATACACAGTGACTGACCTATTACCCTGCCCATACATAGTGACTGTCTAATTACCCTGCTCATACACAGTGACTGACCAATTACCCTCCTCATACACAGTGACTGTCCAATTACCCTGCCCAAACATAGTGACTGTCCAATTACCCTGCCCAAACATAGTGACTGTCCAATTATCCTACCCAAACATAGTGACTGTCCAATTACCCTGCCCATACACAGTGACTGACCAATTACCCTGCCCATACACAGTGACTGTCCAAATACCCTGCCCATACAGTGGCGGTCCAATTACCCTGCCCAAACATAGTGACTGTCCAATTACCCTGCCCAAACATAGTGACTGTCCAATTACCCTGCCCAAACATAGTGACTGTCCAATTACCCTGCCCAAACATAGTGACCGTCCAATTACTCTGCCCATACACAGTGACTGACCAATTACCCTGCCCATACACAGTGACTGTCCAATTACCCTGCCCATTCACAGTGACTTTCCAATTACCCTACCCATACAGTGACTGTCCAATTAGCCTGTCCATACACAGTGACTGTCCAATTATCCTGTCTATACACAGTGACTGTCCAAATACCCTGCCCACACACAGTGACTGACCAATTACCCTGCCCAAAAATAGTGACTATCCAATTACCCTGCCCATACACAGTGACTGTCCAATTACCCTGCCCAAACATAGTGACTGTCCAATTACCCTGCCCATACACAGCAACTGTCCAATTACCCTGCCCAAACATAGTGACTGTCCACTTACCCTGCCCAAACATAGTGACCGTCCAATTACTCTGCCCATACACAGTGACTGACCAATTACCCTGCCCATACACAGTGACTGTCCAATTACCCTGCCCATTCACAGTGACTTTCCAATTACCCTGCCCATACAGTGACTGTCCAATTAGCCTGTCCATACACAGTGACTGTGAAATTATCCTGTCTATACACAGTGACTGTCCAAATACCCTGCCCACACACAGTGACTGACCAATTACCCTGCCCAAAAATAGTGACTATCCAATTACCCTGCCCATACACAGTGGCGGTCCAATTACCCTGCCCAAACATAGTGACTGTCCAATTACCCTGCCGAAACATAGTGACTGACCAATTACCCTGCACAAACACAGTGACTGTTCAATTACCGTGCCCAAACATAGTGACTGTCCAATTACCTTACCCAAACATAGTGACTGTTCAATTACCCTGCCCAAACATAGTGACTGTCCAATTACCCTGCCCAAACATAGTGACTGTCCAATTACTCTGCCCAAACAGTGACTGTCAAATTACCCTGTCCATACACAGTGACTGTCCAAATACCCTGCCCATACACAGTGACTGTCCAAATACCCTACCCATACACAGTGACTGACCAATTACCCTGCCAAAACATAGTGACTGTTCAATTACCCTGCCCAAACATAGTGACTGTCCAATTACCCTGCCCAATCATAGTGACTGTCCAATTACCCTGCCCATACACAGTGACTGACCTATTACCCTGCCCATACATAGTGACTGTCTAATTACCCTGCTCATACACAGAGACTGACCAATTACCCTCCCCATTACACAGTGACTGTCCAATTACCCTGCCCAAACATAGTGACTGTCCAATTACCCTGCCCAAACATAGTGACTGTCCAATTATCCTACCCAACCATAGTGACAGTTCAAATACCCTGCCCAAACAGTGACTGTCCAATTACCCTGCCCAAACATAGTGACCGTCCAATTACTCTGCCCATACACAGTGACTGACCAATTACCCTGCCTATACACAGTGACTGTCCAAATACCCTACCCATACACAGTGACTGACCAATTACCCTGCTAAAACATAGTGACTGTTCAATTACCCTGCCCAAACATAGTGAGTGTCCAATTACACTGCCCAAACATAGTGACTGTCCAATTACCCTGCCCATACACAGTGACTGACCTATTACCCTGCCCAAACATAGTGACTGTCCAATTACCCTGCCCATACACAGTGACTGACCTATTACCCTGCCCATACATAGTGACTGTCTAATTACCCTGCCCAAACATAGTGACTGTCCAATTACCCTGCCCAAACATAGTGACTGTCCAATTATCCTACCCAAACATAGTGACTGTCCAATTACCCTGCCCATACACAGTGACTGACCAATTACCCTGCCCATACACAGTGACTGTCCAAATACCCTGCCCATACAGTGGCGGTCCAATTACCCTCCCCAAATATAGTGACTGTCCAATTACCCTGCCCAAACATAGTGACTGTCCAATTACCCTGCCCAAACATAGTGACCGTCCAATTACTCTGCCCATACACAGTGACTGACCAATTACCCTGCCCATACACAGTGACTGTCCAATTACCCTGCCCATTCAGTGACTTTCCAATTACCCTACCCATACAGTGACTGTCCAATTAGCCTGTCCATACACAGTGACTGTCCAATTATCCTGTCTATACACAGTGACTGTCCAAATACCCTGCCCACACACAGTGACTGACCAATTACCCTGCCCAAAAATAGTGACTATCCAATTACCCCGCCCATACACAGTGACTGTCCAATTACCCTGCCCAAACATAGTGACTGTCCAATTACCCTGCCCATACACAGCAACTGTCCAATTACCCTGCCCAAACATAGTGACTGTCCACTTACCCTGCCCAAACATAGTGACCGTCCAATTACTCTGCCCATACACAGTGACTGACCAATTACCCTGCCCATACACAGTGACTGTCCAATTACCCTGCCCATTCACAGTGACTTTCCAATTACCCTGCCCATACAGTGACTGTCCAATTAGCCTGTCCATACACAGTGACTGTCCAATTATCCTGTCTATACACAGTGACTGTCCAAATACCCTGCCCACACACAGTGACTGACCAATTACCCTGCCCAAAAATAGTGACTATCCAATTACCCTGCCCATACACAGTGACTGTCCAATTACCCTGCCCAAACATAGTGACTGTCCAATTACCCTGCCCATACACAGTAACTGTCCAATTACCCTGCCCAAACATAGTGACTGTCCAATTACCCTGCCCATACACAGTGAATGTCCAATTACCCTGCCCATACATAGTGAATGTCCAATTACCATGCCCGAACATAGTGACTGTCCAATTACCCTGCCCATACACAGCAACTGTCCAATCAATTACCCTGCCCAAACATAGTGACTGTCCAATTACCCTGCCCATACATAGTGAATGTCCAATTACCCTGTCCATACACAGTGACTGTCCAATTACCCTGCCCATACAGTGACTGTCCAATTAGCCTGTCCATACACAGTGACTGTCCAATTACCCTGTCCATGCACAGTGACTGTCCAATTACCCTGCCCATACATAGTGAATGTCCAATTACCCTGCCCATACATAGTGAATGTCCAATTACCCTGCCCATACACAGTAACTGTCCAATTACCCTGCCCATACACAGTGACTGTCCAATTACCCTACCCATACATTGTGACTGTCCTATTACCCTGCCCATACACAGTGACTGTCCAATTACCCTGCCCATACATAATGACTGTCCAATTACCCTGCCCAAACATATTGACTGACCAATTACCCTGCCAAAACATAGTGGCTGTTCAATTACCCTGCCGAAACATAGTGACTGTCCAATTACCCTGCCCAAACATAGTGACTGTCCAATTACCCTGCCCATACACAGTGACTGACCTATTACCCTGCCCATACATAGTGACTGTCTAATTACCCTGCTCATACACAGTGACTGACCAATTACACTCCTCATACACAGTGACTGTCCAATTACCCTGCCCAAACATAGTGACTGTCCAATTACCCTGCCCAAACATAGTGACTGTCCAATTATCCTACCCAAACAGAGTGACTGTCCAATTACCCTGCCCATACACAGTGACTGACCAATTACCCTGCCCATACACAGTGACTGTCCAAATACCCTGCCCATACACAGTGACTGACCAATTATCCTGTCCAAACATAGTGACTGTCCAATTACCCTGCCCAAACATAGTGACTGTCCAATTACCCTGCCCAAACATAGTGACCGTCCAATTACTCTGCCCATACACAGTTACTGACCAATTACCCTGCCCATACACAGTGACTGTCCAATTACCCTGCCCATTCACAGTGACTTTCCAATTACCCTGCCCATACAGTGACTGTCCAATTAGCCTGTCCATACACAGTGACTGTCCAATTACCCTGTCCATGCACAGTGACTGTCCAATTACCCTGCCCATACACAGTAACTGTCCAATTACCCTGCCCAAACATAGTGACTGTCCAATTACCCTGCCCATACATAGTGAATGTCCAATTACCCTGCCCATACATAGTGAATGTCCAATTACCCGGCCCATACACAGTGACTGTCCAATTACCCTGCCCATTCAGTGACTTTCCAATTACCCTACCCATACAGTGACTGTCCAATTAGCCTGTCCATACACAGTGACTGTCCAATTACCCTGCCCAAACATAGTGACTGTCCAATTACCCTGCCCATACACAGCAACTGTCCAATTACCCTGCCCAAACATAGTGACTGTCCAATTACCCTGCCCAAACATAGTGACTGTCCAATTACCCTGCCCATACACAGCAACTGTCCAATTACCCTGCCCAAACATAGTGACTGTCCACTTACCCTGCCCAAACATAGTGACCGTCCAATTACTCTGCCCATACACAGTGACTGACCAATTACCCTGCCCATACACAGTGACTGTCCAATTACCCTGCCCATTCACAGTGACTTTCCAATTACCCTGCCCATACAGTGACTGTCCAATTAGCCTGTCCATACACAGTGACTGTCCAATTATCCTGTCTATACACAGTGACTGTCCAAATACCCTGCCCACACACAGTGACTGACCAATTACCCTGCCCAAAAATAGTGACTATCCAATTACCCTGCCCATACACAGTGACTGTCCAATTACCCTGCCCAAACATAGTGACTGTCCAATTACCCTGCCCATACACAGTAACTGTCCAATTACCCTGCCCAAACATAGTGACTGTCCAATTACCCTGCCCATACACAGTGAATGTCCAATTACCCTGCCCATACATAGTGAATGTCCAATTACCATGCCCGAACATAGTGACTGTCCAATTACCCTGCCCATACACAGTAACTGTCCAATCAATTACCCTGCCCAAACATAGTGACTGTCCAATTACCCTGCCCATACATAGTGAATGTCCAATTACCCTGTCCATACACAGTGACTGTCCAATTACCCTGCCCATACAGTGACTGTCCAATTAGCCTGTCCATACACAGTGACTGTCCAATTACCCTGTCCATGCACAGTGACTGTCCAATTACCCTGCCCATACATAGTGAATGTCCAATTACCCTGCCCATACATAGTGAATGTCCAATTACCCTGCCCATACACAGTAACTGTCCAATTACCCTGCCCATACACAGTGACTGTCCAATTACCCTACCCATACATTGTGACTGTCCAATTACCCTGCCCATACACAGTGACTGTCCAATTACCCTGCCCATACATAATGACTGTCCAATTACCCTGCCCAAACATATTGACTGACCAATTACCCTGCCCAAACATATTGACTGACCAATTACCCTGCCCAAACATAGTGACTGTCCAATTACCCTGCCCAAACATAGTGACTGTTCAATTACCATGCCCAACCATAGTGACTGTTCAAATACCCTGCCCAAACAGTGACTGTACAATTACCCTGCCCAAACATAGTGACTATCCAATTATCATGCCCATACACAGTGACTGACCAATTACACTGCCATACACAGTGACTTTCCAAATACCCTGCCCATACAGTGGCGGTCCATTTACCCTGCCCAAACATAGTGACTGTCCAATTACCCTGCCGAAACATAGTGACTGACCAATTACCGTGCCCAAACATAGTGACTGTCCAATTACCTTACCCAAACATAGTGACTGTTCAATTACCCTGCCCAAACAAAGTGACTGTCCAATTACCCTGCCCAAACATAGTGACTGTCCAATTACCCTGCCTAAACATAGTGACTGTCCAATTACTCTGCCCAAACAGTGACTGTCAAATTACCCTGTCCATACACAGTGACTGTCCAAATACCCTGCCCATACACAATGACTGTCCAAATACCCTACCCATACACAGTGACTGACCAATTACCCTGCCAAAACATAGTGACTGTTCAATTACCCTGCCCAAACATAGTGACTGTCCAATTACCCTGCCCAATCATAGTGACTGTCCAATTACCCTGCCCATACAGTGACTGACCTATTACCCTGCCCATACATAGTGACTGTCTTATTACCCTGCTCATACACAGTGACTGACCAATTACCCTCCCCATACACAGTGACTGTCCAATTACCCTGCCCAAACATAGTGACTGTCCAATTACCCTGCCCAAACATAGTGACTGTCCAATTATCCTACCCAAACATAGTGACTGTCCAATTACCCTGCCCATACACAGTGACGGACCAATTACCCTGCCCATACACAGTGACTGTCCAAATACCCTGCCCATACACAGTGACTGACCAATTATCCTGCCCAAACATAGTGACTGTCCAATTACCCTGCCCAAACATAGTGACTGACCAATTACCCTGCCCAAACATAGTGACCGTCCAATTACTTTGCCCATACACAGTGACTGACCAATTACACTGCCCATACACAGTGACTGTCCAAATACCCTACCCATACACAGTGACTGACCAATTACCCTGCCAAAACATAGTGGCTGTTCAATTACCCTGCCGAAACATAGTGACTGTCCAATTACCCTGCCCAAACATAGTGACTGTCCAATTACCCTGCCCATACACAGTGACTGACCTATTACCCTGCCCATACACAGTGACTGACCAATTATCCAGCCCAAACATAGTGACTGTCCAATTACCCTGCCCAAACATAGTGACTGTCCAATTACCCTGCCCAAACATAGTGACCGTCCAATTACTCTGCCCATACACAGTTACTGACCAATTACCCTGCCCATACACAGTGACTGTCCAATTACCCTGCCCATTCACAGTGACTTTCCAATTACCCTGCCCATACAGTGACTGTCCAATTAGCCTGTCCATACACAGTGACTGTCCAATTACCCTGTCCATGCACAGTGACTGTCCAATTACCCTGCCCATACACAGTAACTGTCCAATTACCCTGCCCAAACATAGTGACTGTCCAATTACCCTGCCCATACATAGTGAATGTCCAATTACCCTGCCCATACATAGTGAATGTCCAATTACCCTGCCCATACACAGTAACTGTCCAATTGCCCTGCCCATACACAGTGACTGTCCAATTACCCTGCCCAAACATAGTGACTGTCCAATTACCCTGCCCAAACATAGTGACTGTCCAATTACCCTGCCCAAACATAGTGACTGTCCAATTACCCTGCCCAAACACAGTGACTGTCCAATTACCCTGCCCATACACAGCGACTGTCCAATTACCCTGCCCAAACATAGTGACTGTCCAATTACACTGCCCAAACATAGTGACTGTCCAATTATCCTACCCAAACATAGTGACTGTCCAATTACCCTGCCCATACACAGTGACTGACCAATTACCCTGCCCATACACAGTGACTGTCCAAATACCCTGCCCATACACAGTGACTGTCCAATTATCCTGCCCAAACATAGTGACTGTCCAATTACCCTGCCCAAACATAGTGACTGTCCAATTACCTTGCCCAAACATAGTGACCGTCCAATTACTCTGCCCATACACAGTGACTGACCAATTACCCTGCCCATACACAGTGACTGTCTAATTACCCTGCTCATACACAGTGACTGACCAATTACCCTCCTCATACACAGTGACTGTCCAATTACCCTGCCCAAACATAGTGACTGTCCAATTACCCTGCCCAAACATAGTGACTGTCCAATTATCCTACCCAAACATAGTGACTGTCCAATTACCCTGCACATACACAGTGACTGACCAATTACCCTGCCCATACACAGTGACTGTCCAAATACCCTGCCCATACAGTGACTGTCCAATTATCCTGCCCAAACATAGTGACTGTCCAATTACCCTGCCCAAACATAGTGACTGTCCAATTACCTTGCCCAAACATAGTGACCGTCCAATTACTCTACCCATACACAGTGACTGACCAATTACCCTGCCCATACACAGTGACTGTCCAATTACCCTGCCCATTCACAGTGACTTTCCAATTACCCTGCCCATAGACAGTGACTGTCCAATTACCCTGCCCATACACAGTGACTTTCCAATTACCCTGCCCATAGACAGTGACTGTCCAATTATCCTGCTCATACACAGCGACTGACCAATTACCCTGCCCATACACAGCAACTGTCCAATTACCCTGCCCATACATAGTGACTGTCCAATTACCCTGCCCAAACATAGTGACTGTCCAATTACCCTGCCCATACACAGCAACTGTCCAATTACCCTGCCCAAACATAGTGACTGTCCACTTACCCTGCCCAAACATAGTGACCGTCCAATTACTCTGCCCATACACAGTGACTGACCAATTACCCTGCCCATACACAGTGACTGTCCAATTACCCTGCCCATTCACAGTGACTTTCCAATTACCCTGCCCATACAGTGACTGTCCAATTAGCCTGTCCATACACAGTGACTGTCCAATTATCCTGTCTATACACAGTGACTGTCCAAATACCCTGCCCACACACAGTGACTGACCAATTACCCTGCCCAAAAATAGTGACTATCCAATTACCCTGCCCATACACAGTGACTGTCCAATTACCCTGCCCAAACATAGTGACTGTCCAATTACCCTGCCCATACACAGTAACTGTCCAATTACCCTGCCCAAACATAGTGACTGTCCAATTACCCTGCCCATACACAGTGAATGTCCAATTACCCTGCCCATACATAGTGAATGTCCAATTACCATGCCCGAACATAGTGACTGTCCAATTACCCTGCCCATACACAGTAACTGTCCAATCAATTACCCTGCCCAAACATAGTGACTGTCCAATTACCCTGCCCATACATAGTGAATGTCCAATTACCCTGTCCATACACAGTGACTGTCCAATTACCCTGCCCATACAGTGACTGTCCAATTAGCCTGTCCATACACAGTGACTGTCCAATTACCCTGTCCATGCACAGTGACTGTCCAATTACCCTGCCCATACATAGTGAATGTCCAATTACCCTGCCCATACATAGTGAATGTCCAATTACCCTGCCCATACACAGTAACTGTCCAATTACCCTGCCCATACACAGTGACTGTCCAATTACCCTACCCATACATTGTGACTGTCCAATTACCCTGCCCATACACAGTGACTGTCCAATTACCCTGCCCATACATAATGACTGTCCAATTACCCTGCCCAAACATATTGACTGACCAATTACCCTGCCCAAACATATTGACTGACCAATTACCCTGCCCAAACATAGTGACTGTCCAATTACCCTGCCCAAACATAGTGACTGTTCAATTACCATGCCCAACCATAGTGACTGTTCAAATACCCTGCCCAAACAGTGACTGTACAATTACCCTGCCCAAACATAGTGACTATCCAATTATCATGCCCATACACAGTGACTGACCAATTACACTGCCATACACAGTGACTTTCCAAATACCCTGCCCATACAGTGGCGGTCCATTTACCCTGCCCAAACATAGTGACTGTCCAATTACCCTGCCGAAACATAGTGACTGACCAATTACCGTGCCCAAACATAGTGACTGTCCAATTACCTTACCCAAACATAGTGACTGTTCAATTACCCTGCCCAAACAAAGTGACTGTCCAATTACCCTGCCCAAACATAGTGACTGTCCAATTACCCTGCCTAAACATAGTGACTGTCCAATTACTCTGCCCAAACAGTGACTGTCAAATTACCCTGTCCATACACAGTGACTGTCCAAATACCCTGCCCATACACAATGACTGTCCAAATACCCTACCCATACACAGTGACTGACCAATTACCCTGCCAAAACATAGTGACTGTTCAATTACCCTGCCCAAACATAGTGACTGTCCAATTACCCTGCCCAATCATAGTGACTGTCCAATTACCCTGCCCATACAGTGACTGACCTATTACCCTGCCCATACATATTGACTGTCTTATTACCCTGCTCATACACAGTGACTGACCAATTACCCTCCCCATACACAGTGACTGTCCAATTACCCTGCCCAAACATAGTGACTGTCCAATTACCCTGCCCAAACATAGTGACTGTCCAATTATCCTACCCAAACATAGTGACTGTCCAATTACCCTGCCCATACACAGTGACGGACCAATTACCCTGCCCATACACAGTGACTGTCCAAATACCCTGCCCATACACAGTGACTGACCAATTATCCTGCCCAAACATAGTGACTGTCCAATTACCCTGCCCAAACATAGTGACTGACCAATTACCCTGCCCAAACATAGTGACCGTCCAATTACTTTGCCCATACACAGTGACTGACCAATTACACTGCCCATACACAGTGACTGTCCAAATACCCTACCCATACACAGTGACTGACCAATTACCCTGCCAAAACATAGTGGCTGTTCAATTACCCTGCCGAAACATAGTGACTGTCCAATTACCCTGCCCAAACATAGTGACTGTCCAATTACCCTGCCCATACACAGTGACTGACCTATTACCCTGCCCATACACAGTGACTGACCAATTATCCAGCCCAAACATAGTGACTGTCCAATTACCCTGCCCAAACATAGTGACTGTCCAATTACCCTGCCCAAACATAGTGACCGTCCAATTACTCTGCCCATACACAGTTACTGACCAATTACCCTGCCCATACACAGTGACTGTCCAATTACCCTGCCCATTCACAGTGACTTTCCAATTACCCTGCCCATACAGTGACTGTCCAATTAGCCTGTCCATACACAGTGACTGTCCAATTACCCTGTCCATGCACAGTGACTGTCCAATTACCCTGCCCATACACAGTAACTGTCCAATTACCCTGCCCAAACATAGTGACTGTCCAATTACCCTGCCCATACATAGTGAATGTCCAATTACCCTGCCCATACATAGTGAATGTCCAATTACCCTGCCCATACACAGTAACTGTCCAATTGCCCTGCCCATACACAGTGACTGTCCAATTACCCTGCCCAAACATAGTGACTGTCCAATTACCCTGCCCAAACATAGTGACTGTCCAATTACCCTGCCCAAACATAGTGACTGTCCAATTACCCTGCCCAAACACAGTGACTGTCCAATTACCCTGCCCATACACAGCGACTGTCCAATTACCCTGCCCAAACATAGTGACTGTCCAATTACACTGCCCAAACATAGTGACTGTCCAATTATCCTACCCAAACATAGTGACTGTCCAATTACCCTGCCCATACACAGTGACTGACCAATTACCCTGCCCATACACAGTGACTGTCCAAATACCCTGCCCATACACAGTGACTGTCCAATTATCCTGCCCAAACATAGTGACTGTCCAATTACCCTGCCCAAACATAGTGACTGTCCAATTACCTTGCCCAAACATAGTGACCGTCCAATTACTCTGCCCATACACAGTGACTGACCAATTACCCTGCCCATACACAGTGACTGTCTAATTACCCTGCTCATACACAGTGACTGACCAATTACCCTCCTCATACACAGTGACTGTCCAATTACCCTGCCCAAACATAGTGACTGTCCAATTACCCTGCCCAAACATAGTGACTGTCCAATTATCCTACCCAAACATAGTGACTGTCCAATTACCCTGCACATACACAGTGACTGACCAATTACCCTGCCCATACACAGTGACTGTCCAAATACCCTGCCCATACAGTGACTGTCCAATTATCCTGCCCAAACATAGTGACTGTCCAATTACCCTGCCCAAACATAGTGACTGTCCAATTACCTTGCCCAAACATAGTGACCGTCCAATTACTCTACCCATACACAGTGACTGACCAATTACCCTGCCCATACACAGTGACTGTCCAATTACCCTGCCCATTCACAGTGACTTTCCAATTACCCTGCCCATAGACAGTGACTGTCCAATTACCCTGCCCATACACAGTGACTTTCCAATTACCCTGCCCATAGACAGTGACTGTCCAATTATCCTGCTCATACACAGCGACTGACCAATTACCCTACCCATTGACAGTGACTGTCCAATTACCCTGCCCATACATAGTGACTGTCCAATTACCCTGCCCATAGACAGTGATTGTCCAATTATCCTGCTCATACACAGTGACTGACCAATTACCCTGCCCATAGACAGTGACTTTCCAATTACC
The DNA here is from genome assembly GCF_978046115.1 of Saccoglossus kowalevskii. Taxonomy (NCBI): domain Eukaryota; kingdom Metazoa; phylum Hemichordata; class Enteropneusta; family Harrimaniidae; genus Saccoglossus; species Saccoglossus kowalevskii. Next base: position 10,832,192 of record NC_140646.1, read on the forward strand.
CTGCCCATAGACAGTGATTGTCCAATTACCCTGCCCATAGACAGTGATTGTCCAATTACCCTGCTCATACACAGTGACTGACCAATTACCCTGCCCATAGACAGTGACTTTCCAATTACCCTGCCCATAGACAGTGATTGTCCAATTACCCTGCCCATACACAGTGACTTTCCAATTACCCTGCCCATAGACAGTGACTGTCCAATTACCTTGCCCATAGACAGTGACTGTCCAATTAACCTGCCCATACACAGTGACTTTCCAATTACCCTGCCCATAGACAGTGATTGTCGAATTACCCTGCCCATACACAGTGACTTTCTAATTACCCTGCCCATAGACAGTGACTGTCCAAATACCCTGCCCATACACAGTGACTGTCCAAATACCCTGCCCATAGACAGTGATTGTCCAATTATCCTGCCCATACAGTGACTGTCCAATTACCCTGCACATACACAGTGACTGTCCAAATACCCTGCCCACACACAGTGACTGACCAATTACCCTGCCCAAACATAGTGACTGTCCAATTACCCTGCCCATACACAGTAACTGTCCAATTACCCTGCCCAAACATAGTGACTGTCCAATTACCCTGCCCATACATAGTGAATGTCCAATTACCCTGCCCATACACAGTGACTGTCCAATTACCATGCCCATACAGTGACTGTCCAATTAGCCTGTCCATACACAGTGACTGTCCAATTACCCTGTCCATACACAGTGACTGTCCAATTACCGTGCCCAAACATAGTGACCGTCCAATTACCCTGCCCATACATGGTGAATGTCCAATTACCCTGCCCATACACAGTAACTGTCCAATTACCCTGCCCATACAAAGAGACTTTCCAATTACCCAGCCCATACAGTGACTGTCCAATTACACTACCCATACATTGTGACTGTCCAATTACCCTGCCCATACACAGTGACTGTCCAATTACCCTGCCCATACATAGTGACTTTCCAATTACCCTGCCCAAACATATTGACTGACCAATTACCCTGCCCAAACATAGTGACTGTCCAATTACCCTGCCCAAACATAGTGACTGTTCAATTACCATGCCCAACCATAGTGACAGTTCAAATACCCTGCCCAAACAGTGACTGTCCAATTACCCTGCCCAAACATAGTGACTATCCAATTATCATGCCCATACACAGTGACTGACCAATTACACTGCCATACACAGTGACTTTCCAAATACCCTGCCCATACAGTGACGGTCCAATTACCCTGCCCAAACATAGTGACTGTCCAATTACCCTGCCGAAACATAGTGACTGACCAATTACCCTGCCTAAACATAATGACTGTCCAATTACCGTGCCCAAACATAGTGACTGTCCAATTACCTTACCCAAACATAGTGACTGTCCAATTACCTTGCCCAAACATAGTGACTGTCCAATTACCCTGCCGAAACATAGTGACTGACCAATTACCCTGCCCAAATATAATGACTGTCCAATTACCCTGCCCAAACATAGTGACTGTTCAATTACCCTGCCCAAACATAGTGACTGTCCAATTACCCTGCCCAAACATAGTGACTGTCAAATTACCCTGTCCATACACAGTGACTGTCCAAATACCCTGCCCAAACATAGTGACTGTCCAATTACCCTGCCCAAACATATATAGTGACTGTCCAATTACTCTGCCCATGCATAGTGACTGTCCAATTACCCTGCTCATACACAGTGACTTTCCAATTACCCTGCTCATACACAGTGACTTTCCAATTACCCTGCCCATTCACAGTGACTTTCCAATTACCCTGCCCATAGACAGTGACTGTCCAATTACCCTGCCCATACACAGTGACTTTCCAATTACCCTGCCCATAGACAGTGACTGTCCAATTATCCTGCTCATACACAGTGACTGACCAATTACCCTGCCCATACACAGTGACTGTCCAATTACCCTGCCCATACACAGTGACTTTCCAATTACCCTGCCCATACACAGTGACTGTCCAATTACCCTGCCCATAGACAGTGATTGTCCTATTATCCTGCTCATACACAGTGACTGACCAATTACCCTGCCCATAGACAGTGACTTTCCAATTACCCTGCCCATAGACAGTGATTGTCCAATTACCCTGCCCATACACAGTGACTTTCCAATTACCCTGCCCAGAGACAGTGACTGTCCAATTACCCTGCCCATAGACAGTGACTGTCCAATTACCCTGCCCATACAGTGACTTTCCAATTACCCTGTCCATACACAGTGACTGACCAATTACCCTGCCCATACACAGTGACTGACCAATTACCCTGCCCATACAGTGTCCAATTACTCTGCCCATACACAGTGACTGACCAATTACCCTGCCCATGCATAGTGACTGTCCAATTACCCTGCTCATACAGTGACTTTCCAATTACCCTGCCCATACACAGTGACTGTCCAATTACCCTGCCCATTCAGTGACTTTCCAATTACCCTGCCCATAGACAGTGACTGTCCAATTACCCTGCCCATACATAGTGACTTTCCAATTACCCTGCCCATAGACAGTGACTGTCCAATTATCCTGCTCATACACAGTGACTGACCAATTACCCTGCCCATAGACAGTGACTGTCCAATTACCCTGCCCATACACAGTGACTGTCCAATTACCCTGCCCATAGACAGTGACTGACCAATTATCCTGCCCAAACAGTGACTGTCAAATTACCCTGTCCATACACAGTGACTGTCCAAATACCCTGCCCAAACATAGTGGCTGTCCAATTACCCTGCCCAAACATATATAGTGACTGTCCAATTACTCTGCCCATGCATAGTGACTGTCCAATTACCCTGCTCATACACAGTGACTTTCCAATTACCCTGCTCATACACAGTGACTTTCCAATTACCCTGCCCATTCACAGTGACTTTCCAATTACCCTGCCCATAGACAGTGACTGTCCAATTACCCTGCCCATAGACAGTGACTTTCCAATTACCCTGCCCATAGACAGTGATTGTCCAATTATCCTGCTCATACACAGTGACTGACCAATTACCCTGCCCATAGACAGTGACTTTCCAATTACCCTGCCCATAGACAGTAACTGTCCAATTACCCTGCCCATAGACAGTGACTGTCCAATTACCCTGCCCATACAGTGACTTTCCAATTACCCTGTCCATACACAGTGACTGACCAATTACCCTGCCCATACACAGTGACTGTCCAAATACCCTGCCCATACACAGTGACTGACCAATTAGCCTGCCCAAACATAGTGACTGTCCAATTACCCTGCCCAAACATAGTGACTTTCCAATTACCCTGCCCATAGACAGTGACTGTCCAATTACCCTTCCCATACACAGTGACTTTCCAATTACCCTGCCCATAGACAGTGACTGTCCAATTATCCTGCTCATACACAGCGACTGACCAATTACCCTGCCCATTGACAGTGACTGTCCAATTACCCTGCCCATACACAGTGACTGTCCAATTACCCTGCACATAGACAGTTATTGTCCAATTATCCTGCTCATACACAGTGACTGACCAATTACCCTGCCCATAGACAGTGACTGTCCAATTATCCTGCTCATACACAGTGACTGACCAATTACCCTGCCCATAGACAGTGACTGTCCAATTATCCTGCTCATACACAGTGACTGACCAATTACCCTGCCCATAGACAGTGACTGTCCAATTACCCTGCCCATTCACAGTGACTTTCCAATTACCCTGCCCATAGACAGTGACTGTCCAATTACCCTCCCCATACACAGTGACTGTCCAATTACCCTGCCCAAACATAGTGACTGTCCAATTACCCTGCCCAAACATAGTGACTGTCCAATTATCCTGCCCAAACATAGTGACTGTCCAATTACCCTGCCCATACACAGTGACTGTCCAAATACCCTGCCCATACACAGTGACTGACCAATTATCCCACCCAAACATAGTGACTGAACAATTACCCTGCCCAAACATAGTGACTGTCCAATTACCCTGCCCAAACATATATAGTGACTGTCCAATTACTCTGCCCATACACAGTGACTGACCAATTACCCTGCCCATGCATAGTGACTGTCAAATTACCCTGCTCATACACAGTGACTTTCCAATTACCCTGCCCATACACAGTGACTGTCCAATTACCCTGCTCATACACAGTGACTTTCCAATTACCCTGCCCATAGACAGTGACTGTCCAATTACCCTGCCCATACACAGTGACTTTCCAATTACCCTGCCCATAGACAGTGACTGTCCAATTATCCTGCTCATACACAGTGACTGACCAATTACCCTGCCCATAGACAGTGACTTTCCAATTACCCTGCCCATAGACAGTGATTGTCCAATTACCCTGCCCATACACAGTGACTTTCCAATTACCCTGCCCATACACAGTGACTGTCCAATTACCCTGCCCATAGACAGTGACTGTCCAATTACCCTGCCCATACACAGTGACTTTCCAATTACCCTGCCCATAGACAGTGATTGTCCAATTACCCTGCCCATACACAGTGACTTTCTAATTACCCTGCCCATAGACAGTGACTGTCCAATTACCCTGCCCATACACAGTGACTGTCCAAATACCCTGCCCATACATAGTGACTGTCCAAATACCCTGCCCATAGACAGTGACTGTCCAAATATCCTACCCATAGACAGTGATTGTCCAATTATCCTGCCCATACAGTGACTGTACCAATACCCTGCCCATAGACAGTGATTGTCCAATTACCCTCCCCATACACAGTGACTGTCCAATTACCCTGCCCAAACATAGTGACTGTCCAATTACCCTGCCCAAACATAGTGACTGTCCAATTATCCTGCCCAAACATAGTGACTGTCCAATTACCCTGCCCATACACAGTGACTGTCCAAATACCCTGCCCATACACAGTGACTGACCAATTATCCCACCCAAACATAGTGACTGTCCAATTACCCTGCCCAAACATAGTGACTGTCCAATTACCCTGCCCAAACATATATAGTGACTGTCCAATTACTCTGCCCATACACAGTGACTGACCAATTACCCTGCCCATGCATAGTGACTGTCCAATTACCCTGCTCATACACAGTGACTTTCCAATTACCCTGCCCATACACAGTGACTGTCCAATTACCCTGCTCATACACAGTGACTTTCCAATTACCCTGCCCATAGACAGTGACTGTCCAATTACCCTGCCCATACACAGTGACTTTCCAATTACCCTGCCCATAGACAGTGACTGTCCAATTATCCTGCTCATACACAGTGACTGACCAATTACCCTGCCCATAGACAGTGACTTTCCAATTACCCTGCCCATAGACAGTGACTGTCCAATTACCCTGCCCATACACAGTGACTTTCCAATTACCCTGCCCATAGACAGTGATTGTCCAATTACCCTGCCCATACACAGTGACTTTCTAATTACCCTGCCCATAGACAGTGACTGTCCAATTACCCTGCCCATACACAGTGACTGTCCAAATACCCTGCCCCTACATAGTGACTGTCCAAATACCCTGCCCATAGACAGTGACTGTCCAAATATCCTACCCATAGACAGTGATTGTCCAATTATCCTGCCCATACAGTGACTGTACCAATACCCTGCCCATAGACAGTGATTGTCCAATTACCCTCCCCATACACAGTGACTGTCCAATTACCCTGCCCAAACATAGTGACTGTCCAATTACCCTGCCCAAACATAGTGACTGTCCAATTATCCTGCCCAAACATAGTGACTGTCCAATTACCCTGCCCATACACAGTGACTGTCCAAATACCCTGCCCATACACAGTGACTGACCAATTATCCCACCCAAACATAGTGACTGTCCAATTACCCTGCCCAAACATAGTGACTGTCCAATTACCCTGCCCAAACATATATAGTGACTGTCCAATTACTCTGCCCATACACAGTGACTGACCAATTACCCTGCCCATGCATAGTGACTGTCCAATTACCCTGCTCATACACAGTGACTTTCCAATTACCCTGCCCATACACAGTGACTGTCCAATTACCCTGCTCATACACAGTGACTTTCCAATTACCCTGCCCATAGACAGTGACTGTCCAATTACCCTGCCCATACACAGTGACTTTCCAATTACCCTGCCCATAGACAGTGACTGTCCAATTATCCTGCTCATACACAGTGACTGACCAATTACCCTGCCCATAGACAGTGACTTTCCAATTACCCTGCCCATAGACAGTGATTGTCCAATTACCCTGCCCATACACAGTGACTTTCCAATTACCCTGCCCATAGACAGTGACTGTCCAATTACCCTGCCCATAGACAGTGACTGTCCAATTACCCTGCCCATACACAGTGACTTTCCAATTACCCTGCCCATAGACAGTGATTGTCCAATTACCCTGCCCATACACAGTGACTTTCTAATTACCCTGCCCATAGACAGTGACTGTCCAATTACCCTGCCCATACACAGTGACTGTCCAAATACCCTGCCCATACATAGTGACTGTCCAAATACCCTGCCCATAGACAGTGATTGTCCAATTACCCTGCCCAGCATAGTGACTGTCCAATTACCCTGCCCAAACATAGTGACTGTCCAATTACCCTGGCCAAACATAGTGACTGTCCAATTACCCTGCCCATACACAGTGACTGTCCAATTACCCTGCCCATACACAGTGATTTTCCAATTACCCTGCCCATAGACAGTGATTGTCCAATTATCCTGCTCATATACAGTGACTGTCCAATTACCCTGCCCATACACAGTGACTTTCCAATTACCCTGCCCATAGACAGTGATTGTCCAATTACCCTGCCCATACACAGTGACTTTCCAATTACCCTGTCCATAGACAGTGACTGTCCAATTACCCTGCCCATACACAGTGACTTTCCAATTACCCTGCCCATAGACAGTGATTGTCCAATTACCCTGCCCATACACAGTGACTTTCCAATTACCCTGCCCATAGACAGTGACTGTCCAATTACCCTGCCCATACAAAGTGACTGTCCAAATACCCTGCCCATACACAGTGACTGTCCAAATACCCTGCCCATAGACAGTGATTGTCCAATTATCCTGCCCATACAGTGACTGTCCAAATACCCTGCCCATAGACAGTGACTGTCCAAATACCCTGCCCATAGACAGTGATTGTCCAATTACCCTGCCCATACACAGTGACTTTCCAATTACCCTGCCCATAGACAGTGATTGTCCAATTACCCTGCCCATACACAGTGACTTTCTAATTACCCTGCCCATAGACAGCGACTGTCCAATTACCCTGCCCATACACAGTGACTGTCCAAATACCCTGCCCATACATAGTGACTGTCCAAATACCCTGCCCATAGACAGTGATTGTCCAATTACCCTGCCCAGCATAGTGACTGTCCAATTACCCTGCCCAAACATAGTGACTGTCCAATTACCCTGCCCATAGACAGTGATTGTCCAATTATCCTGCTCATACACAGTGACTGACCAATTACCCTGCCCATAGACAGTGACTTTCCAATTACCCTGCCCATAGACAGTGATTGTCCAATTACCCTGCCCATACACAGTGACTTTCCAATTACCCTGCCCATAGACAGTGACTGTCCAATTACCCTGCCCATAGACAGTGACTGTCCAATTACCCTGCCCATACACAGTGACTTTCCAATTACCCTGCCCATAGACAGTGATTGTCCAATTACCCTGCCCATACACAGTGACTTTCTAATTACCCTGCCCAGACAGCGACTGTCCAATTACCCTGCCCATACACAGTGACTGTCCAAATACCCTGCCCATACATAGTGACTGTCCAAATACCCTGCCCATAGACAGTGATTGTCCAATTACCCTGCCCAGCATAGTAACTGTCCAATTATCCTGCTCATACACAGTGACTGACCAATTACCCTGCCCATACACAGTGACTGACCAATTACCCAGCCCATAGACAGTGACTTTCCAATTACCCTGCCCATAGACAGTGATTGTCCAATTACCCTGCCCATACACAGTGACTTTCCAATTACCCTGCCAATAGACAGTGACTGTCCAATTACCCTGCCCATAGACAGTGACTGTCCAATTACCCTGCCCATACACAGTGACTTTCCAATTACCCTGCCCATAGACAGTGATTGTCCAATTACCCTGCCCATACACAGTGACTTTCTAATTACCCTGCCCATAGACAGTGACTGTCCAATTACCCTGCCCATACACAGTGACTGTCCAAATACCCTGCCCATACATAGTGACTGTCCAAATACCCTGCCCATAGACAGTGATTGTCCAATTACCCTGCCCAGCATAGTGACTGTCCAATTACCCTGCCCAAACATAGTGACTGTCCAATTACCCTGCCCAAACATAGTGACTGTCCAATTACCCTGCCCATACACAGTGACTGTCCAATTAATTTGCCCATACACAGTGACTTTCCAATTACCCTGCCCATAGACAGTGATTGTCCAATTATCCTGCTCATACACAGTGACTGTCCAAATACCCTGCCCATAGACAGTGATTGTCCAATTACCCTGCCCAGCATAGTGACTGTCCAATTACCCTGCCCAAACATAGTGACTGTCCAATTACCCTGCCCAAACATAGTGACTGTCCAATTACCCTGCCCATACACAGTGACTGTCCAATTACCCTGCCCATACACAGTGACTTTCCAATTACCCTGCCCATAGACAGTGATTGTCCAATTATCCTGCTCATACACAGTGACTGTCCAATTACCCTGCCCATACACAGTGACTTTCCAATTACCCTGCCCATAGACAGTGATTGTCCAATTACCCTGCCCATACACAGTGACTTTCCAATTACCCTGCCCATAGACAGTGACTGTCCAATTACCCTGCCCATACACAGTGACTTTCCAATTACCCTGCCCATAGACAGTGATTGTCCAATTACCCTGCCCATACACAGTGACTTTCCAATTACCCTGCCCATAGACAGTGACTGTCCAATTACCCTGCCCATACAAAGTGACTGTCCAAATACCCTGCCCATACACAGTGACTGTCCAAATACCCTGCCCATAGACAGTGATTGTCCAATTATCCTGCCCATACAGTGACTGTCCAAATACCCTGCCCATAGACAGTGACTGTCCAAATATCCTACCCATAGACAGTGATTGTCCAATTATCCTGCCCATACAGTGACTGTACCAATACCCTGCCCATAGACAGTGATTGTCCAATTATCCTGCCCATAGACAGTGATTGTCCAATTATCCTGCTCATACACAGTGACTGTCCAATTACCCTGCCCATACACAGTGACTTTCCAATTACCCTGCTCATAGACAGTGATTGTCCAATTACCCTGCCCATACACAGTGACTTTCCAATTACCCTGCCCATAGACAGTGACTGTCCAATTACCCTGCCCATACACAGTGACTTTCCAATTACCCTGCCCATAGACAGTGATTGTCCAATTACCCTGCCCATACACAGTGACTTTCCAATTACCCTGCCCATAGACAGTGACTGTCCAATTACCCTGCCCATACAAAGTGACTGTCCAAATACCCTGCCCATACACAGTGACTGTCCAAATACCCTGCCCATAGACAGTGATTGTCCAATTATCCTGCCCATACAGTGACTGTCCAACTACCCTGCCCATAGACAGTGACTGTCCAAATATCCTACCCATAGACAGTGATTGTCCAATTATCCTGCCCATACACAGTGACTGTACCAATACCCTGCCCATAGACAGTGATTGTCCAATTATCCTGCCCATAGACAGTGATTGTCCAATTATCCTGCCCATACAGTGACTGACCAATTACCCTGCCCATACACAGTGACTTTCCCATTACCCTGCCCATAGACAGTGATTGTCCAATTATCCTGCCCATACACAGTGACTGTCCAAATACCCTGCCCATAGACAGTGACTGTCCAAATACCCTGCCCATAGACAGTGATTGTCCAATTATCCTGCCCATACACAGTGACTGTACCAATACCCTGCCCATAGACAGTGATTGTCCAATTATCCTGCCCATAGACAGTGATTGTCCAATTATCCTGCCCATAGACAGTGACTGTCCAATTACCCTGCCCGTAGACAGTGATTGTCCAATTATCCTGCCCATACACAGTGACTTTACCAATACCCTGCCCATAGACAGTGATTGTCCAATTATCCTGCCCATAGACAGTGATTGTCCAATTATCCTGCCCATACAGTGACTGACCAATTACCCTGCCCATACACAGTGACTTTCCAATTACCCTGCCCATACACAGTGACTTTCCAATTACCCTGTCCATACACAGTGACTGACCAATTACCCTGCCCATACACAGTGACTGTCCAATTACCCTGCCCATAGACAGTGATTGTCCAATTATCCTGCCCATACAGTGACTGACCAATTACCCTGCCCATACACAGTGACTTTCCAATTACCCTGTCCATACACAGTGACTGTCCAATTACCCTGCCCATACACAGTGATTGTCCAATTACCTGCCCATACACAGTGACTGTCCAATTACCCTGCCCATAGACAGTGATTGTCCAATTACCCTGCCCATACACAGTGACTGTCCAATTACCCTGCCCATAGACAGTGATTGTCCAATTACCCTGCCCATACACAGTGACTGTCCAATTATCCTGCCCATACACAGTGACTGTCCAATTACCCTGCCCATAGACAGTGATTGTCCAATTACCCTGCCCATACACAGTGACTGTCCAATTATCCTGCCCAAACATAGTGACTGTCCAATTACCCTGCCCATAGACAGTGACTGTCCAATTACCCTGCCCATACACAGTGACTTTCCAATTACCCTGCCCATAGACAGTGATTGTCCAATTACCCTGCCCATACACAGTGACTTTCTAATTACCCTGCCCAGACAGCGACTGTCCAATTACCCTGCCCATACACAGTGACTGTCCAAATACCCTGCCCATACATAGTGACTGTCCAAATACCCTGCCCATAGACAGTGATTGTCCAATTACCCTGCCCAGCATAGTAACTGTCCAATTACCCTGCCCAAACATAGTGACTGTCCAATTACCCTGCCCATAGACAGTGATTGTCCAATTATCCTGCTCATACACAGTGACTGACCAATTACCCTGCCCATACACAGTGACTGACCAATTACCCAGCCCATAGACAGTGACTTTCCAATTACCCTGCCCATAGACAGTGATTGTCCAATTACCCTGCCCATACACAGTGACTTTCCAATTACCCTGCCAATAGACAGTGACTGTCCAATTACCCTGCCCATAGACAGTGACTGTCCAATTACCCTGCCCATACACAGTGACTTTCCAATTACCCTGCCCATAGACAGTGATTGTCCAATTACCCTGCCCATACACAGTGACTTTCTAATTACCCTGCCCATAGACAGTGACTGTCCAATTACCCTGCCCATACACAGTGACTGTCCAAATACCCTGCCCATACATAGTGACTGTCCAAATACCCTGCCCATAGACAGTGATTGTCCAATTACCCTGCCCAGCATAGTGACTGTCCAATTACCCTGCCCAAACATAGTGACTGTCCAATTACCCTGCCCATAGACAGTGATTGTCCAATTATCCTGCTCATACACAGTGACTGACCAATTACCCTGCCCATAGACAGTGACTTTCCAATTACCCTGCCCATAGACAGTGATTGTCCAATTACCCTGCCCATACACAGTGACTTTCCAATTACCCTGCCCATAGACAGTGACTGTCCAATTACCCTGCCCATAGACAGTGACTGTCCAATTACCCTGCCCATACACAGTGACTTTCCAATTACCCTGCCCATAGACAGTGATTGTCCAATTACCCTGCCCATACACAGTGACTTTCTAATTACCCTGCCCAGACAGCGACTGTCCAATTACCCTGCCCATACACAGTGACTGTCCAAATACCCTGCCCATACATAGTGACTGTCCAAATACCCTGCCCATAGACAGTGATTGTCCAATTACCCTGCCCAGCATAGTAACTGTCCAATTACCCTGCCCAAACATAGTGACTGTCCAATTACCCTGCCCATAGACAGTGATTGTCCAATTATCTTGCTCATACACAGTGACTGACCAATTACCCTGCCCATACACAGTGACTGACCAATTACCCAGCCCATAGACAGTGACTTTCCAATTACCCTGCCCATAGACAGTGATTGTCCAATTACCCTGCCCATACACAGTGACTTTCCAATTACCCTGCCAATAGACAGTGACTGTCCAATTACCCTGCCCATAGACAGTGACTGTCCAATTACCCTGCCCATACACAGTGACTTTCCAATTACCCTGCCCATAGACAGTGATTGTCCAATTACCCTGCCCATACACAGTGACTTTCTAATTACCCTGCCCATAGACAGTGACTGTCCAATTACCCTGCCCATACACAGTGACTGTCCAAATACCCTGCCCATACATAGTGACTGTCCAAATACCCTGCCCATAGACAGTGATTGTCCAATTACCCTGCCCAGCATAGTGACTGTCCAATTACCCTGCCCAAACATAGTGACTGTCCAATTACCCTGCCCAAACATAGTGACTGTCCAATTACCCTGCCCATACACAGTGACTGTCCAATTAATTTGCCCATACACAGTGACTTTCCAATTACCCTGCCCATAGACAGTGATTGTCCAATTATCCTGCTCATACACAGTGACTGTCCAAATACCCTGCCCATAGACAGTGATTGTCCAATTACCCTGCCCAGCATAGTGACTGTCCAATTACCCTGCCCAAACATAGTGACTGTCCAATTACCCTGCCCAAACATAGTGACTGTCCAATTACCCTGCCCATACACAGTGACTGTCCAATTACCCTGCCCATACACAGTGACTTTCCAATTACCCTGCCCATAGACAGTGATTGTCCAATTATCCTGCTCATACACAGTGACTGTCCAATTACCCTGCCCATACACAGTGACTTTCCAATTACCCTGCCCATAGACAGTGATTGTCCAATTACCCTGCCCATACACAGTGACTTTCCAATTACCCTGCCCATAGACAGTGACTGTCCAATTACCCTGCCCATACACAGTGACTTTCCAATTACCCTGCCCATAGACAGTGATTGTCCAATTACCCTGCCCATACACAGTGACTTTCCAATTACCCTGCCCATAGACAGTGACTGTCCAATTACCCTGCCCATACAAAGTGACTGTCCAAATACCCTGCCCATACACAGTGACTGTCCAAATACCCTGCCCATAGACAGTGATTGTCCAATTATCCTGCCCATACAGTGACTGTCCAAATACCCTGCCCATAGACAGTGACTGTCCAAATATCCTACCCATAGACAGTGATTGTCCAATTATCCTGCCCATACAGTGACTGTACCAATACCCTGCCCATAGACAGTGATTGTCCAATTATCCTGCCCATAGACAGTGATTGTCCAATTATCCTGCTCATACACAGTGACTGTCCAATTACCCTGCCCATAGACAGTGACTGTCCAATTACCCTGCCCATAGACAGTGACTGTCCAAATACCCTGCCCATAGACAGTGACTGTCCAAATACCCTGCCCATAGACAGTGATTGTCCAATTACCCTGCCCATACACAGTGACTTTCCAATTACCCTGCCCATAGACAGTGATTGTCCAATTACCCTGCCCATACACAGTGACTTTCTAATTACCCTGCCCATAGACAGCGACTGTCCAATTACCCTGCCCATACACAGTGACTGTCCAAATACCCTGCCCATACATAGTGACTGTCCAAATACCCTGCCCATAGACAGTGATTGTCCAATTACCCTGCCCAGCATAGTGACTGTCCAATTACCCTGCCCAAACATAGTGACTGTCCAATTACCCTGCCCATAGACAGTGATTGTCCAATTATCCTGCTCATACACAGTGACTGACCAATTACCCTGCCCATAGACAGTGACTTTCCAATTACCCTGCCCATAGACAGTGATTGTCCAATTACCCTGCCCATACACAGTGACTTTCCAATTACCCTGCCCATAGACAGTGACTGTCCAATTACCCTGCCCATAGACAGTGACTGTCCAATTACCCTGCCCATACACAGTGACTTTCCAATTACCCTGCCCATAGACAGTGATTGTCCAATTACCCTGCCCATACACAGTGACTTTCTAATTACCCTGCCCAGACAGCGACTGTCCAATTACCCTGCCCATACACAGTGACTGTCCAAATACCCTGCCCATACATAGTGACTGTCCAAATACCCTGCCCATAGACAGTGATTGTCCAATTACCCTGCCCAGCATAGTAACTGTCCAATTACCCTGCCCAAACATAGTGACTGTCCAATTACCCTGCCCATAGACAGTGATTGTCCAATTATCCTGCTCATACACAGTGACTGACCAATTACCCTGCCCATACACAGTGACTGACCAATTACCCAGCCCATAGACAGTGACTTTCCAATTACCCTGCCCATAGACAGTGATTGTCCAATTACCCTGCCCATACACAGTGACTTTCCAATTACCCTGCCAATAGACAGTGACTGTCCAATTACCCTGCCCATAGACAGTGACTGTCCAATTACCCTGCCCATACACAGTGACTTTCCAATTACCCTGCCCATAGACAGTGATTGTCCAATTACCCTGCCCATACACAGTGACTTTCTAATTACCCTGCCCATAGACAGTGACTGTCCAATTACCCTGCCCATACACAGTGACTGTCCAAATACCCTGCCCATACATAGTGACTGTCCAAATACCCTGCCCATAGACAGTGATTGTCCAATTACCCTGCCCAGCATAGTGACTGTCCAATTACCCTGCCCAAACATAGTGACTGTCCAATTACCCTGCCCAAACATAGTGACTGTCCAATTACCCTGCCCATACACAGTGACTGTCCAATTAATTTGCCCATACACAGTGACTTTCCAATTACCCTGCCCATAGACAGTGATTGTCCAATTATCCTGCTCATACACAGTGACTGTCCAAATACCCTGCCCATAGACAGTGATTGTCCAATTACCCTGCCCAGCATAGTGACTGTCCAATTACCCTGCCCAAACATAGTGACTGTCCAATTACCCTGCCCAAACATAGTGACTGTCCAATTACCCTGCCCATACACAGTGACTGTCCAATTACCCTGCCCATACACAGTGACTTTCCAATTACCCTGCCCATAGACAGTGATTGTCCAATTATCCTGCTCATACACAGTGACTGTCCAATTACCCTGCCCATACACAGTGACTTTCCAATTACCCTGCCCATAGACAGTGATTGTCCAATTACCCTGCCCATACACAGTGACTTTCCAATTACCCTGCCCATAGACAGTGACTGTCCAATTACCCTGCCCATACACAGTGACTTTCCAATTACCCTGCCCATAGACAGTGATTGTCCAATTACCCTGCCCATACACAGTGACTTTCCAATTACCCTGCCAATAGACAGTGACTGTCCAATTACCCTGCCCATACAAAGTGACTGTCCAAATACCCTGCCCATACACAGTGACTGTCCAAATACCCTGCCCATAGACAGTGATTGTCCAATTATCCTGCCCATACAGTGACTGTCCAAATACCCTGCCCATAGACAGTGACTGTCCAAATATCCTACCCATAGACAGTGATTGTCCAATTATCCTGCCCATACAGTGACTGTACCAATACCCTGCCCATAGACAGTGATTGTCCAATTATCCTGCCCATAGACAGTGATTGTCCAATTATCCTGCTCATACACAGTGACTGTCCAATTACCCTGCCCATACACAGTGACTTTCCAATTACCCTGCTCATAGACAGTGATTGTCCAATTACCCTGCCCATACACAGTGACTTTCCAATTACCCTGCCCATAGACAGTGACTGTCCAATTACCCTGCCCATACACAGTGACTTTCCAATTACCCTGCCCATAGACAGTGATTGTCCAATTACCCTGCCCATACACAGTGACTTTCCAATTACCCTGCCCATAGACAGTGACTGTCCAATTACCCTGCCCATACAAAGTGACTGTCCAAATACCCTGCCCATACACAGTGACTGTCCAAATACCCTGCCCATAGACAGTGATTGTCCAATTATCCTGCCCATACAGTGACTGTCCAAATACCCTGCCCATAGACAGTGACTGTCCAAATATCCTACCCATAGACAGTGATTGTCCAATTATCCTGCCCATACACAGTGACTGTACCAATACCCTGCCCATAGACAGTGATTGTCCAATTATCCTGCCCATAGACAGTGATTGTCCAATTATCCTGCCCATACAGTGACTGACCAATTACCCTGCCCATACACAGTGACTTTCCAATTACCCTGCCCATAGACAGTGATTGTCCAATTATCCTGCCCATACACAGTGACTGTCCAAATACCCTGCCCATAGACAGTGACTGTCCAAATACCCTGCCCATAGACAGTGATTGTCCAATTATCCTGCCCATACACAGTGACTGTACCAATACCCTGCCCATAGACAGTGATTGTCCAATTATCCTGCCCATAGACAGGGATTGTCCAATTATCCTGCCCATAGACAGTGACTGTCCAATTACCCTGCCCGTAGACAGTGATTGTCCAATTATCCTGCCCATACACAGTGACTTTACCAATACCCTGCCCATAGACAGTGATTGTCCAATTATCCTGCCCATAGACAGTGATTGTCCAATTATCCTGCCCATACAGTGACTGACCAATTACCCTGCCCATACACAGTGACTTTCCAATTACCCTGCCCATACACAGTGACTTTCCAATTACCCTGTCCATACACAGTGACTGACCAATTACCCTGCCCATACACAGTGACTGTCCAATTACCCTGCCCATAGACAGTGATTGTCCAATTATCCTGCCCATACAGTGACTGACCAATTACCCTGCCCATACACAGTGACTTTCCAATTACCCTGTCCATACACAGTGACTTTCCAATTACCCTGCCCATACACAGTGACTGTCCAATTACCCTGCCCATACACAGTGATTGTCCAATTACCTGCCCATACACAGTGACTGTCCAATTACCCTGCCCATAGACAGTGATTGTCCAATTACCCTGCCCATACACAGTGACTGTCCAATTACCCTGCCCATAGACAGTGATTGTCCAATTACCCTGCCCATACACAGTGACTGTCCAATTACCCTGCCCATAGACAGTGATTGTCCAATTACCCTGCCCATACACAGTGACTGTCCAATTATCCTGCCCAAACATAGTGACTGTCCAATTACCCTGCCCATAGACAGTGACTGTCCAATTACCCTGCCCATACACAGTGACTTTCCAATTACCCTGCCCATAGACAGTGATTGTCCAATTACCCTGCCCATACACAGTGACTTTCTAATTACCCTGCCCAGACAGCGACTGTCCAATTACCCTGCCCATACACAGTGACTGTCCAAATACCCTGCCCATACATAGTGACTGTCCAAATACCCTGCCCATAGACAGTGATTGTCCAATTACCCTGCCCAGCATAGTAACTGTCCAATTACCCTGCCCAAACATAGTGACTGTCCAATTACCCTGCCCATAGACAGTGATTGTCCAATTATCCTGCTCATACACAGTGACTGACCAATTACCCTGCCCATACACAGTGACTGACCAATTACCCAGCCCATAGACAGTGACTTTCCAATTACCCTGCCCATAGACAGTGATTGTCCAATTACCCTGCCCATACACAGTGACTTTCCAATTACCCTGCCAATAGACAGTGACTGTCCAATTACCCTGCCCATAGACAGTGACTGTCCAATTACCCTGCCCATACACAGTGACTTTCCAATTACCCTGCCCATAGACAGTGATTGTCCAATTACCCTGCCCATACACAGTGACTTTCTAATTACCCTGCCCATAGACAGTGACTGTCCAATTACCCTGCCCATACACAGTGACTGTCCAAATACCCTGCCCATACATAGTGACTGTCCAAATACCCTGCCCATAGACAGTGATTGTCCAATTACCCTGCCCAGCATAGTGACTGTCCAATTACCCTGCCCAAACATAGTGACTGTCCAATTACCCTGCCCATACACAGTGACTGTCCAATTAATTTGCCCATACACAGTGACTTTCCAATTACCCTGCCCATAGACAGTGATTGTCCAATTATCCTGCTCATACACAGTGACTGTCCAAATACCCTGCCCATAGACAGTGATTGTCCAATTACCCTGCCCAGCATAGTGACTGTCCAATTACCCTGCCCAAACATAGTGACTGTCCAATTACCCTGCCCAAACATAGTGACTGTCCAATTACCCTGCCCATACACAGTGACTGTCCAATTACCCTGCCCATACACAGTGACTTTCCAATTACCCTGCCCATAGACAGTGATTGTCCAATTATCCTGCTCATACACAGTGACTGTCCAATTACCCTGCCCATACACAGTGACTTTCCAATTACCCTGCCCATAGACAGTGATTGTCCAATTACCCTGCCCATACACAGTGACTTTCCAATTACCCTGCCCATAGACAGTGACTGTCCAATTACCCTGCCCATACACAGTGACTTTCCAATTACCCTGCCCATAGACAGTGATTGTCCAATTACCCTGCCCATACACAGTGACTTTCCAATTACCCTGCCCATAGACAGTGACTGTCCAATTACCCTGCCCATACAAAGTGACTGTCCAAATACCCTGCCCATACACAGTGACTGTCCAAATACCCTGCCCATAGACAGTGATTGTCCAATTATCCTGCCCATACAGTGACTGTCCAAATACCCTGCCCATAGACAGTGACTGTCCAAATATCCTACCCATAGACAGTGATTGTCCAATTATCCTGCCCATACAGTGACTGTACCAATACCCTGCCCATAGACAGTGATTGTCCAATTATCCTGCCCATAGACAGTGATTGTCCAATTATCCTGCTCATACACAGTGACTGTCCAATTACCCTGCCCATACACAGTGACTTTCCAATTACCCTGCTCATAGACAGTGATTGTCCAATTACCCTGCCCATACACAGTGACTTTCCAATTACCCTGCCCATAGACAGTGACTGTCCAATTACCCTGCCCATACACAGTGACTTTCCAATTACCCTGCCCATAGACAGTGATTGTCCAATTACCCTGCCCATACACAGTGACTTTCCAATTACCCTGCCCATAGACAGTGACTGTCCAATTACCCTGCCCATACAAAGTGACTGTCCAAATACCCTGCCCATACACAGTGACTGTCCAAATACCCTGCCCATAGACAGTGATTGTCCAATTATCCTGCCCATACAGTGACTGTCCAAATACCCTGCCCATAGACAGTGACTGTCCAAATATCCTACCCATAGACAGTGATTGTCCAATTATCCTGCCCATACACAGTGACTGTACCAATACCCTGCCCATAGACAGTGATTGTCCAATTATCCTGCCCATAGACAGTGATTGTCCAATTATCCTGCCCATACAGTGACTGACCAATTACCCTGCCCATACACAGTGACTTTCCAATTACCCTGCCCATAGACAGTGATTGTCCAATTATCCTGCCCATACACAGTGACTGTCCAAATACCCTGCCCATAGACAGTGACTGTCCAAATACCCTGCCCATAGACAGTGATTGTCCAATTATCCTGCCCATACACAGTGACTGTACCAATACCCTGCCCATAGACAGTGATTGTCCAATTATCCTGCCCATAGACAGTGATTGTCCAATTATCCTGCCCATAGACAGTGACTGTCCAATTACCCTGCCCGTAGACAGTGATTGTCCAATTATCCTGCCCATACACAGTGACTTTACCAATACCCTGCCCATAGACAGTGATTGTCCAATTATCCTGCCCATAGACAGTGATTGTCCAATTATCCTGCCCATACAGTGACTGACCAATTACCCTGCCCATACACAGTGACTTTCCAATTACCCTGCCCATACACAGTGACTTTCCAATTACCCTGTCCATACACAGTGACTGACCAATTACCCTGCCCATACACAGTGACTGTCCAATTACCCTGCCCATAGACAGTGATTGTCCAATTATCCTGCCCATACAGTGACTGACCAATTACCCTGCCCATACACAGTGACTTTCCAATTACCCTGTCCATACACAGTGACTTTCCAATTACCCTGCCCATACACAGTGACTGTCCAATTACCCTGCCCATACACAGTGATTGTCCAATTACCTGCCCATACACAGTGACTGTCCAATTACCCTGCCCATAGACAGTGATTGTCCAATTACCCTGCCCATACACAGTGACTGTCCAATTACCCTGCCCATAGACAGTGATTGTCCAATTACCCTGCCCATACACAGTGACTGTCCAATTATCCTGCCCAAACATAGTGACTGTCCAATTACCCTGCCCATACACAGTGACTGTCCAATTACCCTGCCCATACACAGTGATTGTCCAATTACCTGCCCATACACAGTGACTGTCCAATTACCCTGCCCATAGACAGTGATTGTCCAATTACCCTGCCCATACACAGTGACTGTCCAATTACCCTGCCCATAGACAGTGATTGTCCAATTACCCTGCCCATACACAGTGACTGTCCAATTATCCTGCCCAAACATAGTGACTGTCCAATTACCCTGCCCATAGACAGTGACTGTCCAATTACCCTGCCCATACACAGTGACTTTCCAATTACCCTGCCCATAGACAGTGACTGTCCAATTACCCTGCCCATACACAGTGACTTTCCAATTACCCTGCCCATAGACAGTGATTGTCCAATTACCCTGCCCATACACAGTGACTTTCCAATTACCCTGCCCATAGACAGTGACTGTCCAATTACCCTGCCCATACAAAGTGACTGTCCAAATACCCTGCCCATACACAGTGACTGTCCAAATACCCTGCCCATAGACAGTGATTGTCCAATTATCCTGCCCATACAGTGACTGTCCAAATACCCTGCCCATAGACAGTGACTGTCCAAATATCCTACCCATAGACAGTGATTGTCCAATTATCCTGCCCATACAGTGACTGTACCAATACCCTGCCCATAGACAGTGATTGTCCAATTATCCTGCCCATAGACAGTGATTGTCCAATTATCCTGCTCATACACAGTGACTGTCCAATTACCCTGCCCATACACAGTGACTTTCCAATTACCCTGCTCATAGACAGTGATTGTCCAATTACCCTGCCCATACACAGTGACTTTCCAATTACCCTGCCCATAGACAGTGACTGTCCAATTACCCTGCCCATACACAGTGACTTTCCAATTACCCTGCCCATAGACAGTGATTGTCCAATTACCCTGCCCATACACAGTGACTTTCCAATTACCCTGCCCATAGACAGTGACTGTCCAATTACCCTGCCCATACAAAGTGACTGTCCAAATACCATGCCCATACATAGTGACTGTCCAAATACCCTGCCCATAGACAGTGATTGTCCAATTACCCTGCCCAGCATAGTGACTGTCCAATTACCCTGCCCAAACATAGTGACTGTCCAATTACCCTGCCCATAGACAGTGATTGTCCAATTATCCTGCTCATACACAGTGACTGTCCAATTACCCTGCCCATACACAGTGACTTTCCAATTACCCTGCCCATAGACAGTGATTGTCCAATTACCCTGCCCATACACAGTGACTTTCTAATTACCCTGCCCATAGACAGTGACTGTCCAATTACCCTGCCCATACACAGTGACTGTCCAAATACCCTGCCCATACATAGTGACTGTCCAAATACCCTGCCCATAGACAGTGATTGTCCAATTACCCTGCCCAGCATAGTGACTGTCCAATTACCCTGCCCAAACATAGTGACTGTCCAATTACCCTGCCCAAACATAGTGACTGTCCAATTACCCTGCCCATACACAGTGACTGTCCAATTAATTTGCCCATACACAGTGACTTTCCAATTACCCTGCCCATAGACAGTGATTGTCCAATTATCCTGCTCATACACAGTGACTGTCCAAATACCCTGCCCATAGACAGTGATTGTCCAATTACCCTGCCCAGCATAGTGACTGTCCAATTACCCTGCCCAAACATAGTGACTGTCCAATTACCCTGCCCAAACATAGTGACTGTCCAATTACCCTGCCCATACACAGTGACTGTCCAATTACCCTGCCCATACACAGTGACTTTCCAATTACCCTGCCCATAGACAGTGATTGTCCAATTATCCTGCTCATACACAGTGACTGTCCAATTACCCTGCCCATACACAGTGACTTTCCAATTACCCTGCCCATAGACAGTGATTGTCCAATTACCCTGCCCATACACAGTGACTTTCCAATTACCCTGCCCATAGACAGTGACTGTCCAATTACCCTGCCCATACACAGTGACTTTCCAATTACCCTGCCCATAGACAGTGATTGTCCAATTACCCTGCCCATACACAGTGACTTTCCAATTACCCTGCCCATAGACAGTGACTGTCCAATTACCCTGCCCATACAAAGTGACTGTCCAAATACCCTGCCCATACACAGTGACTGTCCAAATACCCTGCCCATAGACAGTGATTGTCCAATTATCCTGCCCATACAGTGACTGTCCAAATACCCTGCCCATAGACAGTGACTGTCCAAATATCCTACCCATAGACAGTGATTGTCCAATTATCCTGCCCATACAGTGACTGTACCAATACCCTGCCCATAGACAGTGATTGTCCAATTATCCTGCCCATAGACAGTGATTGTCCAATTATCCTGCTCATACACAGTGACTGTCCAATTACCCTGCCCATACACAGTGACTTTCCAATTACCCTGCTCATAGACAGTGATTGTCCAATTACCCTGCCCATACACAGTGACTTTCCAATTACCCTGCCCATAGACAGTGACTGTCCAATTACCCTGCCCATACACAGTGACTTTCCAATTACCCTGCCCATAGACAGTGATTGTCCAATTACCCTGCCCATACACAGTGACTTTCCAATTACCCTGCCCATAGACAGTGACTGTCCAATTACCCTGCCCATACAAAGTGACTGTCCAAATACCCTGCCCATACACAGTGACTGTCCAAATACCCTGCCCATAGACAGTGATTGTCCAATTATCCTGCCCATACAGTGACTGTCCAAATACCCTGCCCATAGACAGTGACTGTCCAAATATCCTACCCATAGACAGTGATTGTCCAATTATCCTGCCCATACACAGTGACTGTACCAATACCCTGCCCATAGACAGTGATTGTCCAATTATCCTGCCCATAGACAGTGATTGTCCAATTATCCTGCCCATACAGTGACTGACCAATTACCCTGCCCATACACAGTGACTTTCCAATTACCCTGCCCATAGACAGTGATTGTCCAATTATCCTGCCCATACACAGTGACTGTCCAAATACCCTGCCCATAGACAGTGACTGTCCAAATACCCTGCCCATAGACAGTGATTGTCCAATTATCCTGCCCATACACAGTGACTGTACCAATACCCTGCCCATAGACAGTGATTGTCCAATTATCCTGCCCATAGACAGTGATTGTCCAATTATCCTGCCCATAGACAGTGACTGTCCAATTACCCTGCCCGTAGACAGTGATTGTCCAATTATCCTGCCCATACACAGTGACTTTACCAATACCCTGCCCATAGACAGTGATTGTCCAATTATCCTGCCCATAGACAGTGATTGTCCAATTATCCTGCCCATACAGTGACTGACCAATTACCCTGCCCATACACAGTGACTTTCCAATTACCCTGCCCATACACAGTGACTTTCCAATTACCCTGTCCATACACAGTGACTGACCAATTACCCTGCCCATACACAGTGACTGTCCAATTACCCTGCCCATAGACAGTGATTGTCCAATTATCCTGCCCATACAGTGACTGACCAATTACCCTGCCCATACACAGTGACTTTCCAATTACCCTGTCCATACACAGTGACTTTCCAATTACCCTGCCCATACACAGTGACTGTCCAATTACCCTGCCCATACACAGTGATTGTCCAATTACCTGCCCATACACAGTGACTGTCCAATTACCCTGCCCATAGACAGTGATTGTCCAATTACCCTGCCCATACACAGTGACTGTCCAATTACCCTGCCCATAGACAGTGATTGTCCAATTACCCTGCCCATACACAGTGACTGTCCAATTATCCTGCCCATACACAGTGACTGTCCAATTACCCTGCCCATAGACAGTGATTGTCCAATTACCCTGCCCATACACAGTGACTGTCCAATTATCCTGCCCAAACATAGTGACTGTCCAATTACCCTGCCCATAGACAGTGACTGTCCAATTACCCTGCCCATACACAGTGACTTTCCAATTACCCTGCCCATAGACAGTGATTGTCCAATTACCCTGCCCATACACAGTGACTTTCTAATTACCCTGCCCAGACAGCGACTGTCCAATTACCCTGCC
Source organism: Saccoglossus kowalevskii (assembly GCF_978046115.1). NCBI lineage: Eukaryota > Metazoa > Hemichordata > Enteropneusta > Harrimaniidae > Saccoglossus > Saccoglossus kowalevskii. The sequence goes on from NC_140646.1 coordinate 10,856,691, forward strand.
CATACACAGTGACTGTCCAATTACCCTGCCCATACACAGTGACTGTCCAATTACCCTGCCCATAGACAGTGATTGTCCAATTACCCTGCCCAGCATAGTAACTGTCCAATTACCCTGCCCAAACATAGTGACTGTCCAATTACCCTGCCCATAGACAGTGATTGTCCAATTATCCTGCTCATACACAGTGACTGACCAATTACCCTGCCCATACACAGTGACTGACCAATTACCCAGCCCATAGACAGTGACTTTCCAATTACCCTGCCCATAGACAGTGATTGTCCAATTACCCTGCCCATACACAGTGACTTTCCAATTACCCTGCCAATAGACAGTGACTGTCCAATTACCCTGCCCATAGACAGTGACTGTCCAATTACCCTGCCCATACACAGTGACTTTCCAATTACCCTGCCCATAGACAGTGATTGTCCAATTACCCTGCCCATACACAGTGACTTTCTAATTACCCTGCCCATAGACAGTGACTGTCCAATTACCCTGCCCATACACAGTGACTGTCCAAATACCCTGCCCATACATAGTGACTGTCCAAATACCCTGCCCATAGACAGTGATTGTCCAATTACCCTGCCCAGCATAGTGACTGTCCAATTACCCTGCCCAAACATAGTGACTGTCCAATTACCCTGCCCAAACATAGTGACTGTCCAATTACCCTGCCCATACACAGTGACTGTCCAATTAATTTGCCCATACACAGTGACTTTCCAATTACCCTGCCCATAGACAGTGATTGTCCAATTATCCTGCTCATACACAGTGACTGTCCAAATACCCTGCCCATAGACAGTGATTGTCCAATTACCCTGCCCAGCATAGTGACTGTCCAATTACCCTGCCCAAACATAGTGACTGTCCAATTACCCTGCCCAAACATAGTGACTGTCCAATTACCCTGCCCATACACAGTGACTGTCCAATTACCCTGCCCATACACAGTGACTTTCCAATTACCCTGCCCATAGACAGTGATTGTCCAATTATCCTGCTCATACACAGTGACTGTCCAATTACCCTGCCCATATACAGTGACTTTCCAATTACCCTGCCCATAGACAGTGATTGTCCAATTACCCTGCCCATACACAGTGACTTTCCAATTACCCTGCCCATAGACAGTGACTGTCCAATTACCCTGCCCATACACAGTGACTTTCCAATTACCCTGCCCATAGACAGTGATTGTCCAATTACCCTGCCCATACACAGTGACTTTCCAATTACCCTGCCCATAGACAGTGACTGTCCAATTACCCTGCCCATACAAAGTGACTGTCCAAATACCCTGCCCATACACAGTGACTGTCCAAATACCCTGCCCATAGACAGTGATTGTCCAATTATCCTGCCCATACAGTGACTGTCCAAATACCCTGCCCATAGACAGTGACTGTCCAAATATCCTACCCATAGACAGTGATTGTCCAATTATCCTGCCCATACAGTGACTGTACCAATACCCTGCCCATAGACAGTGATTGTCCAATTATCCTGCCCATAGACAGTGATTGTCCAATTATCCTGCTCATACACAGTGACTGTCCAATTACCCTGCCCATACACAGTGACTTTCCAATTACCCTGCTCATAGACAGTGATTGTCCAATTACCCTGCCCATACACAGTGACTTTCCAATTACCCTGCCCATAGACAGTGACTGTCCAATTACCCTGCCCATACACAGTGACTTTCCAATTACCCTGCCCATAGACAGTGATTGTCCAATTACCCTGCCCATACACAGTGACTTTCCAATTACCCTGCCCATAGACAGTGACTGTCCAATTACCCTGCCCATACAAAGTGACTGTCCAAATACCCTGCCCATACACAGTGACTGTCCAAATACCCTGCCCATAGACAGTGATTGTCCAATTATCCTGCCCATACAGTGACTGTCCAAATACCCTGCCCATAGACAGTGACTGTCCAAATATCCTACCCATAGACAGTGATTGTCCAATTATCCTGCCCATACACAGTGACTGTACCAATACCCTGCCCATAGACAGTGATTGTCCAATTATCCTGCCCATAGACAGTGATTGTCCAATTATCCTGCCCATACAGTGACTGACCAATTACCCTGCCCATACACAGTGACTTTCCAATTACCCTGCCCATAGACAGTGATTGTCCAATTATCCTGCCCATACACAGTGACTGTCCAAATACCCTGCCCATAGACAGTGACTGTCCAAATACCCTGCCCATAGACAGTGATTGTCCAATTATCCTGCCCATACACAGTGACTGTACCAATACCCTGCCCATAGACAGTGATTGTCCAATTATCCTGCCCATAGACAGTGATTGTCCAATTATCCTGCCCATAGACAGTGACTGTCCAATTACCCTGCCCGTAGACAGTGATTGTCCAATTATCCTGCCCATACACAGTGACTTTACCAATACCCTGCCCATAGACAGTGATTGTCCAATTATCCTGCCCATAGACAGTGATTGTCCAATTATCCTGCCCATACAGTGACTGACCAATTACCCTGCCCATACACAGTGACTTTCCAATTACCCTGCCCATACACAGTGACTTTCCAATTACCCTGTCCATACACAGTGACTGACCAATTACCCTGCCCATACACAGTGACTGTCCAATTACCCTGCCCATAGACAGTGATTGTCCAATTATCCTGCCCATACAGTGACTGACCAATTACCCTGCCCATACACAGTGACTTTCCAATTACCCTGTCCATACACAGTGACTTTCCAATTACCCTGCCCATACACAGTGACTGTCCAATTACCCTGCCCATACACAGTGATTGTCCAATTACCTGCCCATACACAGTGACTGTCCAATTACCCTGCCCATAGACAGTGATTGTCCAATTACCCTGCCCATACACAGTGACTGTCCAATTACCCTGCCCATAGACAGTGATTGTCCAATTACCCTGCCCATACACAGTGACTGTCCAATTATCCTGCCCAAACATAGTGACTGTCCAATTACCCTGCCCATACACAGTGACTGTCCAATTACCCTGCCCATACACAGTGATTGTCCAATTACCTGCCCATACACAGTGACTGTCCAATTACCCTGCCCATAGACAGTGATTGTCCAATTACCCTGCCCATACACAGTGACTGTCCAATTACCCTGCCCATAGACAGTGATTGTCCAATTACCCTGCCCATACACAGTGACTGTCCAATTATCCTGCCCAAACATAGTGACTGTCCAATTACCCTGCCCATAGACAGTGACTGTCCAATTACCCTGCCCATACACAGTGACTTTCCAATTACCCTGCCCATAGACAGTGACTGTCCAATTACCCTGCCCATACACAGTGACTTTCCAATTACCCTGCCCATAGACAGTGATTGTCCAATTACCCTGCCCATACACAGTGACTTTCCAATTACCCTGCCCATAGACAGTGACTGTCCAATTACCCTGCCCATACAAAGTGACTGTCCAAATACCCTGCCCATACACAGTGACTGTCCAAATACCCTGCCCATAGACAGTGATTGTCCAATTATCCTGCCCATACAGTGACTGTCCAAATACCCTGCCCATAGACAGTGACTGTCCAAATATCCTACCCATAGACAGTGATTGTCCAATTATCCTGCCCATACAGTGACTGTACCAATACCCTGCCCATAGACAGTGATTGTCCAATTATCCTGCCCATAGACAGTGATTGTCCAATTATCCTGCTCATACACAGTGACTGTCCAATTACCCTGCTCATAGACAGTGATTGTCCAATTACCCTGCCCATACACAGTGACTTTCCAATTACCCTGCCCATAGACAGTGACTGTCCAATTACCCTGCCCATACACAGTGACTTTCCAATTACCCTGCCCATAGACAGTGATTGTCCAATTACCCTGCCCATACACAGTGACTTTCCAATTACCCTGCCCATAGACAGTGACTGTCCAATTACCCTGCCCATACAAAGTGACTGTCCAAATACCATGCCCATACACAGTGACTTTCCAATTACCCTGCCCATAGACAGTGATTGTCCAATTATCCTGCCCATACACAGTGACTGTCCAAATACCCTGCCCATAGACAGTGACTGTCCAAATACCCTGCCCATAGACAGTGATTGTCCAATTATCCTGCCCATACACAGTGACTGTACCAATACCCTGCCCATAGACAGTGATTGTCCAATTATCCTGCCCATAGACAGTGATTGTCCAATTATCCTGCCCATAGACAGTGACTGTCCAATTACCCTGCCCGTAGACAGTGATTGTCCAATTATCCTGCCCATACACAGTGACTTTACCAATACCCTGCCCATAGACAGTGATTGTCCAATTATCCTGCCCATAGACAGTGATTGTCCAATTATCCTGCCCATACAGTGACTGACCAATTACCCTGCCCATACAGTGACTTTCCAATTACCTTGCCCATACACAGTGACTTTCCAATTACCCTGTCCATACACAGTGACTGACCAATTACCCTGCCCATACACAGTGACTGTCCAATTACCCTGCCCATAGACAGTGATTGTCCAATTATCCTGCCCATACAGTGACTGACCAATTACCCTGCCCATACACAGTGACTTTCCAATTACCCTGTCCATACACAGTGACTTTCCAATTACCCTGCCCATACACAGTGACTGTCCAATTACCCTGCCCATACACAGTGATTGTCCAATTACCTGCCCATACACAGTGACTGTCCAATTACCCTGCCCATAGACAGTGATTGTCCAATTACCCTGCCCATACACAGTGACTGTCCAATTACCCTGCCCATAGACAGTGATTGTCCAATTACCCTGCCCATACACAGTGACTGTCCAATTATCCTGCCCAAACATAGTGACTGTCCAATTACCCTGCCCATACACAGTGATTGTCCAATTACCCTGCCCATACACAGTGACTGTCCAATTACCCTGCCCATAGACAGTGATTGTCCAATTACCCTGCCCATACACAGTGACTGTACCAATACCCTGCCCATAGACAGTGATTGTCCAATTATCCTGCCCATAGACAGTGATTGTCCAATTATCCTGCCCATAGACAGTGATTGTCCAATTATCCTGCCCATAGACAGTGATTGTCCAATTATCCTGCCCATACACAGTGACTGTACCAATACCCTGCCCATAGACAGTGATTGTCCAATTATCCTGCCTATAGACAGTGATTGTCCAATTATCCTGCCCATAGACAGTGATTGTCCAATTATCCTGCCCATACACAGTGACTGTACCAATACCCTGCCCATAGACAGTGATTGTCCAATTATCCTGCCCATAGACAGTGATTGTCCAATTATCCTGCCCATAGACAGTGATTGTCCAATTATCCTGCCCATACACAGTGACTGTACCAATACCCTGCCCATAGACAGTGATTGTCCAATTATCCTGCCCATACACAGTGACTGTACCAATACCCTGATCCCATTTGATTTTTCTAAAAATCCAAACTGCTGTTTAATTGCTCAGGGCAGATTTATGACGGAATCCGGTATATACTATAGAAAAGTGTTAACATCATGAAACAGTAACAAGCAAAAAGCTTTATTGAACAAAGAACAATGGTGACACATGCAAGACAGTTCACACATCTCATACATATTACATGTGTATATAATATTTCAAAGCTTTGCTTACGATAAAGTTGCATGCTAATTGTTATAAATTGCATAAGTTAATGCAAAATGTAATCACTATAGACATATAGGTTTACTGAATTAGTGATTGAAATTATTTTGATTTTTCACTAAGTTTGACATTATAAAAATACATACCAAGAAAACGATGGGAAGAAGCTATGTGCATGTCAGTGGCACTGACGCTAGTACTACGCTGCTCTGAGTTATCATCAACTTTTCGAACTCGTGCGGGACTCTCATCATTAGCTAATGCATGATGGGAAGACTTTTCTGTGATGGCAGTATACAGAATGCAGATGAAGCAAGAAACAGACAGAGTAAGAAACATGCAAATAACAAACAAACAAACCACAAGATGCTGAAAACATATTAGTTAAGGTATTACCCCTTGTAGACCATAAAAAAGGCAAAATCTGTATGCAACATTTTGGTTTTCTGGTACCTAAATTTTCACTGGCTACAGGTCTTGATCAAAGTTTTTGAAAGATGTTGTGGGGCGATTATGCGAAAGGTGGTAGAAGTTGACTTTGTCATACAAAGGATTCAATCAATATGGCTTAGAACAAAGACTAGAAGTGGTAGTAATAATTTATGTGGCAGCACTAACATTTTCAGCAGTAAGATCAATACAGTGTTGGATTATTTACATGTGTGGTAAGCTTGGCTTCACTATAATTATGTCATAACAGACAGTCAGATATGCAGTTTCTTTTTGATAGAATAATATTTCAAAACTATACGCAATTTCAGGATAAAAATGATGGTAATGATAGAGTTATATAATAAGAATTCCACATGGAGTCTGATACATAGCAATGTGATTACTAATATAATAATAATATTTCATGACTTTTAATAGCAATTTCTTTATTTAACTACTTGATGAATGAATTATTACAATAGATTTTGTAGAAATTTTAATTGGTAAAATGTAAACACTCTATATTGTATTAAATCAGTTTTCCATTACTACAGTCATATGAAACTATTGAATCTGCATGATTTCAAACTATGTCAACCAAACTGGGAATAAGAATTGTTTCGCAGCTGTGCTCTCAAAAGACCCTGTCTGTTACACCAACTGTATACATCGGGGCCATACTTATTTACACATTTGTTTACTAGTGCTTTAATGTGAATCTATTACCTTTAGCCTAATTTAAACCTTAAAACTCAGTGATTTGACCTGATCAATGTAACACAATGTACCATGTGATATACTGGTATATATATTAACAGTACGACTTGACCCAATATGACTTATCCAAGCAGGTTGATACAACTGAGGGAAGGGGTAGGTATTAAGGTATTAATAAAGCAAAGGTAGAGGTTACTGCCCATGATACAATGATTATCAATTAGTTCTAAATAAAGGTGATTTAGGGGAAATTGGGCAATACAATTTTTATCACATGACCTTAAAGTAGCAGCAGGGGGAAAACTTGTTAATAATTGATCTGTGATTCAAACATTCTCTTAAAAGTTATTAAGCATGCTACTATAGCAACTTTAAATCATCTAAAAGCTTATAATATGTATATTGGCAAATATGGAGGTACATATGCCATACCAATGTTTGTCTAAAGGATTACCTCATGGTTATTGTGCTCTTTTGACTATCCCAACTCTTAGTAACTTTTAGAGAGTGTCTGAATTACAGATCAATTTTTAAGTTGTTTTACCCCTGCTATGACCTTGAAGTGGGGGAGTCATCACCTGCGCATGTGTCCATAGTGTGTCATTGTTTACAAACAAGCATCTACCCATAATCGTTGCATTCTTAGCACATGTTATTATCATCACTTATAACTCAATTCCCAAGCGTGTGCAGGTGGCAACCCTCCTGCTTGAATAACATTATTGCAATGTTTCTGTTTACAAATCATATGCTAATTTATGCTAATTACACATGACAAAGTGAATTATAGCTATTGCGACAATGACAAATTTCAACAATCAACAATATCTATTATCAATAACAAGATGCAAAAGATCCGAAACTAAACATGAAAACAAACCTGTAAAAGCTCTCCGTTTTGTGCTTATATCTGTGAGTGCTTTGACTTTTGTACAAAGATGTAGCATGGCCATCATGGCAATTATCATGATAATACTCTGTGCTAACAAAGGTAACTCATAATGCTTTCCAAACCTGCCAATAAAAAGACACAGTGTTCTGGTTATACTGATGATAAGTTGCAACAAATTGTATGTGCTTTAAGTTTTCAGGAACAAGTTTGTGCTGTCATTGTAAGATATTCTTCACTGACCTGCAAAAATTAAAGTGCTTTACAGTTTCAGTTTTCCACAGGAAATAAGGGCTTTACTTAAAATATTAGTGATTTGTTTCTAGGTAGTATGCATATCAGTTTGAAGGGGAATGCTCATGACTTTTTTATGGTTTCTGCTGAAATATTATATAAAAAAAAAGGCCAGACCAGAACGAAATGCTTTTTTTTTCCAAGCTCAGAGGGTCCTTCTAAAATATAGCTTGCCCCCATACTATCATATGCCAAAAAAAAAATTGCTCTGTTAATGGGTGCACTTTCAACTTCAAGCCCTGACAGTGTATGAGTAATTCATCTATATATTCAGCATTTCTATTAAAGAAGTGTGCATCCATGCACTAGTGTGTATTAAACTTATAAAATAGGATTGCAAAATTTAAGATAATTTTGGTATTTGAGCTAAAGATATTATAGTTTATTATCTAGATACACCACGTTGTGTCTTTCATGATCAGCGACATTAGCGAAAATATATATTTACAGTTTTAGGTCTTTTTAAATACTCGCTTTGCAATTCCCCATGACCAACAAGATATTATTTCTGAATTTAAAAATTTGGACTTAACAATTGAAATCACTCTGGGGTAATTTTGTTGAATTTGTATGAGTACATGTACTATACGTGTGTTCACAATTAAACATTTGATAATTACTATAAGTGTACTATAATTTTTACTTGTACCAAGAATAGTTCAGAATCGTGTTTTCAAAAGAGTATGTTATTCAGAACGGACTCAATTTACAATACTTAATATATAACCGACATAATACAATAAAGTTGTTTGTCATATGAATCAGGTCAAAAGGCTACATGTGTAATTGTTTCAACCACAATGCAGTTAAATCATCACAGCTTATGTGCGATTTGTGGTGAATCCCAGCATCATTAAACTATTTCAAAATCAAAAACTAAATGACTTGATAACTATAATTATATTTGCATAACATCATTATGCTGTTATATAATATACATTGGTCCTAGACATACAAGGTTCTAATGTGTATACAAACAGCAAAAATAAAGTTTTGTCAATCGACACATGATGCAATATGCATATAAACACGATTTTAGGTTGACTCACCAAAATAGAATCCTGAGTATATTTGCAACCAATAAAGCTAAGCAAACGTAAGTAGAAAAGCCATCAGCATTCTCTGTTTTCTGTATGGATCTGTACTGTGGAATGTATGGCACGACACCACCAAATACCATTGCACCTGATGCTCCAAAGGAGACAATTTTCAAGTAATCCACTTCATATAAAAAATCATATAAATTCATTCTGAGAAAAAAAAATAACATATGCATGTAAGTAAACATAGTTATACAATGTATGTACGTAAATTGTCCTTTAAAAAAATATTTAACTAAACAACATGCATCAGAATAAAAAAAAAAATGAATACAACATCAACATGATTTTTAGATAAGTAATTCAATATCATAACTCAGATTCTACATGCTGCAGGATAGCATATCCCTGGTACATCCACCACAATATCCAATTCTGGCGACAATACCCTGCAAAAATACATATTAAACTCATACTAGATTAGACCTAATAATATATGAAAATATGTGGACTACCTTTTGAGAGATACAAATTGTTGAAACACATGCTGTTTCAAAACAGACACTCGGGTATCCATACTGCATGTGTATACAAGGAACAGCCGCAGAGTATCATGTATCAACTACCAGCATCATTTATGTTATTTTCAGATGACCCCCCCTCTCACCAGTATTGGGTATTATGGCTTGATATTTACAACAATGTACTACTGTTTATAATACCAAGAGTTGTATGGTGTATAATAAATACAATATTTTATGGATGCTTTTATATAGTGTCTTTGTGGTTTTCAGTTTAAAAACAAAATGTTTTTTAGAGCGAGGGCAGCCATGAGAATTTGGATTTATTAATTTCTGCAAACAGTGATACATGTATCTACATATATATATATGATATAAATTGTATTGGTTCTATACACTCCCCTTATAATAATAATAATAATATTTATTAGACGAATAAAATCCTTAGGAAAAGATAAAAAAGGTCTTACAAAAAGAAATTTAAAAACTATAATCTGGAAAAAAAAAAACTATTCTAAAAATATAAAACAAATCGAAAACAAATATGAATAAACAATAAAGACACTTTGCAACCAATGATGAATACAGAATATAGAATGAACACTAATTGTAACCTAATACACTGATAGTTGTTGTTGTTTTTTGGAAATTTATTTTGTGCAGTCAAGAATAATTTGTCCCTATGATGACTGTAAGCTGGCCATTTATTACAAAATGTTGCTCATCCTCAATTATATTTTGGCTGCACATATCACATGTTCTTTTATCCAGCAGCACATTGTTATGTCTGCCTTTCACAATTTTAAGGTCATGGTTGCTTGTTCTGAATTTTGCAATTAACCTTCTAAGACCATGATTATTTCACTTGAGTTTACAATGGTAACAACATCAATATCTTGCATGAGCGTTTCTACACTTTAAAACTATTTACTTTTTACATTCTTATTTACTAAGTAGGCTTCTCTTAATGTGTTATCAGAGTTTGTTACCCGGTTGAAATACTTGTTTGTTTTGTCGTTGTTTCTTGATAAAACAGTCAATGGGGTACCTTCCAAGCTCACCATAAACAGCCATTTTTGTTGTGAATTTGGAGAGACCAAGAATGAACCGACAAAATGAAAGATGGACATCCTCAATTGCCGACATAAAACAGCAGAAAGTAAATGACCAGCTAATACAGTTAATATAACAAACAATGTTTTTACACATTCAATATGAATTAAAACTGCTTTCAAGGAAACAGAACAACTCCCTCACCCTAAAACAATATTTAAATGCAAATACTGCTATTTACTATGATACACAGATTTGTATATATGCAAATACTGCTATTTACTATGATACACAGATTTGTATATATGCAAATACTGCTATTTACTATGATACACAGATTTGTATATATGCAAATACTGCTATTTACTATGATACACAGATTTGTATATATGCCAATACTGCTATTTACTATGATACACAGATTTGTATATATGCCAATACTGCTATTTACTATGATACACAGATTTGTATATATGCCAATACTGCTATTTACTATGATACACAGATTTGTATATATGCAAAAACTGCTATTTACTATAATACACAGATTTGTATATATGCAAATACTGCTATTTACTATGATACACAGATTTGTATATATGCCAATACTGCTATTTACTATGATACACAGATTTGTATATATGCAAATACTGCTATTTACTATAATACACAGATTTGTATATATGCCAATACTGCTATTTACTATGATACACAGATTTGTATATATGCAAATACTGCTATTTACTATAATACACAGATTTGTATATATGCAAATACTGCTATTTACTATGATACACAGATTTGTATATATGCCAATACTGCTATTTACTATAATACACAGATTTGTATATATGCAAATACTGCTATTTACTATGATACACAGATTTGTATATATGCAAATACTGCTCTTTACTATGATACACAGATTTATATATATGCAAATACTGCTATTTACTATGATACACAGATTTGTATATATGCCAATACTGCTATTTTACTATGATACACAGATTTGTATATATGCAAATACTGCTATTTACTATGATACACAGATTTGTATATATGCAAATACTGCTATTTACTATGATACACAGATTTGTATATATGCAAATACTGCTATTTACTATGATACACAGATTTGTATATATGCCAATACTGCTATTTACTATAATACACAGATTTGTATATATGCAAATACTGCTATTTACTATGATACACAGATTTGTATATATGCAAATACTGCTATTTACTATGATACACAGATTTGTATATATGCCAATACTGCTATTTACTATAATACACAGATTTGTATATATGCCAATACTGTTATTTACTATAATACACAGATTTGTATATATGCCAATACTGCTATTTACTATGATACACAGATTTGTATATATGCCAATACTGCTATTTACTATGATACACAGATTTGTATATATGCCAATACTGCTATTTACTATGATACACAGATTTGTATATATGCCAATACTGCTATTTACTATGATACACAGATTTGTATATATGCCAATACTGCTATTTACTATGATACACAGATTTGTATATATGCCAATACTGCTATTTACTATGATACACAGATTTGTATATATGCCAATACTGCTATTTACTATGATACACAGATTTGTATATACTGTATGCAAATACTGCTATTTACTATGATACACAGATTTGTATATATGCAAATACTGCTATTTACCATGATACACAGATTTGTATATATGCCAATACTGCTATTTACTATGATACACAGATTTGTATATATGCAAATACTGCTATTTACTATGATACACAGATTTGTATATATGCAAATACTGCTATTTACTATGATACACAGATTTGTATATATGCAAATACTGCTATTTACTATGATACACAGATTTGTATATATGCAAATACTGCTATTTACTATGATACACAGATTTGTATATATGCAAATACTGCTATTTACTATGATACACAGATTTGTATATATGCAAATACTGCTATTTACTATGATACACAGATTTGTATATATGCAAATACTGCTATTTACTATGACACACAGATTTGTATATATGCCAATACTGCTGTTTACTATGCTGCAATTGTAAAAAATTATGATTTAGTGCTTTTACACGAGAATTAGACATTGGGCAGTCATATTGAATCAAATTACAAAAATAATGTTCATGTTGATGTATCTATTGGTATACTGTCTTTGTAAAAAATTTAGACAGAAATGTTCATTGCATTCATGGGAAAGTAGGCATGGGTATCATGAAAAACAAAATGGCCACCAGTCAGCCATATTATTTTGAAACACAGAAAAAATATGGCGTGCACCTACAACCCAATATGTATGATCAACATTTCAACTTTGATCAAAAGTGGCCTAGTCATCTCTGAGAAACAGCTCCGGACATGTAAAAAATGACGATTTAACGCTTTTACAAGAAATTTGGGGGTCGGTCAGCCATATTGAATCGAATCACAAAAATAATGTTGGTACAAATGTATCTCTTGGTATACTATCTTTGTACAAAATTTAAAGAGAAACGTTCATTGCATTCAAGAGAAAGTAGCATGGGTACCATGAAAATCAAAGAAAGCTTAGAAAGAACTCCCATGTGCTCTCAGTATTGGAGACACATTACAAATAATTACAAAATCATGCAAATCAGAAAATTAATATGAACAGATTTGATTGTAAAACTAATGAAGTCTGCGTAATGTAACAGACCATCCATGTACCAAGTTTTATTGAAATGTGATTAGCTGAAACAACAAATTATGAATTATTATGCTAATTAGGAAATTAATATGAACAGATGTTAACCCCAAACTAATCAGGTTTGTACATTGTCTTAGAGCATCTTTGTACTAAGTTTCATTTAAATGGAGTAATTAGTATTTAATCAGGTCTGTCTATTGTCCTACAGCATCCATGTACAAAGTTTCATTGAAATGTGATGATTAGCACTTGAGAGATCAGTGCGAAAGTTGAAAATAGATTAATTATGCAAATTAAGGTGATTAATATGCACAAATATTTATTCCAAAACAATCAATCTCTGCATAGTCCTTGAGTATCTATGTGCCAAGTTTCATTGAAATGTAATGCTTACTACTTAAAATATCAAAAGCTGAAAATTAATTAATTATGCAAATTACATGTAGGTAATTAATATGTATATTACCCTAAAAACTATCAGGTCTGTGCAGTGTCCTATGACATCTATGTACCAAGTTTCATTGAAATGTGATGATTAGTACTTGAGATATCAATTGAAAAGCTGATAATTTACTAATCAATATGCAAATTAGGTAATTAATATGCATGGATTGTTAACAAAAACTAATCAAAACCTAGCATTAGTTCAGAACATCTATGTACCAAGTTTCATCAAAATCCAATGAGTGGTTGTTTAGATAACAGCAGAACAGTCATGGAACAGCTAAAAATTGGCTAATTATCATGCAAATTAGGTAATTAATATGCACAGATTTTTACAAAAAACTAATCACATCTGCGCACAAGTTCAGAGCATACATGTACCAAGTTTCATCAAAATGTATGTATGGTTCTAGAGATAGAAGTGGAACAGACGGACACACATACATACATACATACATACATACATACATACATACATACATACATACATACATACATACATGAAAATTACCTAATTAATATGCAGAACCATGGTCTTAGAAGGTTAATTGCAAAATTCAGGACAAGCAACCATGACCTTAAAATTGAGAAAGGCAGACATAATAATGTGCGGCTGGATAAAAGAACATGTGATATGTGCAGCAAAAATATAGTTGAGGATGAGCAACATTTTGTAATGAAATGTCCAGCTTACAGTCACCATAGGGACAAATTATTCCTGACTGCACAAAATAAAATTCCAAATTTTGATAAAGAAAATAGTCAGAATAAATTCATTTTGATTATGGCAAACCATACTCTAGCACCAGCTTTAGCTGTCTTCTTAAAAAACAGCTATGGAACAAAACAGCAACAACTATCAGTGTATTAGGCCACATTTTGTGTTCATTCTATATTCTGTATTCACCATTGGCTGCAAATTGTATTTTTTTGTTTTTGACTTGTTTTTTTTTTTTTTTTTAGAAAAGTTTTTATTTTTTGTTTTCTTTTTTAGATTGTAGTTTTTTTTTGTTTTTTTTTGAATTTCTTTCTGTAAGACCCTTTTTATCCTTTCCTAAGGATTTTATGCGTCTAATAAAAAAATATCAAATATCAAAAATACATACATACATACATACATACACACACACACACCCACACACACACACACACACACATGTGCTTCGCACATGGGAGTCAACAAAATGGCTACCAGTTGGCCATATTTGTTTGAATCCCGAAAAAAATATGACGTGCAGCTATATGTATGATCACCATACCAACTTTGATCCAAATCGGCCTAGTCATGTCTGAGAAACAGCTCCGGACATGTAAAAATGACGATTTAGCACTTTTACAATGTGTCGGTACATGAAATTTGGGTGTCAGCCATATTGAATTGAATCACAAAAATAATGATGGTGTAGTTGTATCTCAGTAGCCATCGTAAAAACAAACACAGCATGTGTTAACAGTTTTGGGATTCACTAATGCATAGAAAATGAATGCAGAAAAAAAATCTTGTTTGTACATTGTAGATTGTGTAATGAAAATTGTAGTGTTTTAAAAACATACTCACCAATATATTAAATATATGTGAATAATAATATGAGGTTATTACGAGGATACTGCAAAGTATGCACAAAGACAGTACAGCGGGAGTATCAGCCGATGCGCAGCGGAGGTTGATGCGAACAGATATATCGAACTGTGTGACCTGGGGTCCGGCCAAACCATGGGGGCAGTCATGTTTGTTTTTATTCTTAGAGGACGCTTACTCGCGTAATCATTCCATATTTGGAATTTTCGTTTCCTAATATGGTAGGATGAAAATACCCAGTGCAATACCGCAAAATTATGGCACGCTGTAACTTATGGCATTACAGTGACAGATGCATAATAATAATAATTATTTGAATACGAATTATTATACAAACAGCTGTTCAACAATCTACCTGTATATTTAGTGCCTAATACGCATAGGCTTAGATGTGTAAAAGAATCATCTGAACTGAATTGATATTATTTTGGTATAACTAGCAAATTAATGCCACTGTGAAAGTAAACAGGTAATGAGACTTTTGTTTTGTGATAATTTGCAACACAACATGGCTTTATATACAACTGAAATAAATACCTTAATGAAAGATGTAGTAGATATAAAGCACAATGTTTGTATGTAGACATGAGATATCACATGACTACTGAGGCAATATCCATAAAATTTACCAACATGTATGAGATATACCCCTGTGGAATTGTTTATAACAATGACTGAGGTCGGGTTCTAGAGTATTGAAAATGGGTGATTTTGATGCATATTTGGAAATAAAATGGCTTTTATTTGGCCATCTTAAATTTTACATATTCACTGGGTTTTAATTTATCGCATTTTCCAGTCAGCGAAATAAGCAAAATTAAAACCAAGTGAATAATTAAACCTTTTACAGTAGTTAACTGTTCAATCAAAACCATTTTGAAAACACAAAAATACAAACAAATCACAGATATGGATGAAATCTTTAGACCTGTACATCAATGTTATCAATTGATTGCACTTAACAAAGACATATACAAGACATTGTTGAGGAACTGTGACAAGATGAAGGAAAGTGAGGATATTGTGGCCACATCCATGGCAAACAATAGAGAATACAGTACACAAGTCAAGACATGGCAAGAAATTCCAAGAGAAAATACACAAAAAAATTAAAAACTTTAAATTATTTTACATGTGAATTGTAAGTACGTTTTATTGACATTTTTTTGGAAAGATTTGTTTTTGCACCCCTAATCCTAACTCTAACCCTCACCCCAAACTTAATTGTAAATTCCTTCTCTGGATAACTATACGTGTTCATTAAAAGGGACATATACAATTAAATTGGGAAGCACTGGAGGGTAGGAGTAGGGTTAATGTTAGGGTACAAAAGGAACTCTTTCCCATTATTAATCTTCCTAGTCTATGTACAGATTTGTTCTAAAATATGACATAGCAACATATAGAAGATGCAATACATTTTTTTTATGATATGTCCTAAAATACGAAAACTATCAAATTGATATACTTTCAAAAATAGTATTTCTATCTGAGATCACAAATCACCAACAAAAATACATTTCTCCTTTCATACAAGGAATGAAAACAACACTTTTGACTAATTTTCTTTCTTTTTTGTTTCATTATTGTCTGTAGTTCATCTTTGTTGTTAAAAACTGATAGAAATGCTTTTTCTAAGAATGAAATAAGTTTATCATTATTATTATTATTGGCATAGTGATTATCACAATACCCACGGCCATTTTACTAAAACAGCAGATGGTTTAATAAAAATAACGCCACGCTCAATACGAGTCGTAGGAAGGAGGTAAAAATAGTCCTCTTTAAGGCAACTTCCAAAACCGGAAGTACTCCAAAACAACTCAACAGTAACTAACAGAACAAACACAGAATATCTGGAATATCGATAAATAAAACTGAAGGAACCACCACTGAACACATATTTAGAACAAACAGGGCGTTTTAACTCGTGGTGCAAACGATCGATCGACCGATCAATCGTAATACTAGCTGTCACTCACTTGTCGGAGTTGGTGGGGAAAACCGTTGACTGATGACGACGACCGGCGTATGTTTCCCGTCTAAGTTCCGACAATGTCCGGTTCATGCAATGATTCCTGCCGTATCTATATAGTACACCGTGATCTTAAGTAGAGATTGCCAATCATAATGTGTATTTCAGATAACAATAATGTCAAAATTTATGGCAGGTCTTCGGTGCATACGTGTCTTTGGAGGGCGACATCTGTGTACGAGTGCGTCACTTCCGGTCTGTGTGCGGACGACACAAGGTCAAGGGTTAGTTACTCAGCTGGTGCTCCTGATCTGTTCATTGACGAACTCGATGTGAGTATTCTGCTAATATTCCCCCTCTAAAACGTAAGATACTTGCTGTCTCTCTGACTTTTTAAAAAATATGAAATGCCAGCACTTGTGACTATTTACTTGTCTTTCTCACTGTTGGCTTTACAGTGATATGTAGTGTTTTCGTGCATATTAATAAGCTGTTTTGCATATTGCAGAAATTTAAAACCGCTTATCATTGCAATTTTCACATTATATTGGTTGGGTGTGATACTTGACATTGTTTGTGGAAATTCATAAACCCTGCTAAATAAAATTGTGAAACGGCTTAGATGCTTATGCAATCGTTTTATAAACTATAAACTAATTTATATAAAATGATGATTGAATGTTTGACCAATCACAGTTCCTTAGCAGGTGAATACTTAGAATTACACAACAGTGATCAGTGTGTTATCATTGTAATAGTTTCTAAGGTAAGTGATATCATTCCACAGGCCTATTCAATCACCCAAATCAAAGCACAGTCGAGTGTTAATTTATCATTCTCTCAATTCATACTATTTTGAAGCAATTTTTAATTGCTCATCTAATAACTAATGTTACTGTGTTCAGGATAAGAATTTTTGGCCATTTTCCAAAGCCATTACTATTACATTATACATTCATAGTTAATAGTACATGCACTATTCAAAATATACATTTCTGCAAATGATTATTTTGAAATATTTTGAGTTAATCTGATGGCATCTAGTATTAATCTACCATGATTTATTGAAAGAAAAACAGAGACTCATGGGTACCGGTATTGGGCATTACCATTAGTCTGGTCCCCTGCCCCAATTTCAACGCTGAGGGCGGTTAAGAACCTATTTTCTTAACCGCCCTCAGCGTTGAAATTGGGGCAGGGGACCAGACTACATTACCATAAGGCTTCTTTTTTAATGTAACATCTATGATTTGTCTTTGAGGTTTTATAAACATTTTATAAATTTCAATGAAATTCATTAACACTGTCTTGAAAATGATTGTAATTCCAATACAATGTCCTCTATTACTGGTAACATTACTGAATATTCATAAAATTTGAATCAAAAGAAACAGCAATAATTGGCTATAATAAAATTGTCTCTTCAATTTGTACCATCTTGTTCCAATAAGTGTGATGATCTACACTACAGTGATATCAGATGTACACAATTTTTCCAGATTAGAAATATTCAATCAATTATATGATTTTGTTTAAATTAATTTATAAAAATAAGCTGTAATTGCATGTAGACCTTGGGTTTGTGGAGAGGATATCATCTGACCAACTTGTTTCACTTATCCAGAGTGAACATGGCTGATAATATACATGTATTATATGAGAAAATAAACAGTTCAATTTGATCACTCTTAAATTGTGATATCATTCAGTGCAAGTATAAATGATTACAATTATAAAAACTAAAACTATATTATTTATAAATATTTGAATCAAGTTTCATGAAGCACATCAACAAATGTAATTAAAAGGCAGTGGTCATTTGTCTACACCGCGTTTCATGTGGGTCCCATATAACTTATATAATGGGTGTAAGATACGTTGTTTGTTTCCACAAAATATGAATGTGTGCTTTATGACGACCACAAACTTTAATAATAAAATATTGTGTTTTATTGAACTAGTTCAAAGTAGTTTAGTTTATAAATGTTCCGATATTAAGAGATTTACACCCAAATGTTTTTATGAAGTATTAAAGTTTTTTACCCACATGTATTGTTATCGTATTACTATCAATACAGCTACCCTATATTCTCTTTTTATAAATATTGATAAATTTTACAATTCAAACTAAAACAAGAAGTTTCTATAGTTTAGAAAGTTAACTGCGCTTGTTGATTGGCTGGTTGCAGACATTACTGCTAGTGAAATTTATGAATATTTATAAAAATTAAGTAAATGTCTATATTACTGTGATTGTACCAGCCCCTATGCTATGAAGGTTGATTAGTTTTGTTGTTCCTGCTAAATTTCAATTACACACACAACACCAGTGCTGATAACTTTTCATGACGTGTAATAAGATGATTTGTTTATGGCCATCATACACTGCCACTAGTTGGAGGTGTGGAGTGGGGGCTGGGTGTAAAAAACAAATTATGCATCAGGTATTGCACCAGGTTTTATACCATCTTTCTTTTTTTACAGAGAAACAATTATGAAATAATAACTAGAGAATGTAGCAGAATTAAGAAAGACATACATCATGATTGTCTTTAGAGTTCAACACACTCTTCCTTCAACCATCAACATCTTAAACAGATCCCTCGGTACCATTAATCTTTCTCGAAGATTGGGAACTTATTTTCAAAACAGTTGTACCTTTGATGAGGCCTGGCATTTAAGGAACTGTAACTGGACATCACAGCAGGTACCATGTAGAGGGTTCAAATCAGAAAGGTCCAGAAAAAGAAATGAAGTGGCAGAGTCCAAGCAGTCCCAAGAGGCACAGGTGACTATTGGACATAGAGGTAATTTGACATCTTGTGTAAAGTGTGAAAGGTGCCACAAAAATTGATTTGGTTTGGAATTTAATTAAATTTTGTTTTTTATAGCTCAATAGATAAAAAGCCAAACTTGGAATAGGGTAATATTGCATTGAGATACTTTTACTTCATCAAAATTAATCATTCTAAAAATGTATCTAGCTCATTATTAAGCATTGAAATACTGCAAAATACTTTTGCGTTTCACGAATTCTACACAATATTCGGACACCACTAAAGTATTGTTTATCCTGTTTTTTTGTTCAAATTCATCTATTGTTTTTGGAAGTAATAGTTTCATTGAGTATAACCCGTTGAAATTAAGTCAACATTTGTCATCATTCATTCTCAAAATTTTTTTTTTTTTAAACAATTTTGATCAAGATCTGTAGTGAGCCTTCTATGCCAACATGACATATCTGTAGTGAGCCTTCTATGCCAACATGACATATCTGTAGTGAGCCTTCTATGCCAACATGACATATCTGTAGTGAGCCTTCTATGCCAACATGACATATCTGTAGTGAGCCTTCTATGCCAACATGACATATCTGTAGTGAGCCTTCTATGCCAACATGACATATCTGTAGTGAGCCTTCTATGCCAACATGACATATCTGTAGTGAGCCTTCTATGCCAACATGACATATCTGTAGTGAGCCTTCTAAGCCAACATGACATATCTGTAGTGAGTCTTCTGTGCCAACATGACATATCTGTAGTGAGCCTTCTATGCCAACATGACATATCTGTAGTGAGCCTTCTATGCCAACATGACATATCTGTAGTGAGCCTTCTATGCCAACATGACATATCTGTAGTGAGCCTTCTATGCCAACATGACATATCTGTAGTGAGCCTTCTATGCCAACATGACGTATCTGTAGTGAGCCTTCTATGCCAACATGACATATCTGTAGTGAGCCTTCTATGCCAACATGACATATCTGTAGTGAGCCTTCTATGCCAACATGACATATCTGTAGTGAGCCTTCTATGCCAACATGACATATCTGTAGTGAGCCTTCTATGCCAACATGACATATCTGTAGTGAGCCTTCTATGCCAACATGCCATATCTGTAGTGAGCCTTCTGTGCCAACATGACATATCTGTAGTGAGCCTTCTATGCCAACATGACATATCTGTAGTGAGCCTTCTGTGCCAACATGACATATCTGTAGTGAGCCTTCTATGCCAACATGAC